>NW_008708206.1:220381-266950 GCF_000327385.1 Lottia gigantea | reverse complement strand
ACGTCATCAAACGCTCAGTTTAAGTGGAATTGCAAGAACCACAGATGTCAAAATGAAACTTGGAATGGTGCAAATTGATATTATCAGTGTCCCAGATGCACTAAAAAATTTAGAAAACCTCTTTACAATCCCTTTAAAGCTAGGTTATGTCATAACAGGGACTTGTATTATAATGCTGAATGGTTTAAAAGCATTGATATGCATTGAATATACTTGTTTAAAAGCATTGAATATATCTGTTTGAAAAGAAAATGATATATATCTCAATACAACTTGCGCTAGGAAGTAGGTCTATATACTATTCTGCACTTTTAAAGATATCATGAGATAGATAGTGAAAAGTACAGTGAACTATCAAATGACTAATTCAGTCACTATGCATTAAAATATGCACAAGTTTTGAATTGCACAGTAACCTTTTTAACCTTTACTATGAATAGCTTATCAGATATATCTATAAGTAATAACAATGTATTGTGAAATATAAAACTGGTAAGAAAATATGAAATCATTGAATGAAATTTTAGGAAATATGTAATCAATATTGTAAACATATAATGAAAATTTTGGGAAATTGTTGAAACAATGTTAGGAAAAATGTAACCAAATTTTTGTGGACATATTCAGCAATTTTTAGGAAATTTTTGGAAATTGTGCTCAAAAATTTTATAAAATTTTGAAATACCTTTTTGAACCACATAATGAACTTTCCCAAAAAAGGGCAAATTTATTTTTCAAATCATGGAATAGAATGTAAATGGTAATGATATTTTTGATCAAATGTAACTAAGTAAAATTTAAAACCAAGAAAAAATGTCACCAAATTGATGGAAATTTCCAAACCATGTAACACAATTTCTAAAATTCATAAAATGAATTTTATAAAAAAAAAGGAACAAAATTTTTGAAACATCTTACGAAGGGTTTCAAAATGAAGCAAGTTGACAAACTTTTAAATGCGTAATTGCGTCATGTTTGAAAAGACATAACCAAAAGAGATAGGCTCTTATAAGGAAATGAATATCCACAATTTGTGTATATATATATGAAGACATTCTGACCTGGTAATTGGTTGACTATGATGTCACTTTAACATTGAATAATATGAAAGGATTTCTTTCCGCCCTGGCCAATATAGATGTTACTAAGAGACAGAGTATTACTTCCTGTGCTACTTACTACCATTGTCTAGTCGCCACCCAGCATGTTTTAGATCACTAATTGCTATTATCACATATTCATTAGTATATCATTAAATTTTACAAAAGATAAGAGTCTTAATTTGATAATTGAGCAGAGCTAAGTGGTTATTTGAGAAGATGATGGTTGCCCCAGCAACCAAAATGGCCGTATGTCTTTTCAGTTATCAGCAATTTTTTTGAAAGGGTTACATAATACAAACCCTAGATTCCCAATGTAATGCATATCAAAACCACATCCTACAAGATGGATGCTAAATCATCTGCTCCATTTCAAAATGGTTTAGCTTTCCATTCTCAGAGAGATTGCTTGTCCCTAGTGTGCTCATATGGTAATAGACTTGGTATATTTGCAATTTATCTTAGCTTCAATTTTACCGTCAATTCCTAAATCTCATTTCGTCTGCCAACATGTGTTTCTGATACATGACCCTCATCAGGACAAATGTTTTAAAAGCAAGGGTAAGAGCAACTAGTGAGCTTGCTGAACAGAGAATAGAAAGTGTTCTCCCATTTTTCTCAAAAAACCAATTAATGGTCCAATGACAAAAATGTTTCATAAAATCCTTAAAAAATCAAGGTTGTTGATAAAAGAAATCCTCAGTTCACTGTCATCCCAGAAGTGGTTTCATGTGACAATATAAATTTTCAGTTGTGCTATAAACTGTTAATTTTGAAATCTCAAGGGTGTTCGAGTCAGTCTCAACATGTAACCTTTGATGCAGCAGGATTATCTTCTTACCAATCAGATTTATAACCCAATTTTGCAAATTACACCTACATCATCATTCAGTTTGACCAACTAGCAAATATACAACATGGATTACAGAATTGCTCTTTCAATTTGGAACTGCATCAATTCTATTCCAAAGATTTTGATTGGTTGAGGATTCAGGTCTCAACCAATAAGTGCTGAGTCTGCTGTTTCAAAGGATGTTATTGTACAGTTGACTCGAGCACATGGGATAAACCACGATAAAAAATTAAATGGATGTAAATTGAATTTTTATCAAAATAACACTTTAATTTACAATTCAACAAAAACAAAACAGACGATATTATTTTTGTCTTGAAAATGCCGAAACAGAAATATAATTAACAATAATGAATTTATAAGTATCCATTCGAAAATGTCTTATTTTAGAACAAAACATGAAAACAGGATAAACAGGAACTCTTGCAAACTGTGACATTTAAGTTATAAATGGTCTGTGTTAAACTGATTAATACATACTAAATATGTTTTGTTTTATTTATTTTCTATGGGCAACTTATAAATCGTTTGTTTAACATTGTTCAAAAAACATAACATAAACTCATGCAACTGTCAATTTTAAGCCAAAATAGTTAAGTATCAATCAAGCATAAGTCATTTTTGTTCTAATATTTTTTCAGAGGGTTACTTCATTCCTTCCATGATCCGACATCTTCACTAATATAATTCAATGTGTGGATGCAAATTGGGTATATATCACAAAAGAGAGCAAAGTAGAACCAATTTCTTTAGAACTATGTCGAAATTTCCGATAGCGAATCCCAAAGTAAAGCATTCTATGATTTGTCAAATTTTAATTAGATTGAGGCAATTAAGGACTTGCTGTGAAAAGTTCGTTAACATTAAGAAGTCGTTACTTAAACAGAAGAGTTCCTCAAATTCATAACAAATAAAATCAAGTAATCAGCATAACAGAATTAAAAGGCAAGAAAAAATGGCAAATAAAAGAGAAATCAACATCAAATGTAAAAAATATCTTAACAAGTAATAACAATTAAGGACAAAATACAACAGTTCAACAACTTATCTGTACTGTTTTTTTAATCTTAAATATATTATTTGAGTTCTAGAATTTTAGATACCAGTCAATTTTCATTTTGAACAACTAATTACCATTCAACTTAATGTGATAACAGTGAAAATATCATTTGAACAGATATATAATTTTTAGAGGTAGACATCTTGATTTTTGAAGGATGTATGAGTCAGCCACAGATCTAACCCTTGATACATGAGGATGATAGTCCAATTGCAAATTTTGATTAGTGGCCAATATAGTTCTTGACCAATCAGATTCATCAAAGCATATTATAATTATAACAATTGTTAGTTAGTTTTAAAGATGAGAAAAATCTACCTGCTGTATCAAAGGATATAGGTGTAACTGACTCTGTACACCCTAGTTAAATCCAGATGAGAGGTGGGAAATTGATAGAATTATGATAACAGAAACATATCACAGGCAGAAATAGTAAGCACATACATACAGTTGATGAGATGTGTACCACATACATACTTCCAACAGAACAGTCATGGTAATATAATGTTAACCATCTTCATAATGTTAAGGTATAGAATATGATTCAGATTTTGCTGATTTAACTGATGATAAGTAATCAGAAAAAGGCCAGTAAGTCAACAATATTACTGATGAAAAGTAATCATAACAGTTAGTCAATAACAGTTCTGATGGAAAGTAATCATAACAGTTAGTCAATAACAGTTCTGATGAAATGTAATCATAACAGTTCGGTAAGTCAATCACCGTACCGATAAAAATAAGCATAACAGTTTTCGTCAGTCAATCGCTGTGCTGATGAAACGTAATCATAACAGTTAGTCAATAACAGCTCTGATGAAATGTAACCATAACAGTTCGGTCAGTCAACAACAGTTCTGATAAAAAGTGATCTAAACAATATATTTGCCATGAAACCAGATCAATGCACTATGGTGCTAATGAAAAGTAATCATGACAGTTGATTATAGTGCTGATGAAAAGTAATCAGAACAGCTGATTATGGTGCTGATGTAAAGTAATCAGAACAACTTATTATGGTGCTGATAAATAATATGAACTGATGATTATACTTATGCTACTGATCAGATGTAATCAGAACTTATTATGGTGCTGATGAAAACTAATCATTCAGCAGATTATGGTGCTGATGGAAAGTAATCATTCAGCAGATTATGGTACTGATGAAAAGTAATAGTCTACATTAACATTATGAAGATGAATGTAATAGAGATCAACATGTTGTTATTTACAATATATATCTCATCATATTTAACACTTTGTACAGATTAAATATTATGTTTACAGAATATCTTTAGCTTACTACACTATATATATCAATGAATTAGTAATATCCCTGTTATGTCTTCTATTAAGTAATGCAAGAATCATCTTTAGCTGTCAAAGACTGTGAAAAATGTCTATTCCCAAATCATTTTCCTTCTGAATAATGTCTATTTCCCAAATTATTTTCTTTCTGTATGACAGGTTATGAACTCTAGCTGCAATATACTGTAAATCTGATATTGTTGAACTTACGGTTTGCTTAAGAAGTTTTTCAAAATTTTTTGAATGGAAATTCCTTATTTCATTATGTATTGGAGGTAAGAGCAAATTCAAATTCCCCAATACTTATAATGTTCCAAAGTTGAAATATGATCCCTTTTTCAAGGCACGAAATTTCATACCTAACTAAAATTATTCAAATTAAGCCCAAAATATTAAATACATTTATTCTAAGAAGTTTGTAAAACTTAAGCTATCAAGAAGTAAAATCTAATAATATGATTTGTTTGGAGGCTAAAAAAATCTGTGAAAATCTATTTTTAGAGCTCATGAATTGTTTGGTGGAAATGTTATAGAAAGTTCAGCAACAGATATAAAGGTGATGTCAGTGATGTTTTTATGTGTCAACCTTTTTAATCATCAGGGTTTAATGAGGTCACTCACTATTTCCTCTTGTGTTTTAATTTATTTCAATCTTCATTGTGAAACATAAAGCTAGTCATAATAAAATTTTAATCAAGCCAAGGCCAGAGTAATAAAATTTAATTTTCCCACAAAGATACCACGAATGGTTAACCCTTTGAAGTTCAAAGTTTGAAGGAAAGCGGAAAATGTAGATAACGTTTATTTCATATAATTCAACCTTCAGAGCTTACAGACACTTTTAACACTTCGCCCATGGGGTTAATAAAAATCTGCCCACAGAGCCACAAAATATCACCTAGGTCAAAATTTGAATAATATAGATTGATAAACCAACCATAAAATTTAAGTTTTTGTAATGTTATGTACATAACCCTGAATTCATACTCTCGTATATGAGAGCTCAAGGTATATGATATTGATTTTCAATGTTCAAAGGGTTATTAAAATTGTTCGCATAGCCAAATTTCCAAAATATCCTCAAAGCTCAGAATTTTGAATTAGGTATAGATGATAGTGCTTCTGAAATTCAAAATTTTTTTGTACTATATCAGTTTCTCTGTGCCCTTAATAGATATGCCATATTGCCAAGGCTGTCATTTATTTTAACTTCAATTCAGGAGAGTTCTTCACTCAACTGTTCTGTAACTTAATCATCTAATAGAGACAGTAATGTCATATAGTATAATCAAATAAAATGCCAAATTGAAACTTTGCCAATACAGCAGCAACAATTTGTATCTTCTCACCTTCTTGAGAGGCATTTATTATTTGAAATATTCATTTACCACCAGCAGTTAGATAATAGAGGCATTAAGTAAAATAAAGCCAAAATTATGCCGGAATTTGTTATTTTGTTACGTGTATACGAATTCAAATATCAATACAAAATGATACAAATACCCCTTTTAAACTCGGCTCCGATAAAGTGGGCCCACTTCAATTTTACTAGTGTAAACGGAATAAAGCAAGCCAATTAAATTGGGGCCTGGCACTGCAATAAGAGGTGGGCCAGGTCCGGATCGGTGCATGGCCCACTTCAATTTTACTAGTGTAAAACGAATGCGTGCCTGGCTCCGTCTAAAAATTCTTCTGCGCATGTGCAGGGTTTTACAACTTCCGTGTCGGCGGCCATTAATGTGGACCTTTTGTATTCTTTTTAATTAGAGAGCGCACCCTTATTTCCGTTTAAAGTGGTCCTGGCCCCGATCACAGAACGCCAGTGTAAACAGACGTTTTGATCGTGCCAGGCACCGATCCGGGCCAGGTTCTCTTTATCGGGGCCTATGTAAAAGGGGTAATACAAAGAATCTAAGTTTATTTTTGAATTGATGAAAGTTCCCTCCTGAATGAACAAATTAATGCTGACATTATTTGATTTTTCCAGATTAAAGGGAATTTGCAGTCTATAAATGACTAAGTTTTATGAAATGTTAGAAAAAATTCAATTTCGAAATCACAATGATCTGAGAATACGATCAATTTTCAAACTTGGAGGATTATTTTGGGAAGAAAATTTCATTTGTTCACATAGTAGAAAGGGCTTGACCCAAACAGTTTCTCACGTGGTGTAACTGACCATTCAAGAATTGACCAACTGGTCCATCTGGTTTTGAGCGTTGATATAAAGATAGTTATTAAAATCAAGCTGACAAGGTAGATGTAATCTAGCCATTTGAAACAAAACAATATGATAATTTGGCCTGATTAACATAAATTCAAGGTTGAGAGTGACACCCAAAATAACCTCCATCAATGAAGAGCTTTAATATTTGGACATTTTTGCCTGAAAATGATGATTAGCTTCTTAAGCTGGCTTAATTAAAAGGGATACAATCATTGAAATATGTGCTTTGGAGCGATATAAGCTGACAAAGCAAATATTACATGAATATATACCTTTCATACAAAATTCTAGCTAATTTCCAATTTTTGGTATGAAATTTCTTGAACGTAAGGGGATTGGTTTCAAATGTAATTGGACAAATATTTAGTTTCTGTGAATGCAAAAACAACCTATTGTAAATAAAAGTGTCCACATTTAACTTAACTTTACTACTTAATATAACAGTGGGACCTTGTAGGATTTTTTAGGTTTTAGAAAATATATCAGGTAATTTTTTCATCTAGTATATTATATTCTGCAATAACCCTCTAAAAACATTAAATACTGTCATATACACCCTCATATTTGTCCACAACTTCTGTCATCCAGCCACATTGAGTCTTAAACGACCAGTCACTGCAGTGGTATATATAATGTACCAACATTATTATGTACCATAACAAACAACTTTCCTCATTAACACTTCTTCACATAAAAAAAAGCACGAGCAATCGTAATTAAAAGCACTTTATCTTGTTATTCAAAGCACTAAAATCTGAACAAGTCCATATTATCACGATGGCTCAGGAGAACACAACAACGAAAACAAAACAGCCCAAGATGATTGAGTTTTCTATATACAGTATTCATTTATTGGCACTATAGCACTGCTTCAAACGATATATATATATATATATATTTTGAATAACATAACAAGTATAACGTAACTATATATATAGAACTATTCACAAAACTATAACTAACTTGATGAGAAAATAACACTATTATTATGAAGAACTCCCAAAATCCAACATGATTTCTGAAGGTTCTTTGGAAGTAAAATATGTACAAGTTTCAATAAGTTTACCCATAATAATGTTCCTTTAATGTACTCTCCCTCATGATGCCCTATATCAACACTAGCCTACAAACTACTCTTCTTCACAAGAAGGCAAAACTCAGGGTCCATGAATTTGACCAAGATTTATCACATACTGGTTCTCCAGCGCATGTTCCTTGGCGTGTTCGCATCAACATGAGCACATTTTATGTTTCTAGATATGCTCACATCCATTTTGAGAACATTTTATGCTTTATATGCTCATTCTGTACTATGAACATTACATTATGTTCCTTGACACTATTTCACAGTTATGTTCCTCCACACAATAGCATCACACAGATTAATATGCTTATTCTATACTATGAACATGACATCATTATGTTCCTTGATATCATCACACAATTATGTTAATTGACATCATCAAACAGTTACTTTCCTTGACACCATAGCATTACAAGGATTAATATGCTCATATCATTCTGTGAACATTACACAATTATGTTCCTTGACAAACTCACACAGTAATGTTCCTTGTTACTATCACACAGTTGACAGGGCATTCATCCTGTACTTTGAACATAATGCACTTATGTTCCTTGACACAATCATGCTCTTATGTTCCTTGACACACACATATCTTGATATGCCCATGTTCCTTGTTTTTCCACAAGGCAAATAGTTTTTTCACTGTTCCTTTACACTTCTTATTATGTTAGCACACCACAGGATCCATCTCAAGGAACAGCAAGTTCTTATTTAGGTGGGGGCCATCCATTCTAAGCTCAATCACACTGAACATGCACAGAACACTGTGAAGAAGGCAAGCAGCTCACAAAGCAGTCAACAGTAACACAGTTTCTATTTATATTTGACCACATTAAAACCCTACATCATCATCGGACCGTGTTACGACCTCCTGGCTGGGAATTGGATTCAAAATTAAAATCTAAATTCCCTTCTAGAGTCAATTCCTGTTTTATTATGGATTCCACATCATAATCTAGTCCAGCTATAAGATTGTCTATATCTATATCTAATCCAGTATTACTGCTACGGCGCCTAGTTAAAGCAGTGTGGTTGCCATGGGTATATTCTGTTGGCAAGTTCTGTTGGTCACGGTGTACTCCAGAAGATCCAGTTTGGTTCATCATGTTGGCATTAATTGACCCAACCTGTCCATTTATGTTTGGAAAGGCATTCTGAAACGACTGCTGTTGAAAAGGTTGGCTATTTGTGGTAGTGGTGGGTTGCTGAAAGGCCATTGGAGCCTGAGTCAAGGCAGCTCGCAGGATGGAGTCGTTGTTGGACTGTTGTTGTAGATGTTGTTGTAGTGCTGTTAGCGTTCTTGCACTGGGTCCTCCAGGTACATGACCAACATGTTGAGGAGACAACTGCCGTCCTTGTGGAGAGATCTGGTGTCCTTGAGGTGATACTTGGTTGGTCATTAATGGACTTAACCTACTGGGGAAGTTCTGTGGACTGCCTCTTGCTGGAGATCTAACTGGTGAACTGATTTGGGATTGTCCATTTATAGCTGGACTCATTACATTATCTGGATATAACTCTGCCCTATTACGGTAAATTGGTGGTGTTGCTCTCTGCATGAAGCTACCACCATTTGTTACGGGGCTTCCACGATCTAAACTGGTCAGAATATTTGCCCGTTCTGGATAGGGAGGTGGGGCAGGCAAAGTGTTGAATTGGCTTGTACCATTAAAATTTCCATTTTGATTGAACTCCACGTTATTTGGATTTGTCTGTAAAAACTGCTCACCAATATCCATAGAATCTGACATATTTATTCCTGATTGATCTCCACCCAATTTCATCCCATCCACCAGTGAATCCACTAACTGATCAGTAAAACCATCCCCAGAATTATAGCCAAAACCATTTTCTAGTTCCTGCCCCCACGGTATCGGTGACATTGGAGGGACCTGATTGTCATTGAGATCAGATTCAATACCAGCTTGAATCGGAGACAAGCGACCACAACTACTGGCGTTAGAACTAGAACGCTGTCTAAAGTCATTTAACTGAAATGCGAAGGTTGGATCAAGGAAATCATCAGTGGTTGACGTAGGACTGTTACTATTTTCTAATGCCGCACGTAAAGCTTCCACTTTTTTCTTAATACGACCACGTTTTTTCTCGTAACTTTTTGTTTCCATGCTGCCTGCTCGACGTCTAGGTGTTTTGCCAGGTTTGGCATCTGGATTAATAACCCACCATGAGCTTTTACCAGTGCCTTCATTCTGGATCCTCATAAAGCGACTATGTAAAGATAGATTGTGCCGGATGGAATTCTGAAAATATAAAGAATAACTCTCGTAAATTGGTGCGACTAAAACCAAGAAATTTTTGAAAATATTTAAAACGACAAAATAATCAGAAACCACATAAAATCAAACTAAATCAATATTTGTACTTTGTGTTTTTTACATCTATAATTCATCGTAATATTTGCAACAAATTAAACAGGTTTAATATCGTTAGTACTTGGTTTGTTTATTGTGTCGACACATTTGATTTTTTCTTCACATAAAACAGCGTGTGAAATGAAATAATTGACAGTTTTTTTGCTAATAAAGACAGGTCATTAGCAGTTTCAAGAAAAAAAAAATTTGTCATCATTATTCTTTTTCGATTTCCTACTGTTAAGCCTCACTGACACTAAGAATCACCTATGATTCCACATCGGGACCAATGTTGGGAGAATCAGGAGTTTAGCACTTGAGTTAGGAGTTACCAAACAAATCGTTAGACGTGATGAAGTAGAGAAGCCAATGGAAATTTTAGGCTGTTTATTACTTAACCTTGATCTTCATTACATCTGTAATTAACTGACCACACCTAAAACTAACTGACTACACCTACTAATCAACTGACCGGAAACAAATTAAAATTCCTTTTTCACCCTCTTGAAAACATAATTGGTAATAAGGGTCCATTTTGAGCTATGCTCCACCCTGTACTGTAGCTGTAACTACCATTTGTCTTCATGAGGTTATTCATTGAACAAATTATACATGCTTATCTCTATATTGTGAATAGATTTGGGGCCATATAATCACAAAAACTAATTTAAATAAAAGCAAAATCAAGTATCAGTAATCAGTATCTCAAATCTTTTTTCATGAAAATCTAATAATTTGACTTTTAACTACCGACAACAAGATTTACTGCCGCATACTTTAAAATATGTATTTTTCACTTAAAGACATACAAATCAAGCATTTTGCTATTTTTTTGAGGACTACTCTGATCTAAGTCATCTTTTTAAGTAATATTTTGCATAATATTGTGTAAGATGTATTTACTTTATTTCAACCTTTTCCTCAAATTCTACAAAAAAAAAATTGCCCAATTATCAGTTACAAAACTCTCTCGTAACCAATAGAAATGTGAGGTAGATAATTAGCGAGTAATTTGGATGTTACCAGTTGGTGGTATAAAGGAAGACACTAGTTATCATATCTAACTACCAGAGATATGTAAGAGATGAAAAATCAATACATTATATAGGTCCCTATTACTGGCATCATTATGACTAGAACTTGATATTACTACTGAGACTTTCTCTTATCATTCAAAGGTTACAAAGTCAACTTTCTCCTCTCCTTTATTCTAATTATCCATCTCGTAAATATCCTTAAATATACTCTCTGATAGAACACACACCACAATAAAAATGGCTTGCAAGTCAAAGGACTATACTTAAAGGGATTATAAAGAGGTTTTCTTAATTTTTATGTGTATCAGGAACACTGATAGCATAAATTTGAACCATTCCAATTTTCAATCAGACGTCTGTGGTTCCTGCAATTCCACTTTAACTAAATGTTTGATGATGTCACTAATCACAAAATATGCTTCATCACATAAGGCCCTTCACGATCATGATTGATGCTATCAGTCTCCCAGATACACATAAAAAACCTCTGTACAATCTATTTGAATTAAGTCCCGCAGATGCAAAATTCTGTGACAGAACGCATTTTTTATTTATGTGCATAAAAAATTTAGCCAGACCATTCTTTTATATAAAAATGTAGATATTGTTTTATTCAATTAACATATGTAGGTAGCATATGGTTACAAGTTCAATTGTCTGCTATGGATGATATATCTTTTTATTGTATTATGAACATGATATATAGGAAATAAATTTCATATTAAAGGGAAAGAGTCATCTCTAGAATAAATTTATATTTTTGTCATTTCAAGACCATTATAAAAATTATGTGTCCTGAGAACGGCACGGATGAAAAACTAGTAGTGTATGGTATTAATCTGCATTTGAAAGATAAAATGACGGCTCTTCTTTTCTTGAGACTGCCATATATATATAGAAAAGACGTAATATAGAAATGCGAAAAGAAATTCAGTGTTTATGTCATTTTTGAAAGAATTATGCTATTTCTAAACATAACTAGTACTTCTTAAGACTATTTACATAATTTTAAAGACCCAAATCAACTCCTAAAAGTGTCAAATTGTTTGCAATTTTTTCATAGGTTATTGACACTGTGTACTGAGACTTCATATTAATGACTTATTTCAATAACTCAAAATGAACATATTTTGACGTTGCAACATCTTGCATACTAGAGCGAAGTCTTTGCTATTATGCTTGCACGGGGATGTAATATAAAGGTGTACTTAAGGCTACTGTGTCTTGTTGTGTCAACTTGTGCAGACAAGCTACTCTGATACTCCTTTCGAACTGCAAAAGTAATTTGGTTCAATCCACTTCTATCCGAATTGGTTCTATCCAGTTCTATTTGAATAACCTCTGGTTGCTTTGCACTCGCAAGTAAACTTATTTAGTTATAACCTTTATCCAGATAGAAAAATCTGCTTCCGAAGGTTGATTTCGTCGATACGATCCAGATAAGTGAGAGTGCGAAACCAAATAAGAAGTTATTCGGATAAGAATATCATGTGGGATATCATGTGAATTGATACTTCAAAATTGCATAACCTGTTGGTGGGGATATTATAATGGAAATACTTGAAAATCCCCAGAAAGGAATTAATAAAGTACACATATATGCATCGGAAGAGGAAAAGCAAATTATATTGAATGTTATTATGTTGATATTTTATAATGATGAACATTGTAGTTCAATTCTGTCCACTGTGACATGGTATGTTACTAAAATAAAAAGTTATCCAGATCATTTTTCTGTGTGAAATCGGTTATCCAGATAGGATTGCAGTGCAGAAGCACGCAGAAACGAATGGAATCAAACTGCATCAGATATTTCTATACACTTTCAACAGAATTCAATATTCTAGTTGTGCAGTGTAGTTCGTATGCACTCAGACTTCAATTATAATAGTTCTAAGTGTGCTCTATTCACAATAACCACTGACAAATATATCAAATATCACCTCCTTTTAAATTGATATTCGTTTGATTACTTCAAATTATATGTTACACAGAAATGAATTTCACTTCTTTATTTCTGAGAGAATATTAACTCAAATTCAATGCACGCATTAAATCAATTATAGAGTGATTTGATGGAGCAGAAGTCAAATTTAAGATGACAAGGTCAAGGCTATGTGATATATCTTACTTTATAATTCAATTCCGATCACCTCAATAGTGTATTAGCGTTTAGAAATAGTGTTGAGATACCTATTCATTGTTAACCTAGCATAAGCGTTCATAAAAGACCTGTGAATGGGCCCTCAAATCTTTTTAAGACTTGCATTCAATTTCACTAAGAAAAAAACCACATAAAATCTTTCAAATAGCCTAGTCATAATGATTTATTTAAGAGTGGTTGGCTCAGTGAAAGAATTTAGGGCAAATAAGAAAAGAATAAGTAGGAGTTATGGATTGGAAAGCTGCCAAGTTTAAGTCTATTCTAGTATACTTATATATATATATATATTCTATAAGTAAATTATGGATTTTCGACCGTACATATTACAGATCCAGAACAATGGCCTGTAACAACACCAACATTCTATTGTGAGGACAAATGATTGAAATGAAACCTGTGTCAAATATTATTTGTGAAAAACATAACTTTTGTAGAACATATAGAATATCAATATAGCGTCATGTGCCAAGGCCATGATGGTAAAGATCAAGGACATAAATTGGAGGCTGAAGGCCAATGTGGTATATAGGGGGTTTATGTTCTCATATATTATAGTTCATGTTCTATAGCTCCTTCCTAAATAGCTCTGTGCCTGCATATAGCTCATATATAGCTCTATAGCTCATGTTCTAGAATTCTATGCATAGATATAGCTCACATAATATAGCTGTGTGTACATATAACTCTTGGCATTTCATATAGTTTAATTTCTATAGCTGTGGGTACATACATGTAGCCCCTATTTTATAGATCCCAGCTAAAAGCTGTTCTATGGCACTGTCGTAATAAAGCCCTGTTTTATAGATCTGTGCAACCAGAGTCCAGCTCAACGAGAAATTTAATTACAGAATTGTGTAAATGTATGTAAATCTTTTCCAAACAATGTCAATTTCATTTTGAGAGCGAGTGGAATCCTGCTGTCAATCACTATACAGCACTCTTTTCAATTGGAATGAGAAAACGATCTGCGCAATAAATGTCAATTTGAAATCAGAGGACCAATTATTCACACTTTTATAATTAAATGTGGATGGTGCTTGGTTTCTAATGGACTGTTAATAGTGTTATAGGTAGAATACAATATATTTAGCTGGTATATCACCTATAAAGAGAAAGAAATGGGGCATCACACTATATGTATATCATAAACAGCTCAAATGGCAATAAAATGTCAAAGTCAATGCATGTTAATATTTGGCGGCCATTTTAAATGACAGGACTGTAGGCCTACCTTGAACTCTTACATCATATAGTGAGTATGTTTAGGAGTCTCGAGGTTCAGTCAACTTTGGGACAAAAATTTAATTTTCAAAGACTGCTCGTAGCTTACATCATCAGGGAGGACTTAATCATTTGTTGAATGTTGTTGACCTAAGTAGAGAGACAACTGGAAAACTGCAGATGCCAAATCTGGCTACTTGCTCAAGTATTGTAAGCAGAAGTTCGATTTGTCATCAAGCATCTAATTTGTTGCTATAAGCAGAAAGTTTCCATCAACTATGATTGGTCTGGTAAGGTGATCTGCATTACCGCTGACCCTCTTAAGACCCTCCCTCTTAAAGGGATCAGTAATAGTGTTCACAGCTCACCATCAAATTTTGAGCCTCATATCCGTGTGTGTCCCAAATTAAGCATGTTTATGATGACCTATAGAAAAGATATATATTTAGAAATAGTGAGTAAAATTCCTAGTTTGAGATATTTTTGAAGAAATTATGTGATTTTCATACATGTCTAGTAGTACTTCTGTAAATACATATTTTCAAGACTCAAACCAACGCCCCAAAATAGCACCTGTCCCTTTAATTCTTCAACATCTAACCTTGAAACAGACAACTTTGTCATGAAAAGGATCAAATTTCAATAATCTTATAAATGTTCCTGCAATACAATTCCTGGAAGTGTATAGAGCTTGTCAGCACGTTTTTAATCAAGTGATCACCTCAAGATTTGATTTCTCCAAATTAATCTGTTTGACTTGTTTAATCATAATGAACCTGATAAACTCAACCCATTTAACAATACATTCAAAACACTAGTCTTTGTTCACACTTGTTAAATGGCGTGTTTTCTTTGATTGAAAGTTAACAGGAAATGTCACATTTTTTCTATTCATTCTGAATTTAATTCAACCTTTCACAATAGGTTTAAATCCTCTTTCTGTTAAGCAAGCCTGTAGCCAGACTTCATTGTTCAGATGGCTGGCGTACAATCAAATCAAACTGCTGCATTCTGTGATACAAAAAAGGTGGCTATTGTAGTCAAGGTATAAGATGAAGTATGTAATAGCTGGACATTATGGAGATAGGGGTAAAATGTAGAGCAAATGCTGACAGCAGTTTATAAGTGTAGCCATACATGAAAACAACAGGAGTCCACATTATGTTATTTCACTGCACTAAACCAAAATAAAATACTTATATAAAATATTTAGCACAACGACCCAAATTTCAAGCATGTAACTACGTCAACTTGATAATTGAAAAGTGATACAGGTACAAGAGTAGCTTATTAACATCCATCAACTCGTAACGAAAAAAATTCCAGAAAAATATCCATTTAAAGCTAGAAATATGAAAATTACACCTAAAGTTTTTTCCTTTTACATTAAGGCGTTATAGGCGAGTAAATATTTGCATTACTAGCTGATACAGCTTAATTTCAGCCATATGTATCACTTTTTAGAATTGAATCCTTTCTTTGATTTCCCTACAATTATCATTTACACATTATGGAAGTTTTGACTGTTTTCACTTCCATTTCATAATATTCTTACGCACACAATACAGACATTGCCAATGCAAATATCATTACAACTGAACTGGAGAATGTAAATAATGTCCTGCAAATGAAGATGATCTCAATTCAGTATGATTTTTGTTGAATTGTATGAGAACTGGAAGTTGGAATTCTGTAAAGTGATATGGATGAGTGAAGTTCAGCTCTAACAGCAGTTAACATAAATATTTAGATGACTGACAAAGCCATCCGAACTAGGTCTGATGTTGGTAATGTTCAAATTCTGGCCTTGACATAAATATTCTGAACTGTTTATGAAATATGAAAATATTTTAAGAATATGCACCAAGAAATGAGAAAAGACAACCTCGCCATTCTAGACCGAGCTAGAGCATTTTAAAATATTAATACTGGTACCGTATCAGAGCTTGTATCCAAATATCAGAGAAAAAAAAGTGCCATTCCGGTTATTTCGTATACACCAAAATCTAGGACTAAAAAAATCTTTTTTTAACATCAAAACTATTTAAAAGTTTTAAGTAAAATGAAGAGAATTGTGAGAAAACTACTTCATGGATTTAAGTAAAATAAACACCTAATTGTAGAGAAATATGTCATCTAAAAATATTTATAGTCTTTTTGAGGCCAAACACCAAAACAAGTTAAAGCTGCTTTTAACTTAACAATTAGTACATTCTGTTTTAATTAACCCCTTTTAAAACTAATTCAGCTTAATAAGCTTATAGTTTATGTGTAAATATAAGATTTAAAATGAAATTTGAGGTATAATTCACTATGTTTTTAATAATGAAATTTGTATATACTGCCTCTTTAAATGAAGGTAACTATATCTTTGAATGGTGAATTTTCTTGAAATGTTGAGAACTTGTGACAGAAACCATTTGGTGTTGTATTTAGACAAGATGCAGACGTCCATCAAGTTGAATCAAATAGAGATCAAATTGGTGTTTATATTGGAACTGATAAAGAATAGTTTGGCCTTTAAGACTTACATTTTAAGCTTTTATGTTTTAGAAAATCATCTTTTGTATAGAAAAAGACGATTATGTTTTAGACATCTTTTGTATAGCAAAAGACTATTATGTTTTAGGCATCTTTTGTATTGCAAAAGACCACCATTATGTTTTAGACATCCTTTATATAGTAAAAAAAACATAATGTTTTAGACATCTTTTGCTTAGTGAAAGTGCATTATGTTTTAGACATCTTTTGTATAGTAAAAAACATGTTTTAGACATCATTTGTATAGAAAAAGACCATTATGTTTTAGACATCTTTTGTATAGTGAAAGACCATTATCGTTTAGACATCTTTTGTATATCATTATGTTTTAGACATCTTTTGTATAGAAGAAGACCATTATGTTTTAGACATCTTTTGTATAGAAAAGACCATTATGTTTTAGACATCTTTTGTATAGCAAAAGACCATTATGTTTTAGACATCTTTTGTATAGTAAAAAACATAATGTTTTAGACATCTTTTGTATAGTGAAAGTGCATTTTGTTTTAGACATCTTTTGTGTAGTAAAAAACATGTTTTAGACATCTTTTGTATAGAAAAAGACAGTTATGTTTTAGACATCTTTTGCAATGAAAAAGTCTTTTTATATTTTAGACATCTTTTGAGTAAGAAGTCATTTTAGATAAATCTTGCATATAGAACAAATCCATTATGTTTTAGATATCTTTTGCTTAGAAAAGCAGATTTTTTTAACTGTTACAGGAATACAGGCATCGCAAGGATCGAGCTGAATTTCAGCATTTTGTATCACTTTTCACAACTGAAATCAGTTATAGGCCTATGGTTTTCTACAATTAAATCAAAATATACTTTGGTGTGAAGATATTGCTGTAATTATTACTGATAACATCAATAACTCCTGGTAAATGGAATACTCAGATGAATATATCCCTTTAATGATAACTAGCTATGGTAATGAAATCATGCTGATTAACTCATAATAACAAATTAACCTAGTCCTGAGTGGTCTCTTCACATACTGATATACTTCTAGTCTCTATTACAAATATCTCTATCCCAACTCAACACAGATTACACTATAATATAAGTGGCATATTGGCAGTGGTGGCACCAGCCCACCGAAACTGGAGGTACAAATAGACAGAATTAATGGGGGAAACTGTCGAGGCTAAATTCCAAATGCTGTAACTCCATAGATGCGTCTAGTTGCAAGACTCACTTGGAGCGACTGAAGGGGTTCTCCCAAAAATATTTTTTGAAAAAAATTGATTTGTGGCATATTTTTTTTGCATATTGGCATGTTCTTTTAATCATTAAGAGTCAAAATTTAACATATGTTATATTGTCTCTATATTTGGGCGTCAGAGAAGCTACTCTCCTATAGAAGTACTGGCCATGGTCACAAGAAGAGAACAAACATCATGTTTATTGTTTTTCTGAAATCAAAGGGTTTGTAAAGAGGTTTTCTTAATTTTGAGTGGGTCTTAGTGACACTAACAGCATCAATATGCAATTCTCGTAAATCCACTAAGTGTTTTATGACTTCAATAATCGCAAAGGGCCTTATGTGATTAATGTTGTCATCAAACACTTATTTTTTGTGGACTTGCCGGTTCGAATAAATAGAATTTCATTTCTGGAATAGTTAATTATTACCGGGTATCAATTTTTTTTCAAATCATTTTCAGGAAGAGGTTATTATCATAATTTTTTTTTTTTATTTCAAATGAAAAATTACTAGACCATATGTTTTCATAAGCACAAAGGCAAATGGCATGAAATCAAAAAAAATCATTTTGAATATTAATGAAGTAGGTTAAAATTTAAATTTAGAAATCTCTATGGTTCAATACTCAACAGGTTGATGAGTGCATTTTTAATCAATTATCTAGCAGCTAGTTAATTTCATTCATGACCTATTCATGAGTTGATCAGACAATAATCCTGAATTCATTAAGACTGCCAACTATAATCACTGGGGTTTATTTTAGGGTCATGTCCTTAAAGTGGCCCAGTCAAGGTAGAGTCATGATTTAATAATAATGGTCAGGGGTTATAAGGTTATTCAATGTTATAAAATGTTATACAATACTGACACATTATACAACTTAGTGTGGCCAATTTCATCACGTGATATAATGTTTACAAACAAATCTACTACCCTTTATTTTGGCCGTTATTCCAGCACGAGTCGTTCTTTAATAATCTCGTTAACCCCCCCAATTTCTTTCGTAATTAAATTCTGATCTTTTTAACCCCCAATCCATTACTATTTATAATAGAAGTGATCGTAGGAGGGAAGTTGACCAATGGGAGCCCACATTTTTTATCACCATTTTCAATCTCTATCCGTCTGCAATATTAGAAAAGAGAAAATATCGGTCAAATGTGTCAAAGAACGCGTGAAATTGACGACAGTATTGAATCGCTTTCGGCAACTAATTAAAATTCAACTACATTATATCCCGTATTAAGATGAATAAATCATTCCCGGAATCAAACTATTATTATGTCATTTGACCTGAAATGACTTCTGAAAAAAAAAACGAGATTGACCTCATTCAGTAACCTATTTTACCGTTAGCACACACTCCTAACTTTTCTTACAACCACATCTCGGCACAGTGACAAAATAAATAGTTATCCAAATACATACCTTCCATCCAGCTGAACTGGTACTATCTCCCTTATCCTTAAAATATGGCACATTTTGGACCATCCAGTCATACACTTGGGACAATGTCAAACGTTTTTCGGGTGTACTTTGGATTGCTTTCGTGATAAGATCTGCATAAGATAAATTTCCCCAAGCATTTCTTCTCGACCCACTTTTCTTAGTATTTAATCCTAGCGGATCACGAGGTTCTTTGGATTGTAAATCAGTGGAATCCTCAGCACCTGGACTACCCTGTCCTTCCAACAACTCCCTGTTAGGCCTCAAAGGCCATGTATTAGATCTGGCCCTAATTTGAGGCTCAAAATTCGGATCTATGTTATCGCTCATATCACCCAATACGTCCATTTTTAACAGTTGCAGAGACTCAAACATATAAAATTAAATCACAATTTGTCAAGCTATAAATCAACGTAATCCAGTTAATTATATCACAATCAACAGAATATAATCCGATTGAATCATTTTAGGAACTGTCAAGTATGTCCGACAATCCATGTGGATAATATACTAAATGCTCCGCGGTAGAGTAAAAGTATAGTTTAACCCATACGTCCATTACATGCTAGTGTAGAGTAGAGTATATGAATTGCTGTAAGATTATGGGGAGTACCTGATGACGTATTTGTTGTCACGGGTGATTTGCATATATACAGCTCTATACAGCCAGTATATTACCGTGCGCAAATGCGCGGAATACCAGTGCGCAACGTTTCATCAACTTCCGTAATAACAAAGCCACGTGATGATGTTTGACATACTTTTCCATCATTCGGTTTACTGGTAACTCCAGACCACATATAACTTCCCCGTTACAGGGCTCTAGCAGACGAACAAATTTCTTCAAGGTCAATAAGAATAGTTTGGTTGTTAACTTGTGCTAGTTCTCATAGAGTTAAATCTTTCTTACACTAACTTAAACTCACGACCTTCAGACAGAAGATATTTTCTTGATTGAAGTAAAATCGAAATACCATAACATTTTCTGTAACTATTGTATTGTACCCTGCCTTAAGCTTTACACAGCTTTACTTGGCGTGTCAGTTCAATATACTGATTTGGAATTTTTTCAAGAGACATCTCGAATTACAGCTTTCACTTGATTTTGGCACATGTATAATTTATTCAATTAGTCATACTTATACCGCATAAATGAACGGAACAAAGTCTGTCTAAATATAAAGGCTACATACATGAATGATAGGGCTAACTAAAAACACTCTTTCAAGTGGTAATCTTAACATCACATGGTCGTAGATGGGTTTTCTTGTTTTTTTTTTTAAATTCATACCAGAGTCATTTACAGCTTCTATTTTCAATCAAATGAACGTTATCAGTGTCTTTCAAAAATTTCAAATCCATTTGCTTCGGCTACATCATTTTGGTGCCTTCATTTCCGATTAATAAGATAATTATTCAACTTTCCACAGCGACGTTTATATTAAATCCTTCAGTTTCCAATGTGGTTCCATAACACTTCTATTCCTGTAACGCTATGACCAAATCTACACGCAATAATCGCAAATTTAAATATAAGTAAAAAAATGGACTTTATTACAACGGTTCAAAAAATAATTTTGCTATTCAGCAAAACATGTTTACACTATTGGGCACTGATAACATAATTCATAAAATGCATAACAAAATAACAATCTAATCATATTGTCAACATTCAAGGGGATGGCCCCGTGATTTATGACTCGAGCATGACGTATGAGCCGAAAGATACAAAAAGATAAGTATCATAGTCTTCTGCGTAAGCCGTCATCGACCTGTTGACTAAATGTTAAACGTACACTTTACGCATTTTAATCACATGTACAGACGACTCAGTTCGCAATATTGTACCCATGGTGCATTTGTTAAACACAATACGCTGAACACATGACAGTATTATACGATAAGTATGTTCACAGCTTGGAAGGATACGTATTAAAACTATGCAATAAACATCACGATTCCCTGTTCACTTGGCACGATACTTTGTACACATGTCAATACTATACGATACTTATCACGATTCCTTGTACACTTGTCACAATTCTTTGTACACCTGACAATACTAATCGACAATCGATTTTCCCTTCACTGGTCACGATACTCTGTTTACCTGACAGGAGTATATAATACATATCACGATTGTCCTTTCACTTGGCTATATTATGCTTAGTATCACGATTCTTTGTACACGATTTATTTTCCCCTGCCACGATACCTTGTACACATGCTGTATAAATTTCACGTTTCCTGACAATTGTTGGCACATTGTACATGTACATATTTAGGTGGTGGCTAATCTATTGTTAAGCGATACATTACATTTTCCAGTTAATTTTTTATCATACTCATACTATTCACACTAATTCAATTTTCGCATTACTATGAACCCAAAACCAGACCAGAGGCAATGCTATGAAGGAAGAATCTCATATTCTGTATATGTCAATTGCCCGATAATCAATTACAGCATTACGTTTTACACTTGCTAAGTCAATCATATTACAGTTATCAATTTAGCTTTCGGGAGAAAACTGCACGCATATGAGAAGGGACGCAACTCTTAAATTGAAATACATTCCCTTTACTTCAGACTACAACTAATTAATTTGAGTCCTCTCGCTGACCCAAATCCACATTTAGCTAGCTTTTCGCACAGGATTCATTGCCTTTTACACGTACGTGCAAAGTTCAAAAACATTCTCAAATACGATATTTTGGCTGATGTAATAAAGTTGTAACAGCACACGATAATGATAATAATTCAGTCAATAATTCATTGGTTCCACTTGCCTCTTGCACTTGACTACTGAAAAAAAATTCAAAATTATTATTTCGGAAAATTTTTAAAGCTATTGTTGGGGATCGAAGTGAAAGTTTGACCCCAGTGTTTGGGTTTATCGTGGGAAACAAAGTACAAAGTATATGTAAATTTCAATATTCAGAATGAATCTTTTGACTATTCAAATGCGTTAAAACGTCTGAACTCATGGCCTACTTATGTTTTGCTGAGCTTAATTTCCTTTAAACACCCGGGGAATGTCAAACCACCACCGTAAACTGGAAAAATATCCCAATATGTCTAACCGATATAGAAATGGGGTATATGTATGAAAATAATTAACGCACAATACCTCGCGTGCACGGCCTCATGTTCGTTTGGACTTGAATGATCTGAAAAAGAATGAATAGAGTGAATGGTGCAGTGTAAATACACCACATAATTCCTTGTATCAAGAGGTGCTTGCAATACGGTCAACGAATTAGTCGAGGGTCGAGAACGTTAAACAAGGAATAGAATATTTTTTTTTCTAAAACCCAACTCAAATAACAAAAGAAAACGGCATCAAAGGTATAAAATTTAAAAACATAAAGAATATACTTACTGCTGTTACAATGATCTAATTCACTTGTATCCATATTGGTTAGTGGTGAATCTAATAACTACAAAATACAACGAAAATTATCAACTAAGGTAAACCATTAGCGTAATGAATTAAAAACGCTTTTTAACATTTCCCGTCATATTATATATCACTCCAATACAAGGGATACAACACTCTACTCTCTTTCACGCAAGCAATATCGACAGTATTTGGACGGAAGAACAGGATGTTGACGAGACTATACGCCGCCCATAATAAAAGTCTTACGTTTTGAGGAACTGATGAATTATGAACGATCTGTCGAACGTGAATCTGTTGTTCAGTCAACATATTTCTCATCGATTCTTGAAAAGTTGTCAACTCATTTTCTAACTTTTCTTGGAAGAAATTATCTGAAACGTACAAAATGTCATTCAGGGTATAATTCCTAATCTGGTCAAGGGGTTCTTCTAGTTCAAGATAAGCAGAAACTACATAATTGTTATAGAAGCTATAAGTGTCCCTGATCCAAATACAACTGCCGTGTATTAGGCTCTTGTATGGTCATACAATATAGCCTGATATACGGCAAGCTTAATTTTCCAGGCCAGTTCGTCAAACACATACTGAAATGGTAGAGGAGGTCATCAAGATCGTTATCCGGATGCATGAAGTCGTCCTGTTCATCGTGCTCTCGGCCCTGCCACTCTGTTATCTTCAAAGATAGATTACTCTTCTGTGAATCTTCTTGAGTACCATGGCTTGAATATCCGATATCTCCATCTATCTCACAGTCTTTCGGCACTGCCGAGGAACGATTTTCTGGAGTGACGACGTCAAGTATCTTCGATTCGTTGTTAATTCGTGGTTTCTTAGAAAAAGAGTAAAGGGAACATTAAAACACATTTATTTTTTTAAATTTAAAGTTAAAAAAGAACTTTCCTCATAACCAGATAGTCTAGAATAGGCAGGAGCAAACTATAAGCGCACCCAACGGTCAAAACCCAGAAGAACAAATATCCATACGGCAAACCTAAATTCAACGACCAAAACTGTGTTTGTTGTCCGTCTGGTTGAGGGTTTGTGTAGAATTTGAGTACCGCAACGCAACGTTTTCTAAGTGTTTGTGAAGAAAGTCTGATGTACAAAGAATACCATTATTCCAGTCTAAATGTCGAAACCTACCTTAGCCTGCTTGGCAGAGTTTTCTGGAAGCCTTGGCTCCATGCAAAGGACATTGCCCTCGGATGCCTTTTCACCAGCACTGAAATTTATTTAGACATATTCATCGTTACAAAATGATCATCGACGCAGGCCCTCTTGAGCTACGGCCAATACAGAGGGCTCAACGTTTTCCTGTAGCCTAATCTCAGCGAATTTGTTCCCCATCATCATAATAATAACAAAGAAAACTTACCTCAAATTCATATTTAAAAAGTTGTCTACAGGCATGCTTCGAATTTGTGAAAGTAGGCTTTAAAGTGAAAATATTCAGACTTCTTTCCAAATCAAATGATAGTTGTTATGGTGCTATTCATCATCTAAAAAAATATTTTTTACTTAGTTAGGCCATAGAACTACAAGAGTTCTGCAATGTATTAGGCCTAGAACGTAGGCCTAGTTTGGGGCGGCCAATACCTTTCTTTTTAACTAACTTAGCAAAAGCTTCGGGGCTGGTACTGTTACTATAACGTAACGTTTTTTTCAGGATAGATCTCATCAGCATGGCATTTAGGTCTAACTGGTATCTAATATACGCCTCTGATAGGTAGGCCAACCAGTCAGAGTAGTTCCACAAATCTAGTAGGGTCTAGTCTAGAGAGTAGCAGTAGGCCTAGTCCTACGCTTAGTGACCGAGGCCAGTGATGAAAATATTTTGAATACACGTTTGAACATAACCATAGGCCATAGGCATTGTCTATTTCAAAGGCAGAAGAAACTTATCTTATTCATTAGACGTACCGTACAAAAGTGATTTTAGTTACCAATGATAGTTGAAAACGTCTGTGTGTTGACAAACTTCGAGTCTTCTGCAATCTGCAAATCGGGAAATCAATTTTCGCGCCGTTTTATACTTACATCAGAAGTTTTAAGTGCGCAGACGCAACAGGTGTCAGTGTAGATTAGAATTACCAGACGTATGTTTAATAAATGGAAGTATGATGGTCATGGCAGTCGAGACTATATAGCGACCTTGACCCGAAGAGTAAACAAATCAAGTGAAGTTTCAAACGCAAAATACAAATTGATTAAAAATGACTTTTTTCTATTGTTTCTTTTATGATATTAAGTTACGTTGGATTAGGTAGGTCAAGTCAGCTCCGTCGCAGTTGGAACGAAAATTAAAGGCACAGTTTGAAATTAATCTAAAACAACGATCACCGACTAACTACAAGAAAAAGTGATTCAAGCCACAAGGGGCACAACTCTTGTTAGTACTATAGACAAGGCTGACATTAATTCTTCAACTAGAACTTTCCAGAATCATTTGTTTAAAAAAGGATGGAGTTTATTCCAGAAAAGAGAGACAATTTAGTTAGCAGTCTGTATGGTAGGTGTAAGCTTACTAGCTAAACATTATTTAGTGACTGATCGTCTGAATTAAGTGATGAATGATAATGGTGATTACTGCAGCACAAGTAGAGATCCTAAGCTAAACCCTTAACATACTAAAGGGCAAAGGTTCCAATGTTGGGCTCTGCATTGAAAATTTGCAAATGTGGGAAGCCAGAAAACACATCTAATGCAATTTTATAAGTGAAAATAGAATACTTTTTGCATCATATATTGGGGGAGGGGAGAAGTTATGTTCAGTAAAAACAAAATTTGAAATAAGCTAATAAATGGTCTGAATTTTGCTAATTTCAGACAATGTTTAGAAGTTATGTTCAATGAAAACAAAATATGATATAAGCTAGGTAGATCTAATTGATCTGAATTTTTTTTATTTCAGACTATGTTCAGAAGTTATGTTCAGTAAAAGACTGTTTATCTGATTGTTGGTTTGATTTGATTGAGAAAACAACGGAAATAGTTGGAAAATTTAAAACATCTATCAGAGATCACGAAGACTCAGAAACAACAAAAACTGTAAGTTATAATGTTATAAAACATGGGCCTTTCATAACTAATTATTACTTTCTGCTTGGATTTGGACTTGGGACTGTGCAGCAATTTTTATTTGTTTTTTTTATTTTTATATTTATTTTTATTTCCTACTTTTTCAGTTGGAAGATTCAGCAGTAAAATTATGGAATCATGTAGTTCCTCTGAAAATCCAAGGCTCAATATCTAATACATCAAATGCTAAATGTAAGTAAATTCAATTCTTTTTCGAAAATTTGGAAATAGAATATTAAAATACCTACTTTGCTTGATGTAACTCCACTACATGCAATATATTTCGGCTTAGGAAAGATTAACTTTAATAAAACGTGATAATAACAAATCATTTTCACTGTTATAATAGTGCTGAATACATCAAATGTAGAGCAATATAGATTTATTAAAACAGAACTTAACACATGCTGTTACACAGATTTTCACACTTTGTGATCTTCAGACAAC
This sequence comes from Lottia gigantea, assembly GCF_000327385.1. NCBI lineage: Eukaryota > Metazoa > Mollusca > Gastropoda > Lottiidae > Lottia > Lottia gigantea. Next base: position 240,395 of record NW_008708206.1, on the reverse strand, counting down.
TAACCTACTTTAGCCTGTGGTCATATAAGTTTGTTTAAAATAACAATGCATACAAATTTATTGATTCAAATTTGGAAATGCTAAAAAACCCCAAATTCAAATGGATAAGCCTAAGTTAGTTTGACTATCCTAAGTGATTTTATTTGATATACTTTCATTTTAGTGAGAAATATTTGTTTTATGATATTAAATGAGTTGAATACTGGTGTTTATAGTTCTACAGATTCTATGGTGAAAAGACAAATAATAGTATGTATCAATATTACATGTATATATTTCTGAATTGAAAGCACCTTGTGGAAAATATCTTAAGGTGAGTTTTACCAGCAAATAGAGCTCACTATCTGCTATACAGTAGGTATCATTAGCCAGAATTTAAAGCTTGTGCTCAATTTACCTGAAATTGCTAAAAACTGAAAGTTGTAATGCTCTAATTTCTTTGGATCCCAAGCATTGGCAGTTTCCCTATTATAAAATAATCTATACTAAAAATATTTTAAAATTTTAGATGGGGATAAAAACAGCAAGAGCATGGATAGGTAAGCTTAAGAAAATTTCAGATTACTTGAACCAATAATTTGATTACATTATGTTATTTGTAAATTTTTGCTACCCATTCTTATGAAAGGCGGTTTTTTTGTTGAGAATCCAATTCCATTGAGGTTTTTTTCAGCTACAAAACCTGTCTTACGTTTTGTTTTATTATTTTGCTATGAAATGTTGACATTTTCGACAGACAAAAGAAAATGTCCAGCCAGAAAAAAGCCCTGTAAAGAATTCTCATTAAGTCAATAGTTACCCATTCTCATACTGGTTTGTTTTGTGTTTGTAGAATGTAATGAACTGGAATCAGCAGAAACTGTTCTGAATATTTCACATCAGGTATATACATATTACATTATATTATCAATTCACAAATTTCTTTCTAGGAAATGTGTCATATCATACTGCCAACACATGCTTTGGATACAAAATCCTCATCAGGACAGGTACTCCAAGAACCCTTGATAGACATCGACTTTTATACACCAACATTGCAATCAATTGCTATCTGTACATTTCAGTTTTGTGAGAAGCTATCTGTATATTTCAGTGTTGTGAGAAGCTATCTGTTTATTTCAGTGTTGTGAGAAGCTATCTGTATATTTCAGTGTTGTGAGAAGCTATCTGTATATGGCAGTGTTGTGAGAAGCTATCTGTATATTTCAGTGTTGTGATAAGCTATCTGTATATTTCAGTGTTGTGAGAGCTATCTGTATATTTCAGTGTTATGATAAGCTATCTGTATATTTCAGTGTTGTGAGAAGCTATCTGTATATGGCAGTGTTATGAGAAGCTATCTGTATATTTCAGTGTTGTGAGAAGCTATCTGTATATTTCAGTGTTGTGAGAAGCTATCTGTATATTTCAGTGTTGTGAGAAGCTATTATCTAGTATTATAGAGAAATATAATAATACCAGTAATGATGAACATCATAATAATATAATGGAGAAACAAAGACTAGATATAGATAAAGATATTTTTAAGATATTAACTTATAAAGCTGAAGTGGTAAATTTTTATTTCATATATTATCCTTTTGATTTGCTTTGATAAATGTGGATTAATAACTTTAATAAATATACCATAGAAACAATATTAGGTATGATAACTCATACAGATGTTGATATGACAATCTCAGTCTCAGAATGGCATCAGGTTTTTTGAAAGGTTGAGCATGTCCTAAAGTGATAGGGAAACCTGACACAGACCAGAGTGGCATCAGGTGTCATTAAAGGGTGAGCTTAGAATATATTATTAATGCCATGACGTCATCTCTCATGACAGCTTTTAAGAAAGTTGACATAGCCCTGTCAGTGACAAAAATCTAAACTTTTGTTGAGTTGCCCAATATCAAATCTACAGCTCTAGATAGCTGAAATTGTGCTTTCATACTGGTTGGTAGATCAAATACTTAAACAAACAATCACTTAATGAATAGAATCACATTTTCAGTTTTGCACTTGGGCTGTACCAGGACAGACTCAGTTATATATTTTTATAGGCCTCAGCTCAGAAAAAGAATGAAGCCGCCCTGAACTTAGTGTTAACTGCTAAAGAAATGTTGGCAAAGTTTCCTAAAGAGGTCAGTATATGCTGGTAGATTATTTAATTGACCATATAATGGGTGGTTGCTTTTTTTTAAGTTAGATAAGAATTTAGCATAATACTATGATAAAGCTTTCAAACACCTTTTGAGCTTTGAATGTTGATCCTAGCGTATTTTGAATAGTAGCATCAGATATTTCAACCCAGTTTCCCTTGTGAGGTCATAGGAGATGTATTTCGGATAGGACAATAAATAGAGATCAGTCTGTGCATGTCTTGATCAATCGAAATCAGACTAGAAGAGTTTAATGTCGCTGTGAACACCACAAACACTCCCAAACCTTTTATTGGCTTATCAGCTTTGTCTGTAAGACCACTTCACTTAGTCGATCTTGATCCAAAATGAATTTCATCGGATGAATACTGATTTTAGTTTCCTGTTCTGAAATGATACTTGTGAAATACACAGATTGATTTTTATTATTGCAGAATTCATACCTATGTATGTTGTGCTATAATTTTGGAGTAGAAACTTATCAAAATGAACAGTTTGAAGAAAGTGTTACATGGTTAAAAGAAAGTTATGAATTAGGAAAAGGCAGACTTGGAATTGATCCCAAAAATCAGGTAAAATATGTTATTAGTGTCTATTATTTCAATTTGAATTTTAGTTGGGTAACATTCTACAAATAAGTATTCTTCTGCTACTGCTGTCAATGGGAAAACTTTCAAAATTTCATGTGTGAAAAAAACATATAGATTTGTGTTCAATGGGATAAAGGAAAAATTTTCAACTCAGTTTTTTTTGCAAAACAACATTATATGTCTCACAACTCAGTAGCTGAATTCTATAAATATTAGTCGTAAAATAACAGTAACTGATATTACGATTTTAACCTCCATGTGTTTCAGGCTAGAACATTAAGATTACTAGCTAATGCCTATTTAGAATGGGATAGTAAAATATATTGTGATAAGGCAATGAATGCTGTAACTCTAGCCAATACAGTAAGTTGTGTATTTATTATTTAGATAAAGAGTTGGTTCCATTTTACTGACAATACTGCAGATTTTATGGACTCTTCAAAGGAATGCAGAGTTGACAAACCCAAATGGAGTGGACTACTGTGATCGGGAAAGGTCAGCATGCTCTGACTTGCTTTAGTGGTCACCATAAGGGCTCAAACCATTATTTAATTTTAGGAAAACCTATTCTCTTTGAATGAATGGATATTCATTTGTTTTTATTATTCTGAATTCCAGGAGTACCTACACGCTGCTGGTTTATATCTCAAACTTAGAATATTACTGATTACCAAGGAATCTTCTTCTGCCATAACTTCAGGTATGTTAACCTCATATCCCTTCAATTTTTAAACTCAGAAAGAGTTATTTAGTCATTATAAAGATATTCTTTAATATATCTGATATATAACACTTGATCAATGTCAAAGACATGTATAATTATTCGTTCAATCTACAAACATCTTGATACAACTGTAGATATTATTAATATTAATTTATTTCAGCATTAAATGAAATCTATAAACATCATGATACTAATGTAAATCTTGATAGTAATATCATTAATTTATGTCAGTATTAAATGAAATCTATAAACATTCTGATACTACTGTAGATCTAGAATTACTATTATTAATTTATTTTAGTATTAAATGAAATCTATAAACACCCTGATACTATTGTAAATTTAGATATTACTTTTATTAATTTATTTCAGTCTTAAATGAAATCTATAAACATTCTGATACTACTGTAGATCTAGAATTACTATTATTAATTTATTTTAGTATTAAATGAAATCTATAAACACCCTGATACTATTGTAAATTTAGATATTACTTTTATTAATTTATTTCAGTCTTAAATGAAATCTATAAACATCATGATACAACAGTGCATCTATATTGACATTAAATGTTTATTTCAGTATTAAATGAAATCTATAACATCCTGATACTACTGTCAATCATGATATTATTATTATTAATTTATTTCAGTATTAAATGAAATCTATAAACATCATGATACAACTGTGCATATATATTCACATTAAATGTTTATTTCAGTATTAAATGAAATCTATAAACATCCTGATACAACTGTAGATCTAGATATTAATATCATAAATCTTTTAAGAAAACACAATAGGTAAAGATCGTTTTTGATTTTCATATTACTTTTGATTTACTATTTTGAATTAAATTTATAAAACGAAAAGAGTCAGAATTATAAGAATAATATATCAGTAATTACAAGTATTATGGAAAAAAGATTTTAAATTTTTAGATCTATGGATGGAGATGTGATAGTCATGAATACATGATGTATCTTATCAATTGAAGTATTTATTTAAGAAAATCAATCTGATGAAAATGCAGGCTTTCTATTCATCTAGTAAGCCCAAATAAAAAAAGGAAATCTTGATCTGATATTTAATGATATTGTTAGATAGAACCAAAAAGTACTAACAATCCTAACCACAAAAAGGAAAGCCTGTATACACTAATGTATATGTGACAATTCTCCTTAAATGTCAACTTGTCTGATATTGTCTGATAATTTTATGTGTAACATTGTTAATATTTTCCACAGGTATGAGTTTGATTATCCAGTGAAGTTATTGGAGAAGTATGATAATACACCAAACTTCAGTAAAATAGCCTCAGTTCATCTAGAAACATTATTATATTGTAAACATCTATCTCAAGCTAAACAATTCTCAGAAGATATAATAACAGGTAAACATTACAGTAAACATCTATCTCAAAACAGTTCTCAGGGGATATTATAACAGGTGAATGTTTACAGTTCATCTTAAAACATTATGCTATTATAAACATCTATCTCAAGCTAAACAATTCCCAGAAGATATAATAACTGGTAAATGTTTACAGCTGATCTACAAACATTATTATATTGTAAACATCTATCTCAGGCTAAACATTTCTCTGAAGATATAATAACAGGTAAGTGTTTACAGTTCATCTAAAAAACATTATTATATTGTAAACATCTATCTCAAGCTAAACAATTCTCAGGGGATATAATAACAGGTAGGTGTTTACAGTTCATCTAGAAACATTATTATATTGTAACAGGGAAGTGTTTACAGTTTATCTTGAAATGATATTATATTGTAAACATCTATCTAAAGCTGAACAATTCTCAGAGAATATATATATACAGTATGCGTTTACAGATTATCTAATTACATTATTATATTGTAAACATCTTTGTCAAGCCAAACAATCCACAATGTCATGTGTTTACAGTTCATCTGAAAACATTACTTGACCAAAAAGATTCTCAGTAATAGTAACAGTTAAATTGTCAACATTTATGTTATATTTAACTAGAAGTAATATACAGGCTTTTGTTTTGATTCCATTTGGACCCCATATTTAATTTTTTTACAGGTCATAATACAGGAAGAGTTTTGGAGCCTAACATAAAGAAACAGTTTCATCATATATTTTGGGAACAAGCTGCTACAGATTTTGAGGTAATCAAAAAAAATAGTATCCAACTTCAAACTAGAAATTTTGTATTTATAAGATCAAAATAAAATTATGATTCTCCACAGAAGATGATGTGTTGATTAGAGCATTGGCATGGTTACATGCAAGCAAATGGTCGATGTGGGTTCTTATCTTGGTCAACATGTAGGTTGTGGGTAAGATCAATGTCAAAAGGTTTGGCCAAGGACCAGCAAGTAGAAAGGATCTCCATGAACCTAATTCGTTATCCTCATGAAAAATTGTGGTTTCCTTCTTTCTTTGGGAAGTAGATAAATAAGATCCATTTTACATGTAATAATTTCATTTATTTTTTTACACAGTGTTATGAAGTCATCTAATATCAGATCAGTATCTAAAATGACATTGGCCATTCTTTATCCATTTCAGGCAGAAAGATTTGGTGAAGCCTTACAATGGTACAATTATTCCTACAGTCTCTTTTCACCATCAGAAAGATGTGATAGTAACATGTCTAAATTACAGAGGAATAGAGCTTCTTGTTTAATCAGTTTAAACCAATTTTCACAGGTAGGTCATATTTTTGCTATTTTGGAATTGCTATCTGTAGAGTTGGCAGGATCAATTTTGAGTTTGATATTTCAAAGTGCAATTACATATAACTAACCCTATGCACACATTAATTTCACCCCTGTTTGTCTGTCAGTCCATTTATAATTGGTTTGTGAATGCAGATTTGGTCAAATTTTGTATGTAGATTTATCTTCACAACACCATGGACAAGTTAAATTTGGGTACTATTCTATAAATACTTTCTGAATTACAGCCCTTGATATACTGAATAAATGTTATTAAGTAAGTGTATTTTTCTTGGCAAGAGCTTGTGTCAAATTGAGGTGTTTCAGTTATTCTGCTTAAAGTTTTCTCTTGAGTCTGTAAATTTGTTCCTTAAAACCAGTTTCTGTCTTCAATTTCTCAATACATTGTATATAACAGGCAGAAGAAATATTAAATGAAGCTGAAAGATGTGATAAATCTGCAGCTGCAACTTATTACTTGATATATAAATTATCTTTATCACAAGATAAACAAGAGAGAGGTTTGTTTGATTACAGCTGCTATTTATATAGCTCTCAAAGAGGTCATGAATTTCAGACAATTTGAAGGTGCCAAATCAGACTAAATTAGAATGCTAACTGCTTACTGAATGGATATGTCCACTTGGTTGGTAAACAAACCATTTTGGAAACATAATACAGAAAAAAAAAATTTCGAAGCACCAAACCAGGATCAAAACTTCCCCAATTCCAACACTAACTTTGTATTTATATCTACCCACTCTGTATGAATACTGTTTTCAGCTATATCAAGTTTACAGAAGATGGTAGACTGTATAAAGACTGAAGACATCAATAGTGAATCACCTGATCTCAGTTTAATATGTTTGGCAGCTCAGTTGGCATTAAAAGTAAGAGATTACAATTTTTCTTAATTGTTCATTATTTTCAATTGTCCATAGATCTTCAACAAACATAATTGTAGCACTCTTGATCTCCAGTTTTAACTCCATAAGAGCTATCAAGACCACTAAGGCTAATGCATAAAAAAAAAATGTGATCTCCAAATTTATTTCTGATACAGGGAATTTACTTAATCCTTCTCGCCTTCTTTATTACCAGGTATATTAAATTTGTATTATTCATTTTCAGTTAAATAGTCATGTAGTTGGTAGTTTAGCTATAGAATATTTTATTAATAATGGTACAGATGATGGCCAAATATTGATAGCTATTAGATGTCTGTTACGCTTACAGTTATCATTAACAGAAACTAATGATACACCTGACTGGTAAGATATCATTAACAAAAACTAATGATACAGCAGAGTAGTAAGTTATCATTTACTCAAACTAAAGATAAACCAGACTGATAAGATATCATTAACAAAAACTAATGATACACCAGACTGGTAAGATATCATTAACAAAAACTAATTATACACCAGGCTGGTAAGATATTAACAAAAACTAATGATACACCAGACTGGTAAGATATCATTAATAAAAACTAATGATACACCAGACTGGTAAGATATCATTAACAAAAACTAATGATACACCAGACTGGTAAGATATCATTAACTAAAACTAATTATACAACAGACTGGTAAGATATTAACAAAAACTAATGATACACCAGACTGATAAGATATCATTGACAGAAACTAATGACACACCAGAGTGATAAGATATCATACTGATAGTCAGAATGGCAAGATATCATTGACTGAAACAAACACGTCATACTGGTAAGATGTTATTGAAAGATGCATAGCAAGTTGGTAAGTTATCATTGACAGAATCTAATGATATACCAGACAGGTCAATTATCATTAACAGAAACTAATGTTACATCAGACTTGTAAGTTATCATTAATAGAAACTAATGATGCTCCAGCTGGTAAGATATCATTAATAAAAACTAATGATACACCAGACTGGTAAGATATCATTAATAAAAACTAATGATACACCAGACTGGTAAAATATTAACAAAAACTAATGATACATCAGACTGATAAGATATCATTGACAGAAACTAATGACACACCAGAGTGATAAGATATCATACTGATAGGCAGAATGGCAAGTTATCATTAACAGAAACTAATGACATAACAGACTGGTAAGTTATCATTGACTGAAACTAATGACACGTCAGACTGGTAAGATGTTATTGAAAGAAACAAATGATTCATAGCAAGTTGGTAAGTTATCATTGACAGAAACTAATGATACACCAGACTTGAAAGTTATCATTAAAAACTAATGATAAATATTTACAAGTAAACTTTTATCTTACTTTTTTTTCAGGAAAATATATGATAAAATGTATGAAATGATATTATTAGGTGTGTATGATTTTATTTCTTTTTTTTTTTATAGAATTTATAATTCTGCTTGTATTGTGCTTTGTATTATAATGGTTATAAAAGTTAAAAAAATGAATGTAGATAGTTAAATGAAGTAAATGTAATAAAGTTACTATAACACATTACTAGTTATACAAAATAAATGTAATAAATTGGTTTTCAGTTTATAACAAATTACTAGTTATACAAAATAAATGTAATAAATTGGTTTTCAGCTTATATTGAATTATTAGTTATACAAAATAAATGTAATAAATTGGTTTTCAGTTTCTAACACATTACTAGTTATACAAAATAAATGTAATAAATTGGTTTTCAGTTTCTAACACATTACTAGTTATACAAAATAAATGTAATAAATTGGTTTTCAGTTTATAACATATTACTAGTTATACAAAATAAATGTAATAAATTGGTTTTCAGCTTATAATGAATTATTAGTTAAATAAATGTAATAAATATGTTTTCAGCTTATAAGAAAATATTAGTTATACAAAATAATTCTAATAAATTGGTTTTCAGGTTATAATAAATTACTAGTTATACAAAATAAATGTGATGAAGATATAAGAGTTGTGGTACAAGATGAATCTTTATGGTTTATGAAAATAGGTAATAATTCATTTTCTTTTCCATTCCAATACCATCAATTAATGTCATATTTTCAACACCTATAATTTAACAATTTGTGCTTCTTGTGATCATTCAGAATTTTTTTTATCATTTTTTCGCCGAAGTTTTGTATTTGATTATATTTTAGCTTGGAATCTTGGACTGAAATGCAAAGACAATGCAGAGAAAACAAAAGACTTTTTCACTCTATGTTATCAGGTAATTTCTAGCATATAAGAATAGTACGCAGTTCATAGTTCTAAAACTATGTCACATATCCAGAACGCATTTGTTTGATAGTTGTCACAAATCCATTTGTTCATGTGAAGAGATGAAGAATGTAGTTTAAGTGATAACACAATTTAGATTTCAATCTTTTTTCCTTAGGCTTCCACAACAACTCTCCTAAGGGACACAACTCTGAGTATATACTTAATATATTAAGACCACAATATTTCAATATTGCTTCTGATTTTCCCTCTAAATCGGTCTAGCTGCCTTTACATTTTTCATCATCTCTCTAATTATTAAATAAATTTGATTGATGCATCCTTCTTGAATACATAATACAGTCTATTTTCTATTGCAATTATTTTAGTTATTATCTTTATGTGGTAATGAAATCAATAAAATAAACAGACAGAAGACTTGTATATTGATGGTTTGTTTTTCCTGTTTACAAATAGCACGTAATACATCTGATAATCAAACTCAGGTACATGTATACTACACTCCTTTTCAGTTGAAAAATGTTGAAAGCATTGGATCTTTGTTTCACCTCAATGACGCCATTGCTTGTTAACATAGAATAAATGCTGGTCAAGATTATTATTTTGATAGACATATGAATGCATGAACTTAAATATGACGTTTTTTTAATCCTAATTATTCCAGTTGACCCATTTGTAATAGCTACTAACAATTCGAAAAAGTCTTTGACAAAAGACCAAAGACAAGCTATAAGATAGGAAAGAGGAGTACCTGTTGTTAATTTGTTGTCCATGTGTATATGAATTTTTCCTTTTTTAGAATGTGTGTCTCTATTAGATTAGCACATGAATTCACTTTAATATCTTTCTTGATGTATCGGTTGATATTGTGCCTAGGAAGATACTTCAACCCAGTTTCATCTTTCTCAGTTCTATAAATGAATTTATTTCAAAATGTCTTGTAGAAAAATCTATTTGAAGAAGTTTTACATCATATTTCAAGTTTTAAGAAACAGGCATATATGGATGATCATAATTTTACTGGTAAGAATTCCTCTATTTCTTACAAAATTTGAATCTAAGAAGCATTCAGATCATATCGCAATGAAAGCATTGTTGAAGGTCAAAAGGCTTGCTGATCCTTACTTACCTCCATATAGATATTTCAGGTCGTTATTAGTTATTGTCTGAAGATGTCAAATTATGAGCTCACTCAGTATGGCAAAACCATTTTAACAATACAAATAATAGCTATAAGTGTTAAGGTACCATACATAGTCTAGAAGATCTCTTTTTTAGCCCTTGAAGATTTCAACTGAACGGTTTGAATTTCACATATAGCTACAAGTTTCCACGAAGACCATACATAGGCCGGAAAACCTTATAATTTGAATACTTTCAGTATTTTAGACAGTATTGAGATGTTTTGTATATATGATAAAGATATGATATTTTAGATCAAAGTATAAAAGAGAATTCTGATATGTTATTAGTTTTATGTGAATTTGAAGCCAGAGTAAAACTAGGCGATCAGCTGGCTGACAAACTGCTTGAAAAACTCCTGTCATTGCCTCAACCAGATTCTAAAACTTTTGAAATCATTGCAGGTTTGTCTAAATTTTATCAGTTTACATTGCTGGTTTAAAGTTAAAAATGCCCTGTTTTGTAAAAAAATTCACAGTTAGCTTTGGTGTGCTTTTTTCTCCATATAACATTAACCTTTTATGATTACAGCCGTATCTATAGAAGCCCCAGCTAATAATAAAGATATAAGTATGAAAGCATTGAAACTAGCAATTAGAACTCATTTACAACTACAACAACCAGACTATACTAGATGCAGGTAGGTCTTTTATCAAATGAGTCCTGGATTATTATTTTCTGAGCTTTTAGGTAAGGTTCACATAGTCAACATATAGTTTAATATAGATGTCTATAGCAGATGTTACGTGTGATAATATTATAATGTGATTTTTGTGTTTTAGTAAAGATATACATATTTTGATACAGATGTCTATAGTAGATGTTACATGTGATAATATTATAATGTGATTTTGTTCTACAGTAAAGATGTACAACGTTTAATACAGATGTCTATAGGAAATGTAACATGTGATAATATTATAATGTGATTTTTGTGTTTTAGTAAAGATATACATATTTTGATACAGATGTCTATAGTAGATGTTACATGTGATAATATTATAATGTGATTTTTGTGTTTTAGTAAAGATATACATAGTTTAATACAGATGTCTATAGGAGATGTTACATGTGATAATATTATAAAAGAAGAAACTATGAATTACTATAAAGAAACCATTGATGTTATTGAAAATAGAGCTAAGGTAAAGGTAGATCGAGCAACACAGTAACCAAGACTGATGGATGGTTTACTTTGCAAAATTGGACTCTAGGCTTATGAGCAAAGTATGAAAACTCCCTGAACAGGAGTAAGAAGTAAATACGGAGAATATTCTACAGCACAAAGACCCTCATATTTAATTGACTAGAGCTCATCTCATACTCATCAAATTTGATCTCATCTATATGGAGGACATTTTGCTGTTACTTTGAAAAATTTTAATAAATTTAATATCCAGTTGTGCTGTTTATTTTTTAAGGAAGAATATCCTGAAATGGAAATAGTGTGGTTAATGACTAAAGCTTGGAACTGTGGCATCCATTTTTATAGGTAAGGCTTTGAACACATCAGTCATTTTTTCTACTATAAGCCTATGTTTAATGGTCAAATTTTGGATGAGTTTGACTTGTGCGTATCCTTTCATGTTTTTTTTTTAAGTTATCGGCCTTATGTTCAAACAATCATTTGCTTGTTTTGTCAATCAAATGGTGGACATTGATTCTTATCTTGGTCAGTGCGTGCAAGTCCAATGGCCTTTATTTAATAAGTCATCTTTCACATCATTATCATTATTGCAGTCGTCCCAGCCATAAATGGGGGAAGTATAATTTGAAAAAAATAGGTATAGGCAAGAACTTCTATTTCTTTAATGAAAACCTAGAAAGTGTAAAGACAATGGTACATGGAGGGCAATATTGATTTAATATTCATATTTAATGTAGATTTGGTAATTTTGATGAAGCTGAAAGATGGTGTGGTGTAGGCTTACATCTATTATCTTTATTACCTAGTATGAAAGGAAATTATCAGGATAAGGTAGGTATATTTCAAATAGGGTGATCATACTTATCATACAAATATCAGCATCCAGTCATTCCTGTCAATGGAAAAAAAATTACTGACTTTTCTTCCATATTGCCTGAAAGTTATCATTGTCTTGTAGATATATATTTCTGGCAGCTACTTCAGCCCCCTGTCTCCTAAGACTATGGGATACTGGCCCCAAGATAGATTGTGAATATGATATAGATTATAGATAAATTAATGTACATTTTACATGCATATTGTGCTACGTGTACAGTGGATGAGGGCAATTTTTATTTTGTAACCTTTGTACTGATTGACCAGCATTTAAAACTTTGCAACTCTATTTGATAAGCATTGACATTTTCAGATGAATACGGTATATGGTGAAATATTGTCTAATATTGAAAGTAATAAACCTGCAACTACATCTTTAGAGGAATAAACATACTAATATGGGATACAGGAGTAGCTGTTCTGTCATGAATTGTGATGAAGAAGAAGCCACTGTTTTATAGGGTATTCAAGCAGCTGTTTAATAATGGTTGGTTATTTAGGATAAGCAGCTGTTCTATGATTCGGGATAATCAGCTGCTCTATAGTGATTGGTGATAAGCAGCTGTTTTATTGTGGTTGATGATTCAGGATATGCAGCTGTTTTATTTGTTGGTGATTGATGATAAGCAATTGTTTTATAGTTGTTGCTGATTCAAGATCCAATGTTTATTAAGTTATTATTTATTACATATTATTAAATTTGTTATTGTTTTTGTTACTGTTTATCATCATGTTGTTAATTTATTCAGTTTTTTTTTTTGAAATGTTATTGAATAATATGAGTTTTTGTTATTGAATAATATAGAGTTTTTGTTATTGAATAATATGAGTTTTTGTTATTGAATAATATAGAGTTTTTGTTATTGAATAATATGAGTTTTTGTTATTGAATAATATAGAGTTTTTGTTATTGAATAATATGAGTTTTTGTTATTGAATAATATGAGTTTTTGTTATTGAATAATATAGAGTTTTTGTTATTGAATAATATGAGTTTTTGTTATTGAATAATATGAGTAGAATAATAGAATAATATTTAAAGTTTTTCTGAAATAAATTTATATCTAAATGAAATTGTTTCTTTAAATTGCATAATTTTTATCTATAGGGAAATAGTCATCTAAATTTTAATTCAGCTGGCACTCAATGTGGGCCACCTGTATCCCTTCTCAAATCAAAATATGTTTGTCATCTAGTTTTGTCTGCCACGTTTCGAAAGAAAATCTCAGGATGGACTTTATAAGTGCAATTTGCCTAGTGATCAAGGCCTTTATGCAATCACACTGTAAAACAGCAAAGAATTCCTCATTCCCATCAAAACTGAAAAGAAAACTCCAAAAATCTGTAAAATTTGATGGGAGTATCCTTTTGGTGAAAATTGCTTGATCATTGCCTAATTCCAAACTAAAGCCTTCATGAGTCACAGAGATCAAACAGGGTGATTACAATTTATATTTTATTAACTATCACAGATTACAATGTAAACAAAATAGAAAATATTTAAAAATGGTTCAGAGGTTATTTCACAAATTCAGCTAAATCTGAATGAAATTGGCTCCATTTTTTGGTATTAAGTCTAACATTATGAAGCTTTTCCGACATGCATATAATTATTCCAGTTGGAACTAAGGCCTTTCGCTTCCTGTAAAAGAAATTAATTTTTCTTTATTAATTGACTATATTAGCAATTATGCTATCATACTATATTGTTTTGGATGCAAAACTAGGTCATCTGCTTTGAAAATGGGTTTGTATTTAAAGGGACATTGCCCTGTTTTTGTAGCTCGAACAAAATTTTGGCTCAAATTTGTGAAAACTATACACCAAAATCTAAAGATATCTGTGTTTCCAATAATCAAAGAAATGCTTAAGAAATAATTATGTCATTATTGGATAAACTGCTAATAATATCTAAGAGCGATAGCTATGTAATAAACACCTAATGGCAAGAAAATTGGAATGGTACAAATTGATGCTATCAGTGTCCCTGATACACATACAAATTTTAGAAAACCTCTTTACAATTCCTAATATCTGTCTTCTTTGTGTAAGCTTACACTAAAATATCATTATACAGTTCAAAGCAAGCCTCCTTAGAATTGATACTTGATACTTACGATAATTTTATAATGCTGCATAACTTCATTCATTGTTAAAGGAAGAGGTGTAGATGGTTTCTCCATAATCATACGAACTTTACCGTCTGATGTCACATCACTGTAATAGAAATTACTTGCATAATACCAAGGGCAATAATCACCAAATACAACTCGGGTCATCTGATCCCATGCAATTGGTATTGATTACAACTTAATCAACTGGATGAACATTTCCAAAAAAGGGAAGATTTAAGAATTTACCTCATGCATCATCTACCAAACCAGTAACCAAAAAATTTTGGAGAGCAGTTATTGACCTCAATTAAATTGTTGTCTGCAAGAGATTAGCAGTGGAATTGTTCAGTCATTCCAGCAGGCTCAGGTGATAAGAAAATTCTGATGCCATTTGAGAGTTCTGTTATCATCTTTTCAAAGTATAAAACAGGACCCTTATGGCTTTTGAGAATTATGGTTTCATCAATCCAAACAAAAACTGACCTGTTAGCTCTAACTAGCTGTGTATCTTCTTCTTGTTCTGCTGATGGTTCTGCAGGTTGGGAGGTATCGCTATGACGACGACTTGGTATATCTGGTAGTATAGGATATTGTTTAGTAGATACTGTACTAGCAGTAGTACCTCGTGGAGTAGGTGGTCCTGGTAGAGCTAGTTGTCTACTTTCTGGTCTATTATAATAGTAATCAGATATCTACAAAACATTTTTTTAATATTCTTCAGTGTCACAGGTAGAAAACGTGGCTCTAAGTATGTCATATTTACTGATTTCTTTTGAAATATTTTGACATTGCTTTCATGATTTTTATCCCTTTCTGCTGGTCACCACACTTCCTATCCATGATCTGACAAGATTCTTTCTTTTATCGTGTTCTGTGGAATGTTCAACCAAAACCAAAAGTAGTCATTCGACAATATAATACAGATCAAGGGAATCTTTTAATGAACAGAACTTGTGATTATAGGACCCAGAACAGTTCCTTAGATCAAGGATGCCATATGGAGTCACCCACAGAAAAAACTCAAAACAAAACATCTATTTAATCACATTTCAATTTTACTCAAGTAAAGAGATATGGTACAAATTTGTAAATAAAGAAATACTGATCATTAAATATGGCGATTTTTTCATCACTTACCAAATCAGACAATTCTGGACCCTGAAGAAACATAGTGAGATCTTCATGCTGAGCTAAAATTCTGAAAATATAAAAATAATATTCTGATATCATGATAAAAATGGCCAACGACTACTGCAGAATTTAATCAAAATGAAGACACATCATTAAAGGTGTTGTTTTTTTCAATTTGATAGGTATTATGCATTATCCATTTTCCACGTAACTAAATTCCCGATATGGATAACTTTCTTTCAAATCAATGACTTTCGTGTGAAAGAACCACCCCTATTCCATCTTCCAGCTGTACAATGTACATAAAATATAGCTCACATCAAAAATCCATTTCTAGATCTTTACTTAAATTTTCAAATATAGTGAATCATTGTATAATTTATTTACAAATAATAACAATATTATAAAATATATAATTAATAACCAAAATATAACATTAATAATAACAATATCACAGTAATATAACAATAATTATAATTTAATTCATAATCTAACATAAAGTTAATTTATAACCATTGATACATTTAGTTGGTAAGACATCATCATCATCATTTATTTCTGTTAAAATACAAGACTGAGGTAAATTCTCATATTTTTTACCATGATGATATGATACTGTACGAGTCCCACAAAATCTTGTAAAATTATTGGTACTTGGTACTGTTTCTGGATCACAAAATCTGGTAAAATTATTGGTACTTGGTACTGTTTCTGGATCACAAAATCTGGTAGAGTAATTGGTACTTGGTACTGTTTCTGGATCACTTACTGTTGTAAAATTATTGTTATTTGGAACTGTTTCTGGATCACTACGATTCACAAAATTTCTTAGTTGATACTGTAACTGAATTTCTTCTATTTTTAAATTATCATTAATCATTCTTATATTCTGTCTTCTTTTCTGAATTTCTTTTAATCTTCTATCAATTTTCTTATTGACTAATTTCTTCTTGAATTCAACTGTATCAGTTTCTACAACTTGACAAAACTTGTTACTTTTACAAATAACTGGAGTTTCAGAAAAGAAACTTGTATTACAGGAATTACAAGTTTCACAATATAAATTATCTCTAGATTCTGGAAACATGTTGATAATGTTGTTTATATTATAATAAGATAATGTTGTTATAATAATGATTTGGAATAAGTTATAAAGATATTTATATAAGTTATAAAATATAAGACTAGTTATCTGTCATTAGTAATGATTATTCTGTCATATTGATGAAATGATTAAGTTATATCAAGTAATATAAGATAAATTGATTAATTATGGTGAACACTTTTCAGCTATCAGTATCAAATCATTACATGACATTTATCTAAATAAATTGTGAAGAGGTTTTCTTAATTGTTCATGTGCTTTTGGGACACTGATAGCAAAATTTTACACCATTGCAATTTTCAGGCAGGTTTCTGTGATTCTTGATTATGTCACATAAGGCCCTTTGTCATTAGTGCCGTCATCAAACACCTAGTTTAAATAGTGGAATTGCAGGAATTTAATAAGATATTAAAAGCATATTTTATTCTTGTGATCTATTTGATATAATATTGTTTGATTTTCAATATTTTGGGTATTTAGGTGTAACTGTAATTAGGAAAACTTTTACATTCTGTTCTAGAAGAATAAAGGTATTAATTTCTATAGTGCAAAATAGTTAATAGAGTCCAAATTGAATAGCACTATAAAAGGTTTGAAGAGCTTGAGGCAGTATCTTTATTCAAATTTTACAAATTGGTTTTCAGTTGTCATTGATAGAGGTTAGAAGAACAGACATAGTAAAAGGACAGAATTTTTCATTTAGAAAAGAATATCAGACAGTATAGTTTGGTTAAGTTTTAATTTCAGATGAATAACAAATACAATAACAATATCAAACAATAACAAAATAACAATTCTAATTTCATTAGCACTATATCTTCTTGTTCTTCTATATTCAGTTGTTACAGGTGTAGGTCTATTTCTGTTCTATCTCAGCAATTTTTTGTTTTATTTTCAAATAAACAAAACAATTTATAGGATAACAAATATAAGATAACAGATCTGGTTTCATTAGCACTATATCTTCTTGTTAATATTTAAGAAGGAATTGGTGAATCTCTATTTCTCTGTCTCTCTCAGCAGATGGTTGTTTTTCTTCCATTTCTTACAACTGTAACAGGAATATATCTTCTACATGGACTTCCAGTCTTACAAGGTGATAACAAATAATTTTGGTATCTTCCAGTATTTAATTGTTGAAGATTTTCTTTGAGTCTGGATAATCTCATCTTCATTTCTGTAGTTCTAACATCAGTTTGTTTTGATTCTGTTAAACCTGATAATCTAGTCTCAGTCTGATTTCTTAAAACAGCAAAATGTGAATAACTTTCAGTAAAAGTGACAGCCATTTTGAATGTAGATTATAAAAGTTATGAATATTGAGAGAAGTTGAGATATAAAATGACAAGTGAACAGATATCTAGATATTTATATGTGAACATTATTTACTCATGTCATTGATATTCAATGATGACAGTGTTTACTTTATTATTGATTAGATTAGACATTAATAATCAAAACATTTCTCTGATTGATTACTTGATTCAATCAAAGTATAGTATTTAAGATTGGATCTATATAATTTAATCACGCAAATCAATCCCACAATCAGGCTTGCTCTATTTTTCACAATTCAAAAAAGGCTTGTTCTATTTCTTTCTTAACAATTAAAAAAACAGGTTTCCTTTATTTTCTACAGTTCAAAAACAGACTTGTTCTATTATCATACAATTCAAAAACAGACTTACAGTTCAAAAGCAGGTAGTTTTATTTATGATGGTTAAAAAACAGGTTTATTCTATATTTCACAACTTAAAATCATGCTTGTTTTATTTGAAAATTAAAAAATCATTTTCATTAAATTTCACAATAAGATAAGGTATTTCCCCTTTGAAATATGTGAGGCTTTCTTGGTTTGTTAAAGAAATTGGTTCATCATTTGATTGTTGATTAAAACTTAATATTAATCAAGATGAAAAAGTCTTACTCAATTTATTTAGTCTGTAAGTTTTATTCAGAAACCATTAAATACATAGTTGGGTATAAGTAAAGTGGTTTCAATCAAATGATCTAGATTCAATCAAGTTTCGGACAATAAAGCTATACTACCCAGACTTTTTGATTCAATTTGATTTAAAGTGAATATATACAATCACATAGATTGTTAGCTAAACTAGTAGCAATCAAATGATCTGTGTTCAAATTTTAGAGACTAAAGTACTTTTCTGCTAATTTAATTTAATTTACACTGTATATATGCAATTAAAACATATTGAAATAGGCTTACTCAGTTAATTATTAGGTTAGTTCCAGTCAATGATCAATCAAATTTCAGACTGTAAAGCAAACCTACCCAGACCTTTTCATTGAATTTGATTTACCCTGAATATATGCAATTAAAACATGTTCTAGTAGGATTACTCAGTTAATCATTAAGTTAGATTCAATCAAGTTTCAGACAGTAAAGCTAAACTACCCAGACCTATTGATTGATTTTGATTTGTTCTACAGCAGACTGATCTGTTAAAAACTTTTGAAATCAGTATCTATCATTACAGTAAGCTATAACAGAATTTGATTAACAGAGTTCACATATAAATATCTAGATATCGGTTCACTTGTCATTATATATCTCAACTTCTCTCAATATTCATAACTTTTATATTCTAAATTCAAAATGGCTGCCACTTTTACTGAAAGTTATTCACATTTTGCTGTTTTAAGAAATCAGACTGAGACTAGATTATCAGGTCTAACAGAATCAAAACAAACTGATGTTAGAACTACAGAAATGAAGATGAGATTATCAAGACTTAAAGAAAATCTTCAACAATTAAATACCGGAAGATACCAATATCATTTCTTATCACCTTGTAAGACTGGAAGTTCAAGTAGAAGATATATTCCTGTAACTGTTATTAAAAATGGTTTAAAATGTACAGCATGTTAGAATGGTTTTCAAGAACATCTTGAAAGTTACAAAGGATCAGAAAGAATGATAAATATGAAAATGTTTAGCCTTCTGGAAGACATCAACATATCATTTTAAAACCAAATTGAACAAGACCGATTTTAGTGCAATATTTTGTTATGTGTATTGTTATTGTTATTGATTGTTATTGCTCATATTGTTATTGTTATCAAATTTGAATACAT
>NW_008708206.1:217016-218687 GCF_000327385.1 Lottia gigantea | reverse complement strand
GTTTCATCAGCACTATATCTTCTTGGTACTATTTATTCCTTGGAAATAGGTGAATGTCTTTGATTTTGGTAAATAAACAAATTTGTAAGATAACAATATCAAACAATAACAGATCTGGTTTCATAGCACTATATCTTCTTGTTATTTTATTTTCAGTAGAAATTAGACTCTGTTTAATTCTCTGGCTCCTCAGCAAATTGTTGTTTTTCTACCATTTCTTACAACTGTTACAGGAGTATATCTTCTTCTTGGACTTCCAGTCTTACAAGGTGATAACAAATGATTTTGGTATCTTCCAGTATTTAATTGTTGAAGGTTTTCTTTAAGTCTTGATAATCTCATCTTCGTTTCTGTTGTTCGAACAGTTTGTTGTGATTCTGTTAAACCTGATAATCTAGTCTCAGTTTGATTTCTTAAAACAGCAAAATGTGAATAACTTTCAGTAAAAGTGACAGCCATTTTGAATGTAGATTATAAAAGTTATGAATATTGAGAGAAGTTGAGATATAAAATGACAAGTGAACAGATATCCAGATATTTATATGTGAACATTATTTACTCATGTCATTGATGTTCAATGATGACAGTGTTTACTTTATTATTGATTAGATTAGACATTAATAATCAAAACATTTCTCTGATTGATTACTTGATTCAATCAAAGTACAGTATTTAAGATTGGATCTATATAATTTAATCACGCAAATCAATCCCACAATCAGGCTTGCTCTTTTTTTCACAATTCAAAAAAGGCTTGTTCTATTTCTTTCTTAACAATTAAAAAAACAGGTTTCCTTTATTTTCTACAGTTCAAAAACAGACTTGTTCTATTATCATACAATTCAAAAACAGACTTACAGTTCAAAAGCAGGTAGTTTTATTTATGATAGTTAAAAAACAGGTTTATTCTATATTTCACAACTTAACATCATGCTAGTTTTAAGTTTTAACAGTTCAAAAACAGACTTGTTCTATATTTCACAACTCAAAATCATGCTTGTTTTATTTGAAAATTAAAAAATCATTTTCAGTAAAATTCACAATAAGATAAGGTATTTCCCCTTTGAAATATGTGAGGCTTGCTTGGTTTGTTAAAGAAATTGGTTCATCATTTGATTGTTGATTAAAACTTAATATTAATCAAGATGAAAAAGTCTTACTCAATTTATTTAGTCTGTAAGTTTTATTCAGAAACCATTAAATACATAGTTGGGTATAAGTAAAGTGGTTTCAATCAAATGATCTAGATTCAATCAAGTTTCAGACAATAAAGCTATACTACCCAGACTTTTTGATTCAATTTGATTTAAAGTGAATATATACATTCACATAGATTGTTCGCTAAACTAGTAGCAATCAAATGATCTGTGTTCAAATTTTAGAGACTAAAACTAAAGTACTTTTCTGCTAATTTAATTTAATTTACACTTTATATATGCAATTAAAACATATTGAAATAGGCTTACTCAGTTAATTATTAGGTTAGTTCCAGTCAATGATCAATCAAATTTCAGACTGTAAAGCAAACCTTCCCAGACCTTTTGATTGAATTTGATTTACCCTGAATATATGCAATTAAAACATGTTCTAGTAGGATTACTCAGTTAATCATTAAGTTAGATTCAATCAAGTTTCAGACAGTAAAGCTAAACTACCAAGACCTATGATGAT
>NW_008708206.1:164119-216720 GCF_000327385.1 Lottia gigantea | reverse complement strand
ACCACAAAAACAAAATTTGTCATTCTTATTGTGACCTATGTTTAAGCAATATTTATTGATAATTTACAAAATCATACATATGCTATAGATTAATGTTGGTTTCAGAAACAAGCCGAAGCTTATATAAATCTGTTACCAATACGAATATTTACAGATGATAAAAGTATAATTTACATAATATAGGAGTTGACAGCAGCGAAATGTACATTGGAAACAAAACAGGAAGTGACAAACATATTTACAAAAGGAAAGGGAAAAGTGCCGAACAAATTCATTGGTGAATAAAATGTTATTGATAATGACAAATGAAAATAGTTGAGAGGGGATGAGGGTGTTTGTCGTTAATCAAAATAAAATAATCTTCGTTTTAAAACGGAGGCCATACTTATCTCATATTGTGACCTATGATTTTCACTATTCTGTTCTGGAAGGGCAAAGGTTTCTATTGTGAAAAATAGTAAAGAGACATAGTAGATTGCAAAGCTTGAGACAGTATCTTTATTCAAATTTTACAAATTGGTTTTCAGTTGTCAGTGATAGAGGTTAGAAGAACAGACATGGTAAAAGGCAGAATTTTTCATTTAGAAAAGAATATCAGACAGTATAATTTAGTGAATTGTTTTATTTTAAGATAAATAACAAATACGATAACAACATGGTACATAACAATATCAAACAATAACAAAATAACAATTCTAGTTTCATCAGCACTATATCTTCTTGGTACTATTTATTCCTTGGAAATAGGTGAATGTCTTTGATTTTGGTAAATAAAGATTTGTAAGATAACAATATCAAACAATAACAGATCTGGTTTCATAGCACTATATCTTCTTGTTATTTTATGTTCAGTAGAAATTAGACTCTGTCTAATTCTCTGGCTCCTCAGCAAATTGTTGTTTTTCTACCATTTCTCACAACTGTTACAGGAGTATATCTTCTTCTTGGACTTCCAGTCTTACAAGGTGATAACAAATGATTTTGGTATCTTCCAGTATTTAATTGTTGAAGATTTTCTTTAAGTCTTGATAATCTCATCTTCATTTCTGTTGTTTGAACAGTTTGTTTTGATTCTGTTAAACCTGATAATCGAGTCTCAGTTTGATTTCTTAAAACAGCAAAATGTGAATAACTTTCAGTAAAAGTGGCAGCCATTTTGAATTTAGAATATAAAAGTTATGAATATTGAGAGAAATTGAGATATAAAATGACAAGTGAACAGATATCCAGATATTTATATGTGAACATTATTTACTCATGTCATTGATGTTCAATGATGACAGTGTTTACTTTATTATTGATTAGATTAGACATTAATAATCAAAACATTTATCTTAGCAATTACTTGATTCAATCAAAGTATTAATAGTTGGTTGGATATATACACAATTCAATTACTCAAAACAGTCTGGATTTCTAAATGGAAATATAAGTAAAGAAAAATTACTTTTGATTGTTACTTGATTGAAGACTACTGAATCAACAGTAAAAAAACAGCCTCTATTTAAAAAACAGCTAGGCTTGCTCGATTTTCACAATTCAAAAACAGGCTTGCTTTATTTTTTACAATTCAAAAACGGGCTTGCTTTATTTTTCACAATTCAAAAACAGGCTTGCTTTATTTTTTACAATTCAAAAACAGGCTTGCTTTATTTTTTACAATTCAAAAACAGGCTTACTTTATTTTTTACAATTCAAAAACAGGCTTGCTTTATTTTTCACAATTCAAAAACAGGCTTGCTTTATTTTTTACAATTCAAAAACAGGCTTGCTTTATTTTTTACAATTCAAAAACAGGCTTGCTTTATTTTTTACAATTTAAAAAGAGGCTTGCTTTATTTTTTACAATTCCAAAACAGACTTGCTTTATTTTTTACAATTCAAAACAGGATTGCTTTATTTTTTACAATTCAAAACGGGCTTGCTCTATTTTCACAATTCAAAAACAGGCTTGCTTTACTTTTTACAATTCAAAAACAGGCTTGCTTTATTTTTTACAATTCAAAACAGGCTTGCTTTATTTTCATAATTCCAAAACAGGCTTGCTTTATTTTTTACAATTCAAAACAGGCTTGCTTTATTTTCACAATTCCAAAACAGACTTGCTTTATTTTTAAAATTCAAAACAAGCTTGCCTTATTTTCACAATTCCAAAACAGGCTTGCTTTATTATTTACAACTCAAAAACAGGCTTGCTTTATTTCCTACAATTCAAAAAACCTTTTCATTAAACTTCACAAAAATAGAAGATATTAGCCAGAATACATGAGGCTTACTCGGTTTGTTCATCATTTGATCATCATCACTTTTCAATCAAAAGATTAAGTTTCAGACAGACTTGTTGATTGATTTGATTTAAAACTGAAAATAAATCAGATGATAAAAAGGCTTGCTCAGTATTACATAGTTGTGTTTAAGTAAAGTGGTTCCAATCAAATGATCTAGATTCAATCAAGTTTCAGACAGTAAAGCAAAAGTACCCAGACTTTTTGATTGAATTTGATTTAAAATGAATATATACAATTACAACAGATTGAAGAAGCTTACTCAGTACATTAGCTAAACTAGTAGCAATCAAATGATCTGTGTTCAAATTTCAGAGAGTAAAACTAAAGTACTTTTTTTACACTTTATATATGCAATTAAAACATATTGAAATAGGCTTACTTAGTTAATGATCCATATTTTTTCAAGTATCGGACCTCTTGATTCATTGAATTTGATTAACACTAAATATATAGAATTTATACAGATTGAAATAACCTTACTCAGTTCATTAGTAATATTGATGCAATCAAAAGATCTGTGTTGCATCAAGTTTCAGACAGTAAAACTAAACTACCCAGACCTATTGATAGATTTTGATTTGATCTACAGTAGGCTGATCTGTTAAAAAGGTTTTGAAATCAGTATCTATCAGTAAAGTAAGCTATAACAGAATTTGATTAACAGAATTCACATATAAATATCTGGATATCTGTTCACTTGTCATTTTATATCTCAACTTCTCTCAATATTCATAACTTTTATATTCTAAATTCAAAATGGCTGTCACTTTTACTGAAAGTTATTCACATTTTGCTGTTTTAAGAAATCAAACTGAGACTAGACTATCAGGTCTAACACAATCAAAACAAACTGATGTTCGGACAACAGAAATGAAGATGAGATTATCAAGACTTAAAGAAAATCTTCAACAATTAAATACTGGAAGATACCAAAATCATTTGATATCACCTTGTAAGACTGGAAGTCCAAGTAGAAGATATATTCCTGTAACTATTATGAGAAATGGTTTAAAATGTACAGCCTGTTAGAATGGTTTTCCAGAACATCTGATGGTTAAAGTAAAAATGGATTAGAAAAAGTGTTATACAAACTTTAATATTGTTTGGTACTGGAAGATATCACTATATTATAATGAAGACCAAACTGTCTAAGTTCCCAGAAATACCACTCAATTTTTCATTACAATAAGCGATGTGCACCTATGTACCTTTGTCCAAAGGAAGACAAAATCAAGGAGGTAGACACACAACCAGCCCAACAGCCATTCTTGTTATTGCATGCAATATTTTGTTATTGTTTGTTATTGTTATCAATGTTATTATTGTAAATTAAAAACATAAAATGCTACTTCAGTGTTGAAATTTATAACCAATTACCTCAAAAGAGAAGATAGCTGAATTTAATCGAAATCAAATAGGAATGCAAATATTACACTTTATGAAGAAATGATAAATGAAAATCCTCATACTTGTGTAAATCAGGATGTAAATTGTTAAAAATTTCAGCTTTTCAATAAATATGTAGATAAAAATCCATATTACAAAACTGTTATCATTAAAATATATTGTAACTATTAATACTATGATTGAATCAAGTAATCAATCAGAGAAATGTTTTGATTATTAATGTCTAATCTAATCAATAATAAAGTAAACACTGTCATCATTGAATATCAATGACATGAGTAAATAATGTTCACATATAAATATCTGGATATCTGTTCACTTGTCATTATATATCTCAACTTCTCTCAATATTCATAACTTTTATATTCTAAATTCAAAATGGCTGCCACTTTTACTGAAAGTTATTCACATTTTGCTGTTTTAAGAAATCAATTTGAGACAAGATTATCAGGTCTAACAGAATCAAAAGATTCTGATGTTCAAACTACAGAAATGAAAATGAGATTATCAAGACTTCAAGAAAATCTTCAACAACTTACTACTGGAAGATACCAAAATCATTTGATAGCACCTTGTAAGACTGGAAGTCCAAGAAGAAGATATACTCCTGTAACAGTTGTGAGAAATGGTAGAAAAACAACAATTTGCTGAGGAGCCAGAGAATTAGACAGAGTCTTTTATATTCTAAATTCAAAATGGCTGTCACTTTTACTGAAAGTTATTCACATTTTGCTGTTTTAAGAAATCAAACTGAGACAAGATTATCAGGTCTAACAGAATCAAAATAAACTGTTCGAACAACAGTAACGAAGATGAGATTATCAAGACTTAAAGAAAATCTTCAACAATTAAATACTGGAAGATACCAAAATCATTTCTTATCACCTTGAAAGACTGGAAGTCCAAGAAGAAGATATACTCCTGTAACAGTTGTGAGAAATGGTAGAAAAACAACAAGAGTCTAATTTCTACTGAAAATAAAATAACAAGAAGATATAGTGCTATGAAACCAGATCTGTTATTGTTTGATATTGTTATCTTACAAATCTTTATTTACCAAAATCAAAGACATTCACCTATTTCCAAGGCATAATTAGTACCAAGAAGATATAGTGCTGATGAAACTAGAATTGTTTTTTTGTTATTGTTTGATATTGTTATTTATCTTGTTATTGTATTTGTTATTTATCTGAAAATAAAACTTAACTAAATCATACTGTCTGATATTCTTTTCTAAATGAAAAACTCTGTCCTTTTACTATGTCTGTTCTTCTAACCTCTATCACTGACAACTGAAAACCAATTTGTAAAATTTGAATAAAGATACTGTCTCATTAATAACTCATTGAATAATTACTTGTACATTAAATGTGTTCACTATAATTAATCAATTTATCTTATATTACTTAAGTAATGACAGAATAATCATTTCACCAATATGACAGAATAATCATTTCACCAATATGACAGAATAATCATTACTAATGACAGATAACTAGTCTTATATTTTATAACTTATATAAATATCTTTATAAATTTTTCTAAATCATCATTATCTTATCATTGTATAAACAACATTATCATCATGTTTCCAGAATCTAGAGATAATTTATATTGTGAAACTTATAATTCCTGTAATACAAGTTTCTTTTCTGAAACTCCAGTTATTTGTAAAAGTAACAAGTTTTGTCAAGTTGTAGAAACTGATACAGTTGAATTCAAGAAGAAATTAGTCAATAAGAAAATTGATAGAAGATTAAAAGAAATTCAGAAAAGAAGACAGAATATAAGAATAATCAATGATAATTTAAAAATAGAAGAAATTCAGTTAGAGAATAAACTAAGAAATTTTGTGAATCAAAGTAGTGATCCAAGTACCAAAAATTTTACTACAGTTAGTGATTCAGAAACAGTACCAAGTACCAATAACTCTACCAGATTTTGTGATCCAGAATCAGTACCAAGTACCAATAATTTTACCAGATTTTGTGATCCAGAAACAGTACCAAGTACCAATAATTTTACAAGATTTTGTGGGACTCGTACAGTATCTTATCATCATGGTAAAAAATATGAGAATTTACATCAGTCTTGTATTTTAACAGAAGTAAATGATAATGATGATAATGATGATAATGAAGATAAGGGTGATAATGATGATGTTTTACAGACTAAATTTATTAAGGGTTTAAAATATACACTGTGTTAGATATATTTAGTTTATTATATAAGGTTATAATTTATAAATTATAATAGTTGTTTTTTTAGTTTATAATTTATAAATTATAATAGTTGTTATTTTAGTTTATAATTGTTATATATTTTGTTATCACTATTGTACAGTATTGTTATTATTTGTAAATAAATGATTCATTACTTGAAGTTTTATAAAATAATCATCAATTAATTGTTCAAAGGAGCTCAAATAATGAAGAGCTCTTTTAGCTTATGATTTTAGATCCTTGTTTTCTAGCAGAGTGTAGACTAAAACTTTCTCATTTTCAATCTGAATTTCCTCTGTGCTTCAGGAAAATTACAAAATCATTTCATATAATGAAAACCAATAAAATACAACTTTACATTTTTATTTCTTAAAATGTATAATAGTTTGATAACAAAAACAATATAAACAATAACAAGTTATAACAAAATATAACAAAATATTGCACTTGACAAACAGAATAAGCCATGAATGTCTATTGGGATGGTTTTGTGTCTACCTCATTGAGTTTGCCTGCTTGTCGACTTTGACTTATGGACAGAAATGCTGCACGTCTTCTCCTGTGATATAACTGTCTTGGATAGCTTGGTCTTCATGATAATATGCTGATATCTTCCAGATCCAAACCAATTGTTAATCGTTTGAGACCAAAACCATCAGATGTTTTAACAAGCTGTTCGTTTTAAACCATTTTTAATAATAGTCACAGGAATATATCTTCTACTTGGACTTCCAGTCTTACAAGGTGATAAGAAATGATTTTGGTATCTTCCAGTATTTAATTGTTGAAGATTTTCTTGAAGTCTTGATAATCTCATCTTCATTTCTGTAGTTCTGAACATCTGTATCTTTTGATTCTGTTAGACCTGATAATCTAGTCTCAGTTTGATTTCTTAAAACAGCAAAATATGAATAACTTTCAGTAAAAGTGGCAGCCATTTTGAATTTAGAATATAAAAGCTATGAATATTGAGAGAAGTTGAGATATAAAATGACAAGTGAACAGATATCCAGATATTTATATGTGAACTCTGTTTATCAAATTCTGTTATAGCTTACTGTAATGATAGATACTGATTTCAAAATCTTTTTAACAGATCAGCCTACTGTAGATCAAATCATAATCTATCAATAGGTCTGGGTAGTTTAGCTTTACTGTCTGAAACTTGATTGAATCTGGATCATTTGATTAGATTTTGCTAATAGCCTGAGTAAACCTATTTCAATCTGATCCAATTGCATATATTCAGTGTAAATCAAATTCAATCAAGATTAGTTAGTTTAACTTCTACTTGGTTTAATTTTAATCATTTGATTGCAACTAGTTAAGTTAATACATTGAGTAAGCCTATTTCAATCTGTTGTAGTTGCATATATTCACTGTCAATCAAAATCAATCAAGAAGTCTGGGTAGTTTAGCTTTACTGTCTGAAACTTGATTGAATCTTGATCAGTTGATTTATACCAGCGTTGCTCATAAATCTGAGTAAGCCTACTTCTGTGTTAATATCATATATTCAGTGTAAATCAAATTCAATCAACAACTCAAGTTGAATTTTACTTTCTGAAACTTGAATTAGCCCAGATCATTTGATTAGTACCATCTAATGAACTGAGTAAATGTATTTCAGTAGGTATCAATCAAATTTAATTACATATATTCAGTGTAAATCAAATTCAATCAACTAGTCAAGGAATTTTAACTTCTAAATTCTAAAACTTGATTGAATTTTGGTCATTTGAATATCACCACATTTTTTGGATATAAAGACCTCCTCAGGACAGCTAGTTTAAAAGGAGGTTAACTTAACTTGTAAAAAATAGTCTGTGTAAATTATTCTTTTGTATTACTAATATTACAATGAACTAATAATTGATATCTTTTTTTCGTTTTCTGATATTCTTTAGTATTTATTATGTTACCACACATTTGAAGAATGTACTCTGATATGAGTTTTGATTATGTATTTTTAGGGTTTATTACAGATTGGTATCAAATTTGGTATCTAGGATCAGCAGTGGACTGAAGGGTTGAACCACTGAGGATCTAAGTTGGATTAAGAGGTTGATCCACTGAGGATCTAAGGTGGATTGAGAGGTTGAACCACCGAAGATCTGAGGTGGATAGAGTGGTTGGACCACCTAGGATCTGAGTTGGATTGAGAGGTTGCACCACTAAGGATCTGAGGTGGATTGAGCAGTTTGACCACTGAGGATCTGAGGTGGATTGAGAGATTGAACCACTGAGAATCTGAGGTGGATTGAGAGGTTGAACCACTGAGGATCAGAGGTGCACTGAGTGGTTAGACCTATCTGAGGTCCCAGAGTATTTTTTGTCTTTTTGAATTCATTATTTATATATAAATATAAGAGCTAAAATCTGATAAGACAATTTAGTACAATATAGGTATGGTGATGGCAATGATGCCCTCTCCAGCGTTTGAAATTTGGGAGAGATTGACAGAATTGGATTGGTTAAAGCAGAAGTCATTAGGTTCAGTCAAAAGGTTATTAGGACGAATATTCAAGAGACCCAAAGTGTTTATTTAAATAAACAGAACAAAAATTTGGTCTAATTTTCTAATGGAGAAACGTATACTGAAAAAATAACCAAAATAATAAGCGCCACTAACCTGGAAGCTAAAGCATTATTAG
Source organism: Lottia gigantea (assembly GCF_000327385.1). NCBI lineage: Eukaryota > Metazoa > Mollusca > Gastropoda > Lottiidae > Lottia > Lottia gigantea. Next base: position 208,149 of record NW_008708206.1, on the reverse strand, counting down.
CCATTGCTAGTTGATGCATCTTATGAAGTTTGCCCATAAATTTCTTTCTTTGTTTTTCAATTGCCTTTAATTGTACTCTTTTATTGATCTGGAATATTGAAAATAAGGTAATATTAATAAGTTAATACTTATGCACACAAGAAAGAAAAACATCATTGAAGCAACAGTCTTTGGTAAAAGGTGGTTTCAGCTGTAAGATTTTTCCCATGTACAGGAAATTTCATCGCATGTAAAAAATTAAAATGTCATTATTTTTATAATTGCAGACAAACTAGGTGTCAAATTTAGTTATTAAAAGTATTACAGATAACTGAAATTCAGCTAGAACACATATTAAGAAATGTCTGATAAATGTAATGAAGAACATACCATTTCTGGATCTGGAGGTTTCTCACTTAAATCCATAGTGAAACAATGTAATGGTGGCATATCAACCTGCAATATAATGGTTCTTATTCAATTACATTTTAAATCAAAACCGATTCACTTAAATTAGTAAATTAAAATTATATAGATTTAAAAGTGAGTTGACCTTATAAGTCAAATTCAAACAATGAACTCAGTGTTTGATTGGTTCAATACATTTATGACATAAAAATCATTTTGGATACCAATTTTGTCAGATCTAGAATAGCAAGTGGAGTCACCCACAGGAAACAAAATAACTTGCATTTTAATGTGCATTTTATTTTAATCAAATAAACATGAAAGATTTTAAATAGGAAGAAGTCATGCTGCAGATTTGGTTACATTGAACCATTACAATCATTTTGAGAGCAAAAATATCTTACAGAAGCAAATCTTTTGTCCATAGCTTGTTTGGCTGCAGAGGAATTATTTTTTTGACGATTTCCAGGACCCTGTAAAATAATATATTTAGAAAATTTAAATAGTGGAAGAAAATTTGATGCAATCTTTGGTTGAATCTTAAACTTTTGAAAAAAAAAAAACCTTCTCAATGGCCCAAACAGGTGCAGAAAAGTAGGGCGTCAAACTCTATTCTATTTTTGCAAAGTAAGGAATTTATCTCCTGGGAAACCACATTGGCTCATTGAGAGACCTGAGAATCCTGTCTTAAATCCCTACAAAGCTTTCACAATATTTTGAGATTTTCAAACCAGGAATAAAAATCATAGAAGCCATCATTGAAAAAGCATCTAGTCATTGACTTTTTCCCTGTGCTACACCCATCTTTGAAAAAATTTTCTTACTGTACCCAGCAGTAGAATTGGAAGCATAAAAGTATGATGTAAAACTCTATTTCATTTCCAAAATTATCAACAAGAATAATATCGAGTCGATCAAAGACATTTTGGTCCAATTCAAAACATGAACAAAAACAGTCCAATATTTATTACCAATTAAATTGACTAAAATAAGGTAGACTGCTTGTGCTTATATTTGAAATTGCACAAATATCTTTTAGCTACTGTAGTGTATGATATTATCACAATACCTTATGTTGATGTTTATATTGTTGTGTTACAGCCCAGTTCTCTCCCCTGGTAGTAGGACGAGATGATTCTGAAGATTCATTTATTTGACTCAATGGTCTATTAGCTGTCGCAATTTTTCCACCAAATACTGAGTCTGGTGTTTCACCTTGATTAAAATAGAATATAGTTTGAGTGAGTTTTCTATATACTGTATAATTCTGAATATATTGCTTTATTAATACACACACACTTTATCAACTAAGTCTTAGATGAAACCAAGATTTACAGTTATTTCATTGGGTTAGAAACTAAATTTATAAATGATTTAATTTGAAATATATAGGCTTAATGATCAGATGACTGGAACACTCAAATCATCATAAGTTTCCAAATAGTTTTGGCATTCCAAAAATTGATAATAAGATTATTTTGGTTAAAACTTTCAGATAAGGTAAGATAAGGGACACATTTCTTTGGATCTTAGTCTATAGTTTTCGCAACCTACTAAAAAAAAATCCCCCGTTTCAACTTACCTCTATTTTTATCAAAATATTTCTCATTTGCATTTGGATTTTTGATATTTCTCCAAAATTCATCTATATCAGATTGACTCTTCAGTTTACCTTCTTTTTGTAGTTTAGTCTGTAGATTAACAATCTAAAATAAAATAATTTCTTTTAAATAAACCATATTTGAATTCTCAAATAAAGATTTTTTATAAAAAATATGCGAAATGCATTTAAAGTATGGATTTCATCAGTGTGAAGTTTAGTGTGTAACAATGGGAAAAATTCCTGGCTAAATTTTATATCCAAAAAATATTGAAAACCTAGAATATTGGAAACTTAGAATATTGGACACATGAAATATTAGAAACCTGAAATATTGAACACCTAGAGAGTTGGTAAGCTTATATGAAAACCTCAAATATTGGAATGAAATCCTAGAATATTGGAAACCTAAAATACTGGAAAAACCTACCCTTGCTGTTTCTGTTATTTCAACATTTTTAAGGAAATCTTCATTGTGTACCAGTTTATGTTTGGTCATCCTAGCCTTGGATTTATTGGCTTCTCTCTAATAAAAAAAACATTACATGAATTTGCGTTCTTGTAAAACCATATTCCTTCAATGCAGATATTGCCTATAGTGACCAGAGTGATCACCAGTTGTGTATGGATGCGAATAAGAAACTCTCATATGACTGAGTTTAGCACATTAGACAATAGACATCATAGAAGGAAAAGAGGCAAAAACTTTAATAGTCATGATTCTTTGGTAAAACAAGTTTGTTGTATTCATTAGTGGATTACCATATATCTGACAATAATTCTGAAAATGGCTAAATTTGAGCTATCTTGAGAGTGAAAAGCAAATAATAGATGACAATTTTATGGTATACTACTCCTGAGTTTTATTATACACAATGTTTCAACAAGTTAAATTATCATAATCAAGTTACATGAAAAATATTTAGATGACCATATTCCTTTTAATGAGCCTTTTAAATACAAAATTTGTCCGCAAAAATCAATTGACTTACCTCTTCCTGTTCCTTTTGTCTTGCTGAAGCTAACATGGCTTCTGATTTGTCTTTAATTTCCAATCTCTGTCGAATGATCTTCTCTGTTAACAGATCTCTGTATTCTCGATAATAATAATTCTTTAATTTATGTAGATCATCGACCACAGAGAGATATTTCTGAAAATTAAAACAGAATTCTCATTATCGAGGACACACGTTTTACATAACATTCAATATCTATCCCAAAAACAAAGAAGTTGATAAGTTAGAAGTTATAAATCACAACATATCCATATACTAACTACCAGTAAAATGAACAGGTAAAATTTTGGCAGGGTCTCAAAAAGGGATTATTGACATAGTTTATTACAGGCATTGACTGTTATCCACAAGTTAATATTTAATCTGATATGTAATATAATCTTAGTCTATTGTTCTTTTAAAAGCAGGCTATTATAGTATATTGTTCATATAATCAGATTTAGAGGCTATTGATATTATTGAAATACTCTCATTCAACAGCTCATTGGTGGCTTTGAAGAACTGTTCGCTATGCGTTAGATGTGCTTTAAAACTAGCATAATTTTTAGCGTTGTATTTAAAACCTATATCTCAGCAATTGGTTATATGGAATTAGATTTTGTGTATATTGCAGTGTACAATGAGGAAATTCAACAAGAATGTTTAAATACTTATAGAATTAACTGGATAAGAAAGGGTCAAATTGACTTGAAAGTGTGTTCATGAAAACTTTGTATGGAACTTTTGTTACAACGTTTTGATTATTTTCAGCTTCAAAGTAATAGGATATAATCCTTGTAAGACATTTAGAAGTATCACAGCAGTTTAAGAAACAACAGTTTATGGATATAAAAATTTTATTTATTATTTAAACACAATGTTTCATTACACATTACATATACACATCATCTCAAGTGATAATTTACCATAAAAAAAAAACTATTAATGTTATATGTAAGGGGTTATAATTAAACTGCTGTTTCTTAATATCAATAAGATATAAAAAAAGGGGTTCTGTGAGTCTTAGACTATATTTTGGGTTGGTGATTTCAAACAGGGGAATTTTCAGTCTAAACTTTCCACAGGCAATTGTGACTGAAATTATCAAACAAATGTTTGTATTGACCTGAAGGCATTTTAAACAAAGGACTCTCATTTGAAATTTGAAATATTTGAGAAATTGCAGACAAAATTTTTATTAAAAAATCTGAACAATCTGAAAGTAATAAGTTAACCCTTTGAACCCTGAGTGTAAATGAAATATAACGTCATATACCCTGAATATCAAGTAATAAAAGTAAAAGCGAATGACGTTAATGTTGTATGATGTCATTTAATAACGCCCAGGTCCCTGCTGCTCGGGTATATATTGTGTAAGTGTGTGGCCGGTAGGGTTAAAAGGGTTCAAATCTTGACTTTATTTAAGTTAAATTTTCAAAATTCTAGCCACAGAAGAATCATTTAGAAAAATTATATTACAAACCTCTTCTTTTAATTTTTCTCTTTCTTTATCTCTTTCTTCATCTTCTAAAAATTCTGTTCTTCTTTTAGTTCTTCTTTCTTTTCTTACTTTGGCTGACTATAGGAAATAATCAAACTAAATATTATCATAATCATGGTTAAGGTACAAATAATATCAATTCATAAATTTCGCTAAAAATCGCTAATATGACAAAACTTTAACGAAAAAATTGGTAAAAGTCATCTTTCTTTAAAATTCCCAACATGCAAAGTGTGAAATTTTGAGAAGACAACAATATTAGTTACAAAAGCAGCATTAGTGTTATAACAGATTTTAATTTGTTTTAGATGTTCAACTATACAGGGATCTAAGACAAATTCTGTAGCACAAGCGACTTGATAGGGACTTGACCAACAAATGGACACTGAATTGAGAAATCTGATGGTATTATCACATCCATATCATTGAAAAAGTGTACCTTTTTCTTCTTCTGTCTATTATTGTCTAAACCATAATTAGAAAGAACATGAGGTAAAGATTGTTGATATGTTTTAGTGCCGCTACTGTTGGTTTTTATTTTGTCAGCTTCATCTTTGTTTTCTTCTTCCTGTTAACAAAGCAAAGCTTAAGATTAAGATTACATGTAATGTAAATGTTTTAAGAACATGTAGTTTAATTATTAGCTTTTCCACAGCTGAGTATAATTTCATCTATCTGTAAAACTTTTCAAAATTAAAGTTAAATTCTTGCTATGGTTGTTGAGTTGAGTTGTTGGAGAACCTTTTTTTACCTTATTCTTAGAATGAAAGACAGTTTCATGCTGAAACTTTACTCTACCTAAATACTTAGCTAATAGAGACAGATAATTTGCAATTTTACCAGACATTTTGAAAGATATTATATAGGAATAGTAGATATTCTTCCTGTTTAATCAAATGGAGCAGAATTATCTTTTCCTAGTTATTAGTAGGCTACACCAGAACTCCAGAAGGCAGAAAGAAGATTAAAGTAGCAAGTTTAAGAAAGGTACAGGATAGAGTTAAGACATCAGTAACATGAAATATTTTTCTATTGTTAAAGGGTTACTACGTCTTAGAATAAACATAAAATTTGAAAATTTTAAACATGGCCAATAAGAGCATATATTCATCAGTAGATAGACTTGGTGTCATAAATAACATAACAGGATCCTTATATAATCCAATAAATCTAAAAATATTTATATATGAATTTTCCAATCTTCTAGATTTTACAGGGATTCCGTTGTAACTTCATGACACCAGGTAAGCTAACTGATGAATATATACTTATATTGACCAGAATTAAATTTTATGTTCATTCAAAGACGTAGTATCACTTAAAGGCAGTCCACCCATATCTTTTGTTTAATACAATTCCAGCACTGAATCCAGTTTAGAACTCTAAAACTAACCTTAACAAAGACGTTTAAGGCCGCTGCTATCAACAAAATGCAAGTCATAACCAACCTTGCCTTAACAAGTCAGCTTTCTACAGTGTTTTAACTTGAAATAAATTATTTATTGCTAGGGCAGAATCCACGTATCTGTTGACAGTGTTGTGTAGGCTTTTTCCATGTCAGCCCCTCTCACCTGCATCACTGACTGACAGGGGGAAACCGGGAAGAATTTGAGAGTCTGAAGAAAGGGTTGTGTACAAAATCTTTAACTTTTTTTTCATGGATAGAGGAAGAGGCTTGGATAATTAATTGAGAGACATTGACAGATGAATGCATTTGATTGATTGAACTTTGAAGTCAATCACAATCACTTCGTTCAATCAGTTTATATTCGGATCTATTTGGCTACAAATCCAACAATCCTCAATAAAGATCAATTAAGAGTTTGAAAATTATAAAAGATAAAGGCTAGGGAAGTTTCACCTTCTGCTCTTCATTTTTTATTTGTGTATTTCCACTGACAGACGAATTTTCTATTTCGCCTGTACTTTTATCCGCCATCTTTGTTTACTTTGCCATGGTAATCAAAAGGGAAGCTACCAGCAAATTATCTATTTGAAGTCGACATTATCCAGCTCGAAAACGAACATAGGTTAATAATGGGAAACAACTCTTCTTAACTTAGTAACATTTTGAAAACATAGTTTAATAAAAATTTAATTCTATATCTTGTATTCTTATTTTTTCACAACAGTAATAGATAAAAACAAAATTAGTAACTTAACTTCAGCTACATATTCCCAAGAAAAGGGTGGATGCCCAAAGTGAAAGGGTTCTACTTTAAAAAGGACATTTTCGTCGTTTTCGGGATTTTAATAGTACCGAGACTTAAGTACGATTGGTCAAACGTACGGGTGGCGAATCTGTACCTTTAATTAAAGTTTATTAGTTTTCAACTGAGTGAGAATTCATGTCGATTGGTGACAATGATTGGTCTAATCAGTCGGCACATTCGAGACCTAATAGTTGCGTTTTGTTCGGAAATACTCGTATCCAAATGAGAAAAAATGAGCAATTTTATGCTAAATTTCAATTAGTGCTCAGTTGAAAATTAATGAAAACATCCATCACCGTATTGTATGCCGACGTCCAAAATTCTGCAGCTTGCCGATTCTTCCTTTATGATTTATCAACCTTAATTATCTATTTGGCTTCCAAGATATACGAAAAACCATATTCGTAATAGTTTCCCAGCAAGTAGTGATTGATAAATGTTCAGCTTGGGTGTTGAGGAGGTCTTAGTATAATTTAGACGGACTTGAATTACCAGTCTACTAATGCTGAGGCTGAATTCAAATTTTGGCTACTCTGTGGTGGTGTCATATAGTCGCAAGCCTATGTCGTCTTAGAGGGGTCTCTCAAGAAAATTTTGGAAAAAATGAATTGATTTTGTACATTCTGACACATATTTTGAATACAATTCCCCCCTCCACTGTACCCGCCACTGATAATCTCGAAGAGTTGAGTACGTCATAGGCCCCAGAGTTCATGCGTAAAGGTTAAGAACGCAGTGATTAGTTTCAAGAAAAAAAAGTTTGTTTTAAAAATTAGTCTATGATTACAAAAATTAGCTGAAAAACTGAACATCACTAGGGTTTCGGTGGCTTTACATCAACCCAGTTTACGCATATGGACTGGGTACTAATATCTACATCATCATCTGCCATACTTAATTCGCACTAGCCATCTCCAGTCTCTTACATTATTGATCATTTCTACCGAGATCCTAATTGATTTGTGACTATCCTAGATCACCTCAACTAATCTACTGTTTTATTATCGCTTTTTATTGTGTATTAAGGGATAGCGTTTAGATACGGCGCGTGTACAGTGGTGATAATATTCAACCCCTAATAATAGATTTTTACTGCTGATGCGCTCTCTACGTCAAAATGTGTTTGTCAAGTTTAGTGAATCGAGAAAAAGGCGTTGTTATCGAAATAGATTTCATTTAAAGACGCTAAATAAGTAGGTCGTATCACGATAGGCGAGGAGTTTAATATCATTACCCTTCTTCAATGGCTCCACCCAACCGTGAATTCCTATAATCGCGTAAAAATATGATATTATCTGACATGGTTTATTGTCAACTGTATCACAGTAATTGCCAAGTCGCTAAGATCAATAACTAGAGTTATGCCCCTTTAACTGTGACTCTTCATAGACTCCCGCAACTGCTGCATGCAAAGCAACTTTGACGATTTATGTTAGATGTGGAAATTTGGATTTTATTGTAATTCTTTAGGCCTACTGGGAATGGTTTTGCAGTTTCTATGAATTATTAGTGAAGAGTAAGGGCCACATAATTGTCAAGGTTCTTAGTGTGGGCGGAGGAATGGGGGTTTTGGAGAGTCAGAACCGGACTCGCTCTGAAAGTTTTGATGGTAGGAATGCCACTGTGGCCTTGTTAATTCTAAATACGCAACCTCCGTCCTTATCTCATAAAATTTCTGCACGATTTTGGCTCAACTTTACCATATTGGAGAACTCGGAATAGAAATTTGACTGATAATACACGTTCAAACCGAATGTTTTTTTTTTTAAAAAAAGATACCGTCTATATAAGAGTGTGTCGTAACAAAAAATGGTTACTTGTGTTTGAGATAAGCGATTAATCGAGGGAAAACAATCTGCTGCTTGTCGCTACAGAGTTGAATTTATGTGGCTGATAGCTGTTAAAGGAATTGTAAAGAGGTTTTCTAGAGGTTGACCTATGTGTATCATGGACACTGATAGCATCGATTTGCACAATTGTTAGTCAGATGTCTTTAGTTCCTGTAGTTCCAGCAAGCCTAAGCGCTAGCTGATTACGTCACTATCGCAATATCTGCAGTTTGCGATAGTGACGTCATAAAACGCTAACAGTGTCCCTAATATCACGCTAACAAACGTTTTTTTTTAAAAAAAAAACCTTTACAACCCCTTAAAGGTGATGTGTCTCTACGGATTTTTATTTTAAATATTTATTAAAATGTCTACTATATAAATATCCTTCTGATTATACGCTCATTATTTAAATATGTCTTAACTAGAAAGTTTATAACTTGAGAAATCTGCAGTGACTTGAATAAATTGAGCTGTTTAAAGAATTTTGTGAGAGAGACAATGAATGGATGGTAATAAAATTGGACCATAAATGTCAGAATATGAGCAAGTCTCTCGTTAGTAGGGTGAAGGAAAGTTTATATTACTATGCTTTTAACATTGTGTATGATATATATTAGAGTAAATAGGACACGACTCGCTCGTCTATCTTATATACATACACCTCATATAAAATATGGGAACAAAATATGACTTGTAGTTTTTAGGCGTTGTTTCACGTTTTGTATGCATTGGACTTAACGAATAGTGTGATTTTTGGCAGCTTTGTGATGAAAATGATGCCTTTGACCACTTGTGTTGTTGTCGTTTGACTTATTGTCAATCCAATTATAACAATCTGTGAAAGCACGAATAGATTTCTGAAAAATGAAAATAAAATGGTTATATTGGGCTGTTTAAAAGAAATACCTAGCTTGAATAGAGGCATTATAAGATGAATATAAAAGCTTTACATTAAATTCATCTAGTGTAAACGATCGCATTGAGAAATGGACAAATAAATGATTGGCAGGACTTAAACCTATGATTGATAGCGCAGTTGTGTGGAGAAAGAATGAAGGAGGCGGGGCCCTCGAAAATAACATTTCTTCTCATTGGTCGGTGAAGCGTTAACCCAGACGATGGGAATCCGGTGATCTTGGCTGTTTTCAATGCTACCACGAGTTAAATTCTCACAGATTTAATATGGACGGGTCGATAGCTTGCTGATCATACACGTTTGTAGGCTGTACGCGAGCCTAAGACAGTTCATCGGATAGAAACGGTGATTATAAGAGGACTCGAAGAATGAGTGGATCGACGATAAATAGTTTGGTAGCCACAAGAGGTAATTCGTGATAGTGGATAGTAAGAAAAGGCAGTGAAAGAGATTAGGCGGTTATACCTTCAAACAACAGCCAGTGCCTGCCAGCATACAGCAGACTTTCAACCGATATTGTGTTATATTCTTCTATATGAACAGTCAAAATGAGAAGTAATGGTGTTTACACCAGTTTATTTTCCAACCTTTGTGTTGTGGTTTTAGTGACTCTACTTCCTGGAATACAGTCATCTGGATCGGAGAATGTACGGACGTGTGAGCCCATCCGGTTTGAGATGTGTAAAGGTTTGGGATATAACGTGACTGGAATGCCCAATCTGGTGGCACACACAGACCAACAAGATGCTGGTTTACAGTTACAAACCTTTACACCATTAATACAGTATGGCTGTTCCAAACAACTCAAATTTTTCCTGTGTTCAGTCTACGTTCCCATGTGTACTGAGAAAGTCATGGATCCGATCGGTCCCTGTCGACCGATGTGTGAAAGTGTACGAAGTCGCTGTCAACCTGTACTTAACGAATTCGGATATCCATGGCCTGCAGCGTTAAATTGTTCCAAGTTTCCAGCTAGGAATGATCAAACACACATGTGTATGGATGGACCGGGTGATGAAATCGAAGATGATCTGCCATATCCAAGAAAACCTAACGTTCCTAAGTATCATCAGAGTAGCACTGATTTTCCAGGTCATAGTATAAGACCACCACATTATTCTAAAAGCTGTGAAAAATTCAGAAATCCATCCAAGTACATTTTTATTAACCGTACTGAAAGGTGTGCTCTATTGTGTTCAGAAAACGACGCGTTTACCAGTAAAGATAAATTATTTGCAGATGTGTGGATGGCTATATGGGCCGGCTTATGTTTTGTGTCCACTTTCTTTACGGTATTAACCTTTCTGATCGACTCGCAGAGATTTAAATATCCCGAGCGACCTATTATATTTCTATCAATGTGTTATAATATATACAGTATTGCCTATATTGTGAGATTATTAGCAGGAAGACAGTCTATAGCCTGTGATACCGACAGCCAAAGTGGAAAATCTATTTTAATTCAAGAAGGCCTGGAAAATACGGACTGTGCTATTGTATTTTTATTACTGTATTTTTTCGGAACTGCCAGTTCTTTATGGTGGGTTGTATTAACTTTTACATGGTTTTTATCGGCTGGTTTAAAGTGGGGACACGAGGCTATTCAGCTTCACAGTAGTTATTTCCATCTCTTTGCCTGGGCCCTTCCAGCTATTAAAACTATTGTGATATTAGTAATGAGAGACGTTGACGCAGACGAACTAACAGGAATATGTTACGTTGGAAACCAAAGTACGCAGATGCTGCTAGGATTCGGAGTCGCGCCTCTGATCGTTTACCTCATTCTGGGAACTGCGTTTCTCATCGCCGGATTCGTGGCATTATTTAGAATCAGGAAGCAAGTCCGATGTGACGGTGTGAAAACCGACAAACTTGAGGTTCTGATGGTGCGAATTGGAATCTTCTCCGTATTATATACTGTACCAGCCACGTGTGTCATTGGCTGTTTATTATACGAATACCTTAACAGATCCTCATGGTACCTCTACAGTCCTCAAACCTCGCCAAATATTGAAATTTTCATGCTCAAACTCTTCATGTCGCTTGTTGTAGGCATAACGAGTGGTATGTGGATTTGGTCAGCCAAAACTGTGAGCTCTTGGAAAAACTTTTTCAAGAAAATCTGTGTAAGGAAAAGAGACCGAAAAAATATCGAATACACCATGCCACATAACTACCATCAAATCCCATTAAAACCTCCGAATAGGTCTATACGTATGGACAAAACAAAGCGAGTGAAATCTGACGAAACTGTGGTGTGACTTGTTCCAAAATTAATTTAAATGTTATATTATTATTTTATTGTTGTATTATTGTTTGTGTTACTCGTCAGCGACATACCAAAAAATGACAGTGACAGTCCCCTTGAAAACAACAAAAAACAATAGTGGACCATTCACGTATTTGCGAAAGTGTCACACAAAACTATACCAAAACTCAAATTGTAATGTCAAATAATGCAATGCATACAATTTCTACCAAAGAATAAAAACTATGAATAATGGCGCTTTAAAAGTTAGAAATTCGTCGTTGTGTCTCCGTGGAAGAGATTTGTCGGTGAAAGTCGACTTCTGTCTTGGAAATTGATTGTTGTGAGACGTTTTTACGACAACCTGAAATCGATACGAAGAAAAGTTTTGAAATGCACGACATGTTTCTCGCGAGATTTGTCACCAATATTTATTTTGTTTCGAGATCGATGATGTCAAGGTTTGGTCAAGTCAAAATGTCGAATGAAAAGAAAGAAAAAAACCTACGTTCACAATACTCAATGTTTTTCAAACGACGATTTTTATATCTCAAATATAAAGCATTTAAATCATAAGGACCAAGAAATTTGTTTGTAAGGCGATTGTGGTTATATTTTAAACATTTACGGGTATGCTCTTGTTGTTATTACTTCTTTCCTAAATCGCCTCAAAAGATTGTCCCAAAGATTAACGCGAAAAGCTTGAAATTTGTGAGCGTAAACCAAAATTTAAAAAAAATGTAGTGAGAAAATAGCTATATTGTTTTTAGTATTGTTTTCAAATGTTATTGAGAAAAGCCAATAATGTGTTTTGTGACTCACTATTTTACTGTGTAAGTTTGTGTTAAATGTTTTTTTTTAAAAAAAAAAACTATTTAAAAATAGAGTAAAAAACGTTGAATTTTGATGCTGATTTGATGACGGTAAGGCAAATTATTATACAAAGCTATCTTTACTGACCCCCTTCTTCCAGTTCTAATCTCTTCATTGACATTTCTTGAAATAATTTTCCTCTAGCAACGATTATCTTGAAACACATTTTTCTTTCAACATTAAAATGTAAAGTTATGACTCTCTTGTACTTTATCGCTTCAAAACCATTATTTGTTTTATCAAAATCACTATAGCAACAAGACAACGAAATATAACGAGAATATTTAAGTCCCAAAACCTAAATACAAGTCGGGTATAAGTTACATGTATGTATATAACAGAGAAAAATGTGAATGAAAAAATTTCAATGAATACTTTGTGTGTTTATTTGTGTTTTGGAATGTTTGCCCTGGATTTTATGCTAAGACCAGAATGTGTACTCAACTGATGAACTGTAATCTCTCGGACCAAATCCACCACACCCTTTTAACGCCAAAACCCCCAGCATGGAGTCAGGGGTTAATTATTTTAACCCTACAAAGATTACCCTTCTTAAAAGACATTTCTTTTTCCACACTAGTTTTGTTTGTAATTTTGAAGTTCTCGAGTAACTGCCTTCATACCAAACATGTTCGAGGTATTATAAGGATTTGTTTAGTTGATAGAGCTTGAGCCTTTACTTATAGAAGCTATTATCAATAAATCTATCGAAGCTTCTTCAAATCCGTATGACCGAGAGCTTCCTTGGTGACTTGATCAACTTTTGATAAGTTACTTTGCAAGGTCTGTTTCACTGATTTAGAAAGTTTAAAACTTTTAAGTATGGTAACTAAATGATTTCAAGACATCTAATTGGATAAAATTATCACTGCAATGAGATTATCCATTCGGAATTCTTTAAATTGTTTGTACGATTATCCAAAAGTTATGATGTTTCTGATTACAGGCTCAAAATTGTCAAAATATCCTTATTGGACAGTTACTCGAGTAGTTCAAAATTTCATTCAAAATTAATTGTTAGTGAAAAAGTTACATCCAGATAATCTGCACTTTAAAATGAAAAAAAAAAAAAATCATTCAACAACTTATAAACACGCAAAATAAAGAAATTTCACAATAGCTTTTGCTTTTTCAAAGGAGTTCATGAATTTATGTATTAAACGATTGAATAATCAGAGCTTTGAAATAACTATGCATTTAATTTCATATTTGATGGTCTAAAGACAGGTGGATTTAACATTTAAAAGGTTATCTGCCTCAGATCAATCGATATACCATTATATTACACCGAGTCATTTAGGTTATTACCAACCTTTTTAACCTAACTCTTTTCATAATTACATAGTTGATATGAAGTCATTGAATGATAAGTTTCCAAGAGTCTAATTAATTATTTCATAAAATTCTAAGTCTTTAATCAAATTTGCAAGTAGGAGTTAAGAGTTATTATAATGCGATGATGTGATAAAAAATAAGTATATACTATTATTAATATAGACGCTGTGAAAGCTTTCGATCCATTATGCATTAAGGGATTTTCAAGCCTCTGCCTGTTAATTAGGCATACTTATAGCTCCTCTTTGCACCATTTCGGGACAATCGTCTGTCTGTGTAGTTTAATTCAAGAGGACCATGAACAGGTTATTGCGTCAGTCTAAGACCCTGTTGGCTTTAATGGTATCGGCGATAGTGACTACATAATCAAGTTTTTCTTCAATGATAGGACCCACTGGCATCACACGAAATGTGGAAATAGAAGATATTAAGGTATACACATACACGGAGTAGAAAATACCCTTTGGAGATCTATAATTCTTTCCTTGATTCATCCTGTACTTTTAACTGAAAGTGCCATTACGGAGTGGGTTCAAGTTACTGAAATAAAAGTACGCTTGTTAAAATGTACAACCAAAAAACCCTAATTGGATTGTTATTTAAATTTATACCACTCTTGTAGCTAGTTGATATGTTGACTCAGTTTTATACTAGAAAATGTAAATTGCAGCCTTGAAAACAATCCTCGATTAAACCCAATCTTGAATACTGAATCCAACTACATCAACAAGTAAAGAGTCGTCTTTCAAACATCAACGTATTAAGGTTAGGTTTTTTGTTTGAACTCTCACCTCGTACCTGAGTACATATACTTGTCACTTCAACGTGAAACTAAATCATTCACTCTTACTGTATAGTGAAATGACGCGAATAATTGGCCCGGGTAAACACTTGTTAGATTCACCACTGTTTGTCTATGTGCGTATTCTGTCGTTTGGTTATAATTAGACCTCAAACCCTGTCTCGAATAACTTTAAGGTGATCATTAGACGCTTGTGAGATTTTTCTGAACACCTGATGTTACTCTACGTTTTAGTTAGATTGGATTTCTCTGTACATTTCATAAAACATTTAATACACCAAAGATTGTTCTGTGAAGTTGGGTCATTCCACCATAATTACATCTAATATTAGTATTACAGACTCCTGGTGCCGGTCTGCAATTGGGAATATCTTTGGGAAATATCACAAAGGTACTGGTATTGTGGTATTTGGTTTGAATATATTTATTCATGAACAAAAGATATTAAGTTAAACGAACTATGTGGTTGTATTTTACATAGTATTCACTGTATCTCATAAAATTTATATATTGTACACTGTATGGTATTGCCTCTTTTCATTATCCCAATCAAAAACAGAAAAATGGGACGTAAAATACCATTTAATTTCATTTAGCTCACTGAACACCATGCAGTGTGTAATGAAGGAAATTTGTTAAAGAATTGTCATTATGTTACTACGACTGACGAGAAATCTTTAACTTGTTCATTCTTCGACATACAAGGCGTCGTTTGATTGTTCCAGTAATTTTAAGTCCAAGTCTCGGCTAATCTTGAGAATTTCCATAGGTCAGATAAATTTAACAGCAGACTGGTTTATAACTAAAAATATTCTTAGTTAAATCTCAGATTTTGACAGGCACGATATTACTAATGCCTTCATTTTAAGATTCGTCTGCAACGGATATTCCTCCATTTTAATGAAACCATCCTTCAGTCTCGAAACATACCATTCCTGGAAATTCCATGGAAATGGAATCCAATCTATAATAGGAAAGGAAGCGAGTAACGCTATCTGTCACTGCCAAACCAACTTAATTTACACTCACAATGATTTATGGCTCTTTATGCTCTCAGAAAGTGATTTTTCAAATTTCAAACCTTGCAGCCTTACTGCTTCCAGATAAAGTAATAGAAAAATATCAGGCGCTTTAATTACTTTTCTGAAAGTGCGTTAAGACTGAGATTACGACTCCATCACTGACACTGTTGGCATTTGGAGAAAATTGAAATCGTCAAGATATGGAACAGTGTGATAGTTTTTCTTGGTTAGAATTGTATTATTACGTTCGAGATGTAATAATACCACAAGCTATTGTGGTCAGCAACGTATTGGTTTTTCGTCACCACATGAAATGACATGCGAATGAAGTAGACTAACAGTCAGTGGGGATTATGCGTATTTTGGGTCACTTCATCATTCAGAGTTAAGGATCATCTGTATCATGGCGTGTAAATATTACATAGCTTCTTCCTTCATCAATGCTAGTGACGAACCCTCTATATTTCATGTTCCACAGTTTATCATTACGCAACGCATTCCCATATTCCATCATTGACAATCATGACCACATACTGTTTGTCGTGACCATTATGCAACAACATTGTCCATCATTGAGAATCATTACCACATACTGTTTGTCGTGACCATTATGCAACTTCATTGTCCATCATTGAGAGACATGACCACATACTGTTTGTCGTGACCATTATGCAACTTCATTGTCCATCATTGAGAGACATGACCACATACTGTTTGTCGTGACCATTATGCAACTTCATTGTCCATCATTGAGAATCATTACCACATACTGTTTGTCGTGACCATTATGCAACTTCATTGTCCATCATTGAGAATCATTACCACATGCTGTTTGTCGTGACCATCATGCAACTTCATTGTCCATCATTGAGAGACATGACCACATGCTGTTTGCCATGACCATTATGCAACTTCATTGTCCATCATTGAGAGTCCTGACCACCTACTGTATGTCGTGACCTATACAACTCCATCTTTCTTTCATCATTGATAGTCAAGGGTCAACAGCATTGCGTGACCAAGGGAGCATCATTACATCTTCATCTTTAACCATTGAGCGTCATTGGTCACCTAAATTTCGTGACCCACAGAGTATAAAAACACTACTTTCATGACCCACAGAGTATCATGACACTCCTTCAAATAGCTTCCATCATCGAGAGTCTAGGATAACATCTATTCTTGACCTATGGAGTATCATTACATGTCACAAAGCTCGTCCAGTGGATGTAGTTCTTCACTCATATTGCTAGGATACACTTGAAGTAAAACTTGATGTCGAGTCAATCTGTAACTACACAGTGTGATAAGGGATTAATTCTCTACTTGTCTTGTGTCAATAATGTTAAAACTATCACAGCTGAAACATGATGTGTTGCCAACTTTCACCTGGCTGTGAAATAGCGTGTAGAACACAATACAATGTTAACTACCTTTACTTGGTGGCACTGATTGGATCGCCAACGCCAATGCTGAAACTGAATATTGCTGAAAATGGGGTGCCAACGTCAGTTTCAGAAACTGTGTAGTCAATGGTGAAACTGTGTATTCAAAGTCATGATAAGAGCCATCTTTGATCCCATGTACTAGTTGTAGAGACTCGATGAAAGGTCATCTAGGTGCTGAAGTCATTAAACTTTGATGATAGATCAACATGATCTACACTTATAAATTGTACTAGAATTACAAAGCTGTACTTCACAAGTCAAAAAGGATGTCATCTGTGTTGTTATTAACGTTGCATATCACATTATGCGATATATTCGGTCATTACCATTAGCTCAGCTGATTGTTTAAGTCATTCCATTCAGCTCCTAAAAGTTACTTACTTCGACGTCGTTTATAGTTTCTATCGGTTCCTTTTGGCCATTCTTCCTTGTCTTTCTAGCAGCCTCTCTGACCATTCCATCTAGTCCTCTTAATTGTTTCTAGCAGATATTGATCATTCCTCCTACCTCTCTTGATAGCTTCTAGCAGCTCCATCGATCCTCCCTCTTAGCTCCATGGATAGTTTCCAGCAGCTCCCTTGACTCCTTCACTGCGCTCCTTTAATTGTTTCTAGCAGATCCTTTGCCATTCCTCATAGTTCTATTGGTAGCTTGTGGCAACTCCTTGGCCATTCCTCATAGTGTGACAACTCCTTATACCATTCTTCTTAGCTCCTTCATTTGTATTTTGCAGTTCCTTGGATCATCCGGCTTTAGTTCCATTGATTTCAAGTAACTCTTTGAACACAAATTCCAGGATCGCATTCGATCTTACACTTCGTTTAACTCCAATAATTTCTATGAGCTCCATGATCAATCTTGATCCTTCGCTGCTTATTGCAGCACTTTTAGACCTTGCTCTGTTTATTATGACTACATTTAAACACCCAAAAACTGTTTAAGATATCTGCGATTACAGTTTGTTTTTCTTAAGAAGTTAAAAAGTGAACTTGAACCTGGTGTAAAACTATATACACATATCATATATCTTTGTCTCTAAGTACTCCAATAATGTAGAGTAATAACTCATAATTATCTAGCAGGCAAATCTAATCGCAAATTCTTTTGTGAAAAGCTTGGCTACCTCATGGAGACGAATTTCTTTACAATCTCAGATTTTGACTATTTCAATTATGATAAAATACCCGGGGATGAAATTATTTCATTTCATGAACCAGACTTTCATTTTTCGGTTGACAGTTCAGTATTATGTTGCATTACACAGCAATCATTGAACCATTTTCTTAACACCCACTACCAGTATGCAATCGCGCTTATCAACTTATTTTGGCCGTGTTCCTAATAACATTCTGTTCTTAAATCCATAGTCTTAAAGATTCAAAGTATTAATGATGGCCTCTTATTATAATTGATAATTGGGTCATTAATTAAGGTTGAACCACTTCCGGTTGAAAATGTATTTCAGGCTTCGACCGGAAGTTATATTTATCAGATTTCTTTCAGAGCAGACTATGGAATTGGCATGCAGTTTCATTTATATATCTCGTTCGCTATCTGTGGTTTCGGTGTTTCCAAAGATTTAAATTCGATCGTGACGTCACTGTCGCATATACAATTTGGCAAAAATCCCTATAGTCCTAATGGTTGAACATGGTAATGGTAAATGCTACATACTTTTAATGTACAATGGAAATTGGAACATTGGTCTACCGCATCTTTAAGCAATGATTACAACATTACAGTTGATTAAGATATAGCATTATAGACGTGGATATAAGATACGTTTTATATATTCATACTAGGTTTTTATCTTGGTCGAGCTGCTATAAAATGTGTTCTGTGTTCAGGTTTCGTTGTTTTTCAAAGGTTAAAGGGCGAGAATTTATCAGCGAAACTTGACAGCTACCAACCCAGTTGCAATACTTCAATGGTGAATGTGTGTTAAACGTATCGTCTGCTACAAACACATGACTGATCGTTTTTCATGACTGCCATTCAACATTTTTCTTTGTTTGCAGGCGTAAAGACTCACTAAAGCGGTAGCATGGTTCACTTGATTCTCGCAAGTCGGACAAAACCAGGACAAAACCTCAAATTTTGGTTTTAGCTATGGTAATAGGAAAATCTGTCGAATTGATAAGGATTTGATGGCCATCGATCCATGACGTAGATTCTATCTTTCAATATTGACAAATTACCAGTGCATAAAGAAATCTAGTCCCTATTCAATCTATTTGTATATAATACCCTTTTATAATGCGATTTAGATATTGACTGCTCTATACTGTGATATTTCACCATTTATGCATAAAATATAGCCGGTCCTTTCACCAGTATTTATAAGAAAGTTTTAGATTGATATTAGATTTATTGTTAATGTATATACTGAGAAGGTTGTAAAATTACCATTTCTTCTTACTTATAGCTCATTTATTTTAAACCTAACGTAACCTACAAATCTATAGACAAATATTTCAAATATTTTTTTAGTATTCCCTTTTTCACAACACGTGTAGGTGGACATATTAAAATATAGTCGATGTTAGGTTAGGGTGATTAATTGTTATGTGGTCAGTTATTAGGGTATTCAACAATAACAGTGGCAACTTTTTGTAGATCAATCAACAAGAATCTTATTCATAATCTTCGATAAAAATAACAACAAAGTTTGTAGATCAATTCTTCGACAATAACAATGGCATTTATTAGATCAATCACACAGAATCTTCAACAATAACAATGGCATTTACTAGATCGATTACCCTGAATCTTCGACAAAAACAAATCCAGCTTTTTGTAGATCAATTACCCAGAATCTTCGACAATTACAATAACAGTCATTTGTGGATCAATTACCCAGAATCTTCGACAGTAATAATAACAGACATTTGTAGATCAATTACCCAGAATCTTCGACAATAAAAATGACAGCCATATGTGGATCAATTACCCAGAATCTTCGACAATAACAAAGGCAGCCATTTGTTGATCAATTACCCAGAATCACCAAATTACCAAATAACACTGACTCAATATTATGCTTAGTTGTGGAAACGTCGATAATAACAATATCTGGATTATGATTCCTTCAATTGATCTTTCTCACCAAATTGACTTAAGCCTGGTTACAAATCCAAAGGTAACAATATCAAATAATTCACAAATTATAGTCAGGAGGACGAATAGGCTAAGCCTTCTCAACGAATTTAAATCGCAACTTTTAGCGTACTTAATAGTAACTATCATAATATTAATAAGTTGTGAAATTATAAATATACGTTAAATAAGAGATTTAACAAAAGGTTACAATATTTGAATGTTTAGATAAATTTCTAACAAAAGAATTTTGGTCTATTTATAAACTATTAATATGAACAGTGTTAAATACTATAAGCTGTGGTTTAAATGGGGTCTTAAAGAGACTTGTAACCACACGAGTACGGCCAACTGGTGTAAACTGGGTTAGCTGTTGATTCAATGTTATAGTCCATAGAGATTTACATTGATTGCTAGTATTAATACCACTATTAGCTTTTGTTGTGACTGAAGTTTATGCTATGTTTCTATCATATGCTGTAAAGATCCGATACCTTCAAACACATCTGATCTAGGCGGCCCGAAATAATACTCGGTAATGTGCTGGCTTCTTTGTTTGCAGTTCTGGATGATATTACACAATCTGGAACTGGAACGAAGAAAGGAAAGTGTACCAAAGTCAGAAAAATGATTCAGTGTCTGAAAAAAGTTGTATCGGACTGTTTTACTAATTCACAACTTCATGTTATTATGAACTGACTTTCAAATGGCTTTTTGAGGATTCTTCTATTCACTTTAGTCAATATCCTTACATTCTTAAGAAATTGGACTCAAATTTCGTGGTCGGACTATGATTAAGTTGAGGCCCTATGGACATGAATGAAGCAAATGGAGAAAATATTGTGAAAATCAAACTGCTTTTTAAAAAAGTATCACCAGATGAAGTTTTTAAAGCAAGTATGACTCCTTCCACGGACATTCATTCATGGATAACCCAAAAATGACTTCACAACATAAAATACACTATATTGTTGATCACAGTGCATAGTCACAATGTCTTTTTCTGAAGCTGAAACACACTTGTCCTTTAATACTGAACCTCGTATACCAAAGATAGGCCTACGTACATTGCTGAACTCAATCGATGAGACAATAAAAGAGAAATATTTGAAACCATGTCTATAAAATATAGCATTAACACATTTCACTTTATTATATACAATATAAGAACGAGTATACAGTAGCTTTTGATAAAATAAACGTCTAACAGCGAGAGTTAATACAATATCATAATTTACACAAGGCCCATAAATCGTTCAAATGATTATTTTTAGCCTCCTGTAAATCGACCTATTAATGTAGTGAGAAGTAAAGCTGAACACTCGAAAACTACCAGGTTTTATATACCACTGTTTAATATCTAGACTCCTCGATTCCGAATCTCTTGGAATCTTCATGGCCCTTTCCTACATATATCCAAGGTAAAGCCCTGAATCCAAGGTACCAAAAACTACCAGGATTTGATTTATATACCACTGTTTTATATCTAGACTCCTCGATTCCGAATCTTCTTGGAACTTCGTAGCCCTTTCCTACAGATGCCCCAGATAAACCCCAGTATCCAAGTACTAGAAAACTACCAGGTTTTATATACCACTGTTTTATATCTAGACTCCTGGCTTCCAAATCTTCTGGGATCGTATTGCCCCTTTCCTATACTTGTTCCAGATAAAGCCTAAGCATCCAAGTACCAAAAAACTACCGGGTTTTATATACCACTGTTTAATATCTAGACTCCTTGCATCAGAATCTTCTGGAATCTGCATGACCCTTTCCTACAGATGCCCCAGATAAACTCCAGCATCCAAGTACTTGAAAACTACCAGATTTTATATACCACTGTTTAAAATCTAGACTCCTTATTTCAAATCTTCTGGGATCTTTTTGCCCCTTTCCTACAAATGTCCCTGATAAACCCTAGCTCCAATGTACCAAAAACTACCAGGTTTTATATACCACTGTTTAATATCTAGACTACTTGCATCAGACTCTTCTGGGATCTTCATGGCCCTATCCAACAGATGTCCCAGATAAACCTCACTCCCAAAGTACTTGATACTACCAGGTGTTATATACCACAGTTTAATATCTAGACTCCTTGCTTCCGAATCTTCTGGAATCTTCGTGTCCTTTCACCACAGATGCTTGTGATAGTCCGCTACCCAAATGCTCCTGTAGCAACGGAATACGATTTTTTTGTTACATCTATGTGGACATCTATGGTCATATACTGCAGCTAAAAGAACATGACCTTCTCCAAATATCAGTTGAAATGACAAATGAATGGTATTTTATATCCGATTTTTCTGCATTTAATGTGGTCTCATGACGAGACAACGAAAATTTTGCCAGCTCAGCAGCATTGAAGCACAACCGAGTCCTTATTATCATATTCAAAAAACTAGCCAGTAACCCCGACCTGCTTCATAGCCAGGGGGAAACCGACTTGACAAAATCTCAACTTTAAGCAAAGGGAATAGTTTAACATCTGGATATTCATAATATCATACAGAAAATAATATTAATAACATTAATATGTTACTAGCTGCAGAATACAAGCAGACTTTGACAGTGGAAGAATGGTGCCAGGAGTTCCTGAAAGGAGAGCATGTAAATGAAAGTAGGAAGCCTATACGACAGAAAAAAGGGGAAGCTTGTATATGAAATTAAAAGTTTTTAATACAGAAAAAAACACAACGAAAAATCCAAAAACCTCGTAAAATCCTCAAAAAAAAGAAAAAAATAAGTATACAGTTTTTAATTTTATAAATTAACCTTTTAAAGATAATTAAAAGACTACTCTATTTTCAAGTGTTGTAACATTTTGAAGCTGTACAGGTGCTAGTGCTCGCCGATTCGCCGTAATATACGTTTCTTAATGCAAAACATACTGCCGGCTTATATTAAAGTAATAAAATTTCACATTTCTTCATTTCGAAAATAAATGTATTTTTAATGTCTTTTGACCTGATTAACAGATTCTGTTACATGTTTTCAGAATAACGTTTCAATGTTTTTCTTAAACGTTTAACTGTTAAATCAGCACGACATTTCTATACTTCTCTATTTTTTGTGAACCAGTTAGTTTTATTCCATTAAGATTCCAAGGAAAGATAATCGTCTCTTTAACATGTCCGAATAAATTACATATTTCTACCGTGTTTCACTTTAGTACGTAAGCTTCGTATTAGGGGTTAGGGTAATAAATATTCAATATGTCACGCAATTTTCTAACCAACCAATCAACACGCGTGCGATTTGTTTTGTAAATATGAACACACGAATATCATATAAGTGTATAAATCAATTTGTATGAAAAGGATGTTTGATTGGAAACTTACAAAACAAACGAAATCGTTTGGATTAAGGGAACAACGATCCCATTGATATATTGATAAATGGTTGAAACGACGATGGTGGATGATATGATACGATCTTTATTCTTATGACGGAACCTTATGCGATGCGTAATATACAACATTATTTGAACTTGGATCAACGAGTTCCATAAAGCAGAATCGACTATTGCTTAGCACAATCTGAGGTTTTTACGGCTGGCCGTTGACATTTTGTGAGATAAAAGTCAGCTTCAGGTGTATAATATGAAACGGACAGTATGTATGGCTATTTGTTACGATTATTGATAAACTGAAAGTACTAACTTTCATCAATAATAATCAGGTCCAATATAGGTGTTATTCCAATAATTTACCTATTAGTATACCTTTCAAGTCTGCCGACAAATTAAAATAGAAACGGTTTCAATAATGATCCAATTAATGATAAACACCTTTTTCATATTTCCAACCTTTTTTAATAAAGAAAATTATTAGCCATTAAATATGAAAATTATCATTATGAAGCAAATTATTTATTTACGAAATCTGATTAAACACAACAAAAATAAGCATGAACTGTATTCATTAACCGTTTAATGAATAACATACTAAGAAATAATTTAAATTGAGCCAATGTGGAGAGAGTTGTCGTCTGCAACCATAATAAATTGTTAATAAAATAACCGGGAATATTTCGCGCGCTGAAAATTCATCATAATGCATAATTAATAAGATTTTGGCATAATCCTCACCAGTTTACTAGAATAACAGAAATGAAGAAATAATTATCATCTATTTCAATCTTAAGAGAGATTTGACGAGAGAGAAGAAACACAAATGGAAAAATGGCTGCAGACGCGAGTGCCGTCTAGCGTGTAGAACCTTCGTCTGACAATTTACAGTTCGCACTAGGATGCAGAAATGATTTTTATGGTTTTCCCATACTTCATTTTGTCAGGTCGAATCAATCAAAAGAAAGGAATCTGCTGTGGTTTTTGCTTCTCTGTTGGGAATTTGCACGTTCATTTATTTCAGAACTCTTCAGCACGAGACGAAAGAAGTTAAGAAACTCTATCTTAAAAGTAGACAAAATGGCTGCAACATGTTGGTAAATTAATGATGTAAAATGTTACGAAACGTGTGTAAAATACGAAACATAAGAATTTCAAGGTCTCTGACATGGTCTCGACTTTCATAAAAATATCAACATACAAACATATTATATTATTTCAGAGACTAGTGTCAAGGGTTTTATTTGTCTAACGATGAAACCTTCGTATTTAGACCAAGGTATCATACAAATGAATAATTGGAAATTGTTATGATGTGGGATTATTAGTGAAAGTTAAAGGATCGATGGAGGGAAATGTAAGATTGCGCATTTCTTCAACAGGAAGTAGTATGTTTGTACCAGATTCATCGGAAGTGGCATTTTGTACCATAAATAGCATGTTTTGTACCGGAAGAATTATGTTTTGTACCAGGAATAGTATTTATACCAAGCAGATTCACAAATGTATTTATGTGAAGGTTGTACAGCTTAACCGGAAGTTGTATGTTTGTACCGGAAGTAGTTTTCGTTCCGTAGAAGAAATTCAAACTTAATTTGTGAGAACATCTCTCTTTAACACATTCCAGTAGTTATTTGATCGACGTGAGGTGTGTGCAGATTCCTAGTTAACAGCAATATAAATGACATGACCAAGATTAATGGTGATGACGTAATAAATGTTATATGTAATCATATCTTCATGTAATTGTAGGAGATGTACAAGAAATAAAACCAGTGAACCCAGTACCTCAGCACACAGGTTTCCACGCAGTGAATATAAAATATGGCCGAGTTTTTTTACATTAAATACAATAGGTACTGATCTATCATAGCGATAAGTAGAAACAAGAGACGATCTCAGTCAAAATATCATAAACATTATAATATCAGATAACTGTCCAAATATTACAAATATTCTTAAATCTATTATTTCATATCTGTCTGTACTTTCAACTTATTTTTAAAAATGAAAATATTACACATGAAATATTACACATGAAGTAAACAAATGCATGAATGAATGCACCAGGCCCGTAGACTTGATTGTTTGGAGGGGTACGTAATATATCTCGAGGGGCAATATAGCGTGGTTCCTTCTTGTAGTAATTGTAAAAGGTCGGAATTTTTGGGGGGGAATAAGGAGATGGCAATTCGTTTTCGCCCTCTTGTCCTGTCTGGAATGCACCAATCTTGATAAGCATTTGCCCTCTCGTTTTGTCCGCTGAAGTTTAAAAGAGATTTTCGTCCAATGATTCTGTCCCGATTGATTAGGCTGATGAAGACGAACAACGCCTTACGGGTATGCAATGATTGGTAATTCTGTACTATGGCAAAACCAATATATTTCTCCAATGCAACAACAAAAATTCCGCGATGTTGAGTCTTAATATGTCTAAGATATAGTATCGGGCTTCGATTTCGAACTAGGCAGAGATGACACATTCGGTCATTTCGACCCGGATCGTTTGTTTTTGTATGTCTTCAGATACCGAAAGTTGAAATTGGATTAGATATCAGAGTAGCACAAAATGCTGTCTCCAACAAAAAAAGCAAAATTTCCCAAGTTGGGTACATATTACCGAGGTACAAAACATGTGTGGTCTAGATGAAGAATCGAGCAAATCTTTCAGTCGTTTTCACTGAAGTTAACATTATAGTGAAGAAGATAAAACGGTTCAGCTGCCCTTCAGAATATTTGTAAAATATTGACCGTTCATTCCAACATGTTTCTATTTTAACTTCAGTGTTTTTAACACCTGACCAATGTCTTTGATCACATTGTACCGATGTTTGTGAGTCGGAAACAGGGAGATTCCTCGCATGCTTCCATCCCTTATGGTCCTCTTATAAACTTTGATACACCGACTTCAATACATAGTTCAAATCAGAGAAAACAACAAGACCTTCGATACAAAAATGCCCCCTTCCATACGAATAACCGGTACACCGGATAGTTAAATACATGTACAGGCTTATTACGTAGTACTTTACAATGTTTTTTCCTTGTTTCGGTTTTTTGTTGGATCCTTGTGTTTTAATACACGAATTTAACTCATCTAGATAATAAAAAGCATGATCGGATGGACTGACCCCAATCAAAACGTTTGGTCCTGTAGAATATAACATGTATGCTGTATGCCGGATTTATAAGGGAAGCGAGAGAATATCATCAAAAATGTCTGTGAGCTTACTGGTAAATATCAGATAGTGACGTCATAATCTTGTCATGATTTTTTCTGGAATAAGGGAAACTTCAACTGTCGGAGAAGGAATAGAAATGGTACAAATAGAATATTTACATATACATGTAAAATCATAAACAAACCATCGGCATTAACATGTAATGAGCCAATTAAAATTGTATAGAGCGTGGGAAGTAAAGCTCCATTTCATAAATTATCCCTAGCTTTAATTGATATACGTGATGTATAAAGACCATGGTTTCAATTTTTTCAATTACAAAAACGAAAGTGGTAATATCGGCCCCAGGAGTTAATAGGGGTTAAATGTACGACAAAAGTTAAAACCTTCACGAGTACAGCCCGATCGTGCCTGAAATCGACTTCACGAGATCTCTCAAAATACATTATCAATCCGTACAAAAGGCAATCAGTTCACTAAAGTAATAGAATACCAAGTAAATGAGTTCGTAGTTCCGGTAGAAAAAAAAAGAAATGTGTAACTCGAGTTAAATCAAATAGTAGAAAATACCACGAGAGACATTCAATAGCGTTTAATATCATCTCTATAGAGTTCACCCACCAAAACTGTTTTAAAAGCTGATGAAACTTCTATCGCCATAGACTGGACAACTATTACACAAGGTGCAACCCAGTTCAAAGTATATTTATATACAACATTTACATACCGCAACGAAGTCCATTTTCGTGGACATTGAGCATCGTAGATAAACCAAAAGACGCATAGTTTGTTCTTATTGCTCTTATTTAGAGCATATTCGTACACTTCATAATGGCATATGAATTTGTGGTCCATTAAAATTCTCAGATGATAATGATTTCACAGTTATAGTTCGTAATTATCCACATTACAAGTCTCCACTATAATTGTTATTTTATGAACTGAACTAGTACAATAACAAGCCTTGTACTTGACATAATTTTGGCATTAGTTCTGCGTGGGATTGTTTTCATTAGTTTGACCTGTTTTTAGTGGCGGGCAGACGTGGTGGAACATTGTATTTTTTAATGATTAGCAAATGTTTTCTTTGACACATTGCTACGAAACGTCAAATATGTACACGAGAGAGACTCAAACTTTTCAACAATCCCATCTCAAATATGTATAATTCTTCTCAATTCTTACCCTAACAGATGAGAATCATAAGGCTTATTTTTTAAATGTCAAGTCTGTCACTCTTGGGGTTTATTCTGTTTAAATAAATACTAGCGTAACTGTTAAGAAAAACCTACTACTAAATTCAAATTGTATGTGTCCATTTAGCGACCTCCTTGCTTGGCAGTGGAATTAAATGCAAAATTTTTATCGTGTAATGTTGTAAGATCTATATCAAGCTAATGACCAAAAGGGCACGCACACCCACCCATCGTAAGCAAATTATTTGACAGATGAGATCCGAATGGTACAAAGTAACGGATTCTGTGTCGCCTTATTTGGAAGCTCCTGAAACGAAACAATGTTCATCTAAGTAATTTTGTGCAATTCGAAATATATTCTTCATCATACTTCAGCAATATAAATAAAAAAAAAACCCAAATTCCCATTTTTCGAAATCTGCGTCTCTTAAGGCATTTCTCATTGCAGTTTCAGTAAGTAGATGAAAATTATGGCGTAAAACTTTTTTTTCTAAAACATGGTCATTCTAAGCATGCTTTAAAAATAAACCAACAAATCTTATCAATGTACGCAGTGGCAAATTTCAAATCATGGTCGGAACATTTACAATCGCGACAAAAACTCGTCTTCAAGACCGACAAAATATAGGTCAACGGAGGAGAACAGTCTTCATCTGAAATGTTCAGGATAACCCCACTTCCCTACCAAAATGTCGCAGACGATTGGAATTGCCAGGAATTGCGTCTTTATGTTGCTTCATGGTGCCAAGCACTTAAAATCTCAGACCGATCGTCTGTATTTGAGATAGAAGTGTGGTTGCATTTGAGATTTTATGGGTGTTTTTTTGCATCATAAACATAATTCTTAAATGTCATAATAAAACGTATAAAAGAGATATGTACTGAATTATAAATGGATAAATAGCTAATGCTTGTGTTTTTATATTTCTATATCTGTCTTAATTCTCTTATGAATACTGACATTTTAAAGTTTGTTCTTCTTAACATGCTAGCTTTTAACGGCATTATCATCAGCGTCATAATCAAGCTACACGGTGTTATTTCGAAGCTCTACTGACAGGAGAAAGAACATTCTTTCGCTTGGTAAATCGGTGTTATTTCGAAGCTCTACTGACAGAAGAAAGAATATTCTGGAGCTTGATATATCGGTGTTATTTCGAAGCTCTACTGACAGAGGGGACAATATGACGTCAGATTACCCTAATGTTAATCACACAAATACCACAAGCGGTAGTGAGTTGGGGAAAGCGGGATCAATGATGATACAGATTCGGATGGGACTAAAACGTTCGAGACATTATGCTCAATAGGTTATGCATCTTCATAGTGTCAAGCTATTGCGATGTCCTATACCTTGACCACAATAGCCATCTTTCCCGTGTCACAGAAGTTAGTAAATACTGTCAATACAACCAATAAGAGGCTTCAATAAGAAACAATAAGCAATAATGTTTGCAATCTTTGTGTTAAGGACTCTGATTGGCGATATTTGCTGTCATACAATCCAATCAAATAGCACCATTCTGTGACACAAGAAAGGTGTCTATTGCATTCAAGGTATAAGAAGAAGTTCGTAATAACTTGATAATCTGAAGATGTAGTTTTTGAACATTAAAGATATTCCGAAGAGTAAGCGAATGCCTTAATCCTGACAAAAATCACCCTAATGCTTACATCAGAGAATATTCCTTTAAAATAGCCGTAACAGGAGCTGAAAATTAGAACGAAAAGCTCATTTTAAAACATGAAAACATACATTTTGTCAATTTAGTTTGCATTAAGAGGTAAGTGAATACAGAGCTATCCATAAGAAAGATTAATGGGAATAACAAGTAAAGTTAACAAGTGTGAAATAGCAGTCTTCTCACGACATTTAAGGGTTGAAAACTAAGTTAATGAAATACGGCGTTTTTTTTTGTTGCCTTTCTACATTTTTTTAGCTGTTGACAATTAATTTTCGTTGTCTTAAAACACTAGGTTATGATGCAGGTTATTTACTTTAACTTTACTTTACTTTGTTTTCTTCTGGTACATTAGACGTACAGGATCGGTAAAATGGATTGTGAAAAATTCCCTTTCGAGCCAATTAGATTTGACAGGAATTAACTCTTCAGTGTTTATAATGAATTGAAATGCAGTTTAAGATTCAACTTTTCTGCCTTTAGTTTAGCTTCTCTTTTAGTTTTAGGATTCAAGTTGACGATGAATTATTCCAGGTGCCTTCGGCTTACCTAACGAACTACATATCATTTTTATTTCATCTACGCTACATTGCATCACTGAGAGAAGAATAGAGACTGTTTCGGATGATATTCAACCTAAAATAAACGAAGTAGACCATAATCAGCTCTCCAAAGACAACAATGTAAGACGTCCTTAAACAAGTACCCCAACTTTGGTCAAGTGGAAGACAAAAAAATAAACGTAGAAGACATTTTATCAAGTACACGATAAATCGAGAGTAAAAGCACGAGTGTTTAAAACAAATGAAAGAATTCATTGCGGGGACATGACGTCGTATTTACAGAACAATTGAATCCTTTCTACCTGTTGGTAAAAAAATCATTTGTTATCCACATGCTTGGCGTTTCTATTGGCTTTATGTACACGATATCAGGCCTCGTTCTTGTTTTTCTTGTTCCCGCCATTTCCGGTATGTACCAAACGTAAACATGGCGGCCATTACAATATTCTTTACATTAGAAGAAAGAATCGACCCGTCTCGATGGTAATATACAACACAACTAGAATGTACTGGACAAATATTTTGCACCAAATATTGGATCTTTCTTTTGTTCGATCTTGTCAACATGCTATTGTTAGACATTAGTCTATTGTTGACTGGAAGCATGTGGTATACCAGTCTCTATACGGACATGAAGGGGCACTGAGTATAAGATTGACGATAAAAGAAAGACGACATTTTTGTCGCAGAAATTGGGAAAATACTCCACCAGAGCCAAAATAATGAATATAATAATTAAAGATCTACGACCAATTTTAGTTCCAGAAGACTTGGCTAATGTAGGTGGGCAAAGCTATCACGAATGTTGGCCGCAAGACACTTATGATGACAAATTGCTCATTAAAGCACTCAATTGTTGTACGGAGCACAAATCAACGTCTTGAAATGTACCAATATAAGCAAAAGTCTAACATCTTACAGGAAGGAAGGCATGTAAGCACAAAGCACTGATGTTCTATGCCCGATTTGCTACACCCATAAGTAAATCATAATGACGTTAGTTGGTGGAAAAAACCAACGAAAAGATCCACATTACACCATACACTGTAATGATTTTTAACATGGTAAAAATTGATCTCATTATTAACAATGTTTGTTTCACTTCCACTTAGCTAAGACTTTCCTTTCAAATAAGGCATGATTTGAACCCCGTATTCAAATATAGAAATTGAATTAAGCTCCATTCTAAATATTGAAAAAGAATCCTGGGCGTTTAAATCGAGTTTTCTCAACACGATTGTCAATAATTGAAGAAATTTCAGTGTTGTTTTTCTCCCCATTTTTTGCTGGGAGAAAAATAAGAATCAAACACTCGAGTTTGGGAAGGAATTTTGTCAAAATATAAAAAAGTGTCCAATATGGGTTATGTTATCGAAACTTTGATTGAAGGTGCATTAAAACCCAACGATAGATTTTTTTTGTTAGTGATACATTTAATCAAATGTAAAGGTAGGTATTAAATCCAAACTGGTCAAGAGCACAAATCGGGTAACCGGAAGTAAAATGTAGCGCTAAATTAACATTAAATTTCATAGAACGGAACGAAACTATTGAATTTGGAGGAATATTCATTTAAGATGGAGAATATTTTGTAACATAAAATCTGTTAACTTTCAATTGGTGAAAAAAGGAAGCCATTACATGAAATTAAAAAAACAGGCTCAAACCAAATGTATCTGATGATCATTGCTTAAATTTTACGAACATTTCTACGGAACGACAATTTCCAATCATGGTGAAAGTTTTCATTAAACTGCAAGAAAAATATTCAATGATTCATTAGCAAAAAATCAACATTTCATAAAGTATAAATGATGTCATACACAACGATAAGATCAACAAAGATCTGCATTGCATGCAACGTATTCTACATAATGACATTTGACATCCCAGTAGGCACTGATTTGAATAGAGGGTTTAACAAGGGAAATAACCTTTCTCCCTACAATGATCGTATCTTAAAAGTTCATCGCAATCATTTGAATACATCTTGCATCAATTTATGATTGAATTATAACCGTAACATCACCAAATGTGTATTTTCCCACCAATCCATGTGCCATCTTGTGAAATTTTTTCATGACTTACAGATATATTGCTATTTGCTAATGATTGTCGTGAGATTCGGATGAGCTGTTAATGGTTGTGGAATATCAAGCGTAACAACTACCCTGGTTCCGATTGTACTTCGCGGTAAGCGTCATGTAAAAGTTTGTTTAGGATGGGCCGAAAAGACGAGACCATACTGAATTTGCAAAGGATAAAGAGCTCATCTTGCGAGTTGAACTGTTGATACAAAATTTCGCTTATATAGATGACATTTGGCTGTCAATTTTCAACCATTGTAAACTGCAGGGCGTTGGTCGTCTTCAATAGCTCATGTCCTCTGTATGAAACGCTCTTCTGAATCTTGAAGTGTCATAAATATCGGTAACCCGCTTCTAAACATTTCGAAACAGTGAAAAACGCAGAGTGATCGGTGATTTTTGTCGCCAACTACAGTCTTGTCAAGAGTTTCACCGACCGGTACGGGCACACGAGGAGACAAAAATCTGCCGTCGGTCGTTTTCCACCATGTTGATAATCACGTGCGAAGAATTGAAAGGAAAATTAATCTTATTGGATGATGACGATCTGTCTTGCAGACGATAAAACTATCGGCGACAATTATCAAACTTGTTTGATTTTTTAAATCCTGTAGGTAACACGATAATCTTGTCGTGGAAGCACGGGCACATTCAAGATTTTACTCAAGATTCTAGTCGGCGGTTCGTGTGTCCGCACCTTTATATTCCCATGAGTTACCTTAACCTAAAGTAACCTACTTTGTCAACATGTACTTCTACGCATCGATCCTTCCCCATAATACATAGAACACAAATCGATCAACCCAATTCTGAAATGATTCATTAAAAATCGTTACATATCTTTTGGCAGGTTGAAAATGTTGAATACGTTTAACTTTATTGAACTGTAAACAATGGTCTTTGTGCTCTGAAGAAACCTACCAGAAATACCATGCATCTGATCGAATTTGAGAACATCATTACATTGATGACTTGTACTACTCACAAAACCCATACAAAAAAGGAAATACACGCTTGTGGGTCGAAATGCGCGGATAACGCCGTGTACAGCGTGGATACCAATGCTCCAAGTAGCTTAGCATGCAGGTCTTGGAGATGCAGCACTGAGAAAAAGAAAAGGTGGTAAGGAAAATGGACACCGAGTAGACGAACT
The DNA here is from genome assembly GCF_000327385.1 of Lottia gigantea. Taxonomy (NCBI): domain Eukaryota; kingdom Metazoa; phylum Mollusca; class Gastropoda; family Lottiidae; genus Lottia; species Lottia gigantea. Next base: position 174,669 of record NW_008708206.1, on the reverse strand, counting down.
CATGTGTGCTATGGAAAGGTTGAGTATACCTGGATCTGGTAGCAACAGACGCCACAGCAGCTAACTCATAAGAGTTCAATTCAATCACCTTCACGAATCGTGTGATCATGTATTCAGATGCTACTCACATAATTTGTTCTATTGCTTATTGATATATTAACCACCAAACAACCTTACAGTGGCGGCGCCAGTAGGAATACAGGGGGTATTTGCCTCCCTAGAAAAATGGTTTGCACCCCCAATTGTATCCTTACCTTATTTTTAACAAAATTAGAAATTGTTCACATATGTGTCAAAATGCACCAAATCAATACATTTTCTTGGGAGAATCCTATCGGACGCTCCACAGAGTTGCCACATTTTGCATTCAGTCTGGATAGTTGTTCTCCCATTGAGGCAGTCTGCCACTTATTCGTACCCATAGTCTTGGGAGGCTGACGCGGCCACTGCACCCATGTGCCACTTAGAACGCGGAATAAGTCCCATGCCATTTGTTAAAGAGTTTTTAAAATTTAAGTAGGTCAACCTTAACATACCAATGAAATATACGACACATGGCATAAACAACTGGATTCAATTAGTAGTGTGAAAGTTTAGTAAACTAGTCAAGAAAAAAGGTCAACCTTTAGTCAGTAGAATGTACTAAAACTTTCAACTATTTAACTCACAATCTTGATAAAAACTGTTGTCAGATGGTTTGTGGAATTTCAGTCATTACAATTTAGAAACCGATCTTTGTTGGCTGGCATCTGTTTTGTTTTTTTAGGTATGTAGGTCAACTCCGCAAATGTCTTGTGGCCACGATGAAATGAGTTAAGAAAAAATGCTGCGAAAGCCCAAAGGCATGGATTTTCTACCCAAATAGTAATGTTAGAACGAAAATGACAAATCGATTTGCTATAAGAATTTAGTGATTCAGTAACAGTATTACATGTATATTGTATTAACGGTTTTTATCGTTGGTCTTTAAGTTATCTCTCTGCAACTCTTAAGAAGTCCCAGACGAACGAAAAAATTTTCTTCAGGGCTAAGACGATAGGGCTAATATGAAAACATGAATACTCAAGTCCGATAACCATCTTCGATCAATGATGGAACGGAATTTCACAGCAAGGCGTCGCCGTTAAAGGAATTGTAATCGGGCTTTCTAAACCTTTTATGTGTATCGGGAAACTGATAGCAATTTTCATTCAGACGTATGTGGTTCTTGGAATTCCACTAAAACTAAGACGTATAAATATAATTACGTAACAACTAGCAAACAGAAATCATCTTTTCACCTGTGCCGTGGCCTTGCCAATAAACAGAAGACGTCAGCTTGGATCGACCCTCAAGATATTTCATTCACGAATTCAAAAGCAGGTACACCTGTGTCTTGGTTTGCCAATAATCAGTAGGCGTTAGCTTAGAATGACACTAATCATTTTTCCACCATAAATACAATAGTTTTTATTCTGGAAACAATTTTCAGACGGCAATAGTGTTCTGGTTATAGTTTTCTAGCATTCTTCTATAATATAGTACATATTTCACACTTCTGTTTCCACAGTTCTCACATGTTTTGCTTTCTGGACCGGATGTAGTATGACGTCATCAGGATTTCCTCTATCGAAAGATAAATAATCGAGATAATTCTAAACAGAAGCTAAAATCATTCATGGATTTTTTTTGGTAATGACCTCTTAATTTTTCCCACTTGTAGATTGTCGAGCAGACCACCATTGCACCATTTATGTTATTTCCGACTGGTGTCAAGAGAAAATGCTATAATTGAGGAATGCTATAAGTGAAATTTTAATTCAAAACCCAAATTTAAACCATCCTTATCCAAACATTATTTTTGTTGTTATTCATTTAATTGACACCATGGGACACTAATCTGTAACTTATGTTAAAGCGGTTTTTTGAAAATTTTCCTCCTTTAAGGTAAAATGAAGCGAACGATTTCAAACAATCTTATAAAGGATCAGGTCGATCTAACGGCTAGATGACTAGCTGAGTTGAAAAGGACTGCAAACAACTTGTGACGTCTTGTGAATCTGGGAGTAGATGGAGAATCTGAGAGTACCTGGATTGTCAAGGACTCTAAGCAACTGGTGGCGTCTGGAGAAATCTGAGAGTACCTGGATTGTCAAGGACTCCAAGCAACTGGTGGCGTCTGGAGAAATCTGAGAATACCTGGATTGTAAGGGACTCCAAGCAACTGGTGGCGTCTGGAGAAATCTGAGAATACCTGGATTGTCAGGGACTCCAAGCAACTGGTGGCGTCTGGAGAAATCTGAGAGTAGCTGGATTGTCAAGGACTTCAAGTAACTGGCGGGGTCTGGGAGTGGATGGATTGTCAAAGACTTCAAGTAACTTGTGGCGTCTGGAGAAATCTGAGAGTAGAGGGATTGTCAAGGACTTCAAGTAACTGGTGGGGTCTGGGAGAGTCTGAGAGTAGATGGATTGTCAAGTACTTCAAGTAACTGGTGGGGTCTAGGAGAATCTGAGAGTAGATGGATTGTCAAGGACTTCAAGTAACTGGTGGGGTCTGGGAGAATCTGAGAGTAGATGGATTGTCAAGTACTTCAAGTAACTGGTGGGGTCTGGGAGAATCTGAGAGTAGATGGATTGTCAAGTACTTCAAGTAACTGGTGGGGTCTGGGAGAATCTGAGAGTAGATGGATTGTCAAGTACTTCAAGTAACTGGTGGGGTCTGGGAGAATCTGAGAGTAGATGGATTGTCAAGTACTTCAAGTAACTGGTGGGGTCTGGGAGAATCTGAGAGTAGATGGATTGTCAAGTACTTCAAGTAACTGGTGGGGTCTGGGAGAATCTGAGAGTAGATGGATTGTCAAGTACTTCAAGTAACTGGTGGTGTCTGAGTGTGTCATGGAGTAGCTGTATTGTCAAAGACTTCAAGTAACTGGTGGCGTCTGAGAGAATCTGACAAATAGATGTATTGATTCGATCTAGGCGCAAAATTGGTTTGCCCACCTGAGTTTCCAGAATCTAGGGTCACCCAGCCCACTGTAATCGTTAGAAATCGGGTTTTGATTAGTCGCATCTTACCCACAAACCCCATTTGCGTCAAAGGATCTTTAATGCATTATCTGCGCTGCATTAGATGTGCTGTCCTGTTTGGAAAACAGATGAAATAACACTGGGAAATTTAAAAGTTGATTGTTGGGTACATCATTATTTTGCGTATTCATTGAAAATTTAAAGATCACTCTTCTAACCTGACTCATACAAATTTGCCATCACGTGACGCCTAGAAGCCGGAAATTGAACAGAAATAGTCGCTGGAGTATTGCGTACAAATTTCAAGCCATAAAATATCATGATACGAACTAAGTTAAGTGCAGTAATCGATGAATAACATGGCTTATATTTAATTAAAAAGAACCTGGACTTATCCGCAGTAAATTACAGGGAATAGTAATCTAATTATTGTTGAAATAGTGACATCAAGTTTGATCTGTAGTATGTTATCAACTTTAATCATGGTGAGATAGTGACATGTAGTTTGATCTGAAACAAATTATCAGCATGTTTCCTATTGATTCCATTTGCTATTGAACTGGTATGAAATGTATAAGAGCAACCATTAAGGAGGTCTATTAAGCTCTTCAAACGCAGGTAGACTGAAGTTGAAAATGTATTAGTTAATTCAGGTTTCGACAATTCTTTGGTATTCTTATAATACTGAACTTAGGAGGTCTAAGGAAATATACCATAATGGAGATAAAATAAACTGTAGTTTAAAAGAGCAAAAACCACTCAAATCTTGTTAGACTTCTCTTGGCTCCCATTGTTTTTTACTCGTATAAGAAATTCTTTAACAGCTGAAATTTAAAACGGCTTAATATGCCTCTTGTGTACCCATCTTGGGTTAGATGATATACTTGTTCATGTTTGGGAATTGGACACTATCGGGAGTTGCCAAAGACAATTATTACATCCATCACTAAATAATGTTTAGAGTATACTTGAGTCAAGGATGTCCTTTATATAAGACTATTCAGAAGGATAAAAGATAATTTTCTTCACCAAACTCTGAAATGCACTCTCCGAAATTGGTCGTTACGTCAAGAAACTTTTTTTTAGAGAAACTGACATCATCCAAACCCACGCTTGACATTTGAACAATAAAAAAGTTATGAGTAATAATATAATATTTCTATGACATTACTAAGATCCAGTATCAGGCGTTGCCATTCTATTATTGAGGGTCGGGACCACTGGGAAATATTGCTTTTCTAACATCTGTTTACCAACCAATACATTTGCATTCTGTGTCAGGTTCGTCGATTCTTTGTGTAATGATTGTTGAAGCATTATCCCGCATGAATGATTGAAATCCGATCGACGGTGTCAAATTGTGGCGAAACATTGAAACGAATCGGAGTTTTGCGTCCTTCCTTTCTGTGTAGAGGTTAATGAGGACGACAACACCATGATGTGTGCTAAGGTAGAGATTTGGCCATGACAGCGGCGGCATCATCCTTCTCTTTTCGATTATCAACTGTCATTGAATCATGCCATGGATCATATTTTTAAAAACGCCAAGCTGGTTAAGCATAATCAGTATATTAACTGCTGTCTTTTCTCCAGATAGTGTATTACCCATTAACATCTGTGTAATATTTTTCTGTACCCGATTGGGTTAATGAAGACAGACAATGCATAGGATATTGACATTAGCCTTCTATTTAAGATTTCACCTCTTGCACATGAGGCCTTTTATTATACCATCAGATTGAAGACCTGTCTTTTTTATTATTTAAGCTACTCCTTCGCCTTCACAACAATTAGGTCAAAACCGTACTGATTGACACAGCAAGCGATGTAACATTGATCCTCTTTAAGTCCGTTTACTTCATGAACTTGTTTCTGTTATCACCACAGTGATCTGATTCAATTACCCCAAAGCCAGCATCACTAGGTGCTAGTTGCATCGGCTTGCCAGACTGCGCATCTGTGGTTTAATTTGTGCACATTCAGCTCTTATCAGTTTTCATGCTACCAGGAACAATTCTTTTTACTGCAACTGGCATAATTTCCTAATTCCTATAGGGATTCATTGACAATTCTTAATTGAAAATTACTTTAATCAAATTGACTGCCGTATCACGCAATATGATGTAAAGGGAAATAATTGATATGACTTGAGATCTGTGTTTGTTCATATTGACGGAAAATACGAAGACAAAACAGTTTGCGTGATGTCTTGATTAGGTTGTAATATTGTGACTAGTTTAAATGTTTTACTATTATTGTCCTTATCATATATCTCTAATTACTGCATGTAGAATGTGTTCTCATTCATTGATTATAATCCCGCTTAACTAATCGCAGGATTAACCTTAAGATATTGTGTTACGTTTATAAGGGTACATCGACGCTCACAAGTAAAGGGTTGGCACGATACACCATATTCGTATACCGATATAGATATAATATATATTTTTTAAAGGTGGGTGCTTCGACGACCTCACTTCATAGATACATGTACATGATCAATTATGGAGCTCGATCATGTACATCACTACAATTTGCAAATCTAATCTACTACAGAACGTGTACGTTATCCAATATACCGAATTTTGTAATTTGAACTTTGACAATAGAACCTCTGGAATTGTCATGCTTTCTAATCCGCTATAACAGAGGACGATAGAAGTATGCTGGATACGAGGTCGTCCAAGAGATCGTCTGTGTATATGAGGTGAACCCAAGGATGTAGATGCATTATCATAACTCTTTTTGGAGCGACTGTTTTACAGGTATTTTAATATCGATAGCACGCAAAGTACAGCATTTGCACAACAGGAAATAATCAACCATATACGGGTTCATTGAGTTTAATCGAATAGAAGAGTACTGAAATATTTATGAAAAAGGTGTTTGCACCGAAGTTATAGGTGCCTTGGGTCACATTCTTACCGTTTGAAAACCAGTTTTAGTCAAAAAGGTACAGGATCTGTGGTTTTGAAAAAGGTGTTACTGGTACAACTATAAAGTGTTGTGAACATGACTCTTGGTAAAGAACTAGATAATCCTGTTCAAATACCAAGTCTACGCCTCTTCTAGGTGTCCATCTATGGTTGGTTGTCATACCAGATGTATAAAAAAGAAAGAAAGAAACAGCCATTTGTTTTAAGGAAACAACTTAAGTTCACTTGAGAAACTTTAAACTAGCTGGTCCTTGACCAAAACTCTTAGTATTTAGCTTTCCCATTTACAGCTGGGTTGTCTGGAATAATTAGGAAAGACTTATTCATTCATGTCCGGACTGTTTTACATCATTGGCATAACCGAAGAAAAATGTACCATCTAGATTCAAAATGGTGTGGAATGGCTGAGCTATGGACAAAGAGTAAGCGGGGGTAAGTGGGGTAATGCATCAGCCATCACAGCATGCTTTATCTTTGGCAAGAGGTGTCTGTTGCAAAAAGACGCAAGGTCCGATACACTGTTGGTTGTAACCCCGTTGTAGGTTATTAATTTGGTATAAGTAACTCTATACCATCACCAGGAAATAAACAATCCACCTTCCCAAAGATAAAATGGTCTGCCGTGATCTCATTATACATGGTTGACACGTGCTACATGTATTTAAAATACTACAATGACAATGACAGATAGTGAGTTGAAATGATTAAGACATGATTTACAACATCACTAACACAGTCCTTACATCAGCTTGAGATTTTATAACATCATGCTTGGGCATGCAGGTGTGGTGACCATTCAGATTCAAGTAAGATTTTTCCGAGGAAAAGAACCACTGTTTTCAACCTGCATGGGCATGACCATTCACATTTTGTTGGGTTAGAGAAAAGAAAGAATAGATGCTATCATGCATGAAAATGCAGTTATGGTCGGTGATCCATATGGTTTCCCATGTACACTTTGTGTTGGTAAAGAAAAGAACCAATATCAGACATCAGGTGTGGTGACCATTCAGATTCATGTTTGTTTGGTTGGTAGGTGTCACATTTTCGGGTGTCACAGGGGCACTGGGCAACGATAAACCATAAGTGCACTGATCAAATCCGTTTTATTTTTTATTTTGACATCAGATCGGATTTATCAACTACTGCTTCTATTCTAAGTATTTGTCAAAGGTCTAAACAACCGACATTAGTTCCAATATGAAGTCCTAAATGGAAAATCAGACATATTATTTCAAAGCATATGGGAACTTGGTTTGGATCTTTTTTTCTATAATCAGAGCCTGGGAAATTAAAGAATTGTCGAAAGAGGCGTGTGACAATTTCTAAGAGACTGGTCTGTTGGCATCTTTCCATTTGAAAGGTGTGTATTGCCTGAAGACGCGGCCTCGATGTCGTTGATAGATTTCCTTCAGGAATTGATGATTACTTTATCGAGAAAAATAATTATCGAATATGGGTTCTTTTGACCCTTAGACTTAAGTGACGCTTTCGGGAACTTTGGTGGTCAGCAATGTCTACACAATCAATGCATTCGTATAATTTGTTTTGAATAAGACTACATTGTCTGAAAATATTCAACGTATAAAAACGGTGCCAGTGGAGTATTTAGGGAGTAGGACCATGGTCCCTTTACCAAGCCTGTGAAAGGTCTTATTTTTAAGTGAAAACCAAGCCGTCTAAATGCTATCTGAAATCCATTGGCTTCTGGAGCCCTGACCTGTCCTTAGACCTCACCCTAGAGAGACACCTCTCATTTTTGGCCCACCACTCAGATATTTTCTAGATGCTTACCGATGAAACCGTGGTTCAGATCTCGTTTTCTCCAAAAACCCCTTCTCACCATAAACTATATTAAAGTAGCATTCAACAGAACAACTAAGATAGGAGTGTGAACGTGCCAAACTAAGTGTCAACAGGACATACCTAGACTATTACAAGGGCGTTAATTTTCTCGAAATGTGAGTATAAATATGCATGAATGAGTCCACCCGATGTCACTTACCAAGTCTAAGTTTTTACACGATACAATTTGTCAATGAATTTATAATTAATGACAGTTGTATTCGTGGGAAATTTGGCTATGACGTGAAATATCAAGAAATTTTCCAGATTTTTAGATCATGAATATTTATAGACCCCCTACCGAGATGTCGTATTATGTGATTAACATATTCAAATATTAATTTGTGACAATAGTGATATGACACCAGTGCAATGGTCAGAATCACACTAAAATTTTGAAGTATTGAGAGAGGTGAGGTCTCTCTCTCAAAGAAGTTTCAGCTCGATGACACAGCCGCATCGTGTGATCGAAACTGACCATGCCTTAATGCTGTGTTTGTTACCTCTAGGAAATGTGAAGTTTCCATCTTGGAAGTTGTAAATACCACTTGATTGGTTACGTCATATGACGTCACAAGTCGTGAACTCGAGATAATTTTAGTTACCCGGTTCTCCAGTAGAAAACACGACTTCCGAGCATAATTTGAAGTAACGAATACTATTTACACTCTCGGAAATCGTATTTTCCGTTTTTCCAGAAGTAACAAATACAGCATAATAAGATCACAGGAAAAATTACATTCCAAGTTAAAAAAAAAATGAAAGGGACAAGTTCGCCATCCGTTTGCACAATCGTACCTTAGTCTGAGAAACGGGAATTTTTTAATGAAGCTAATCAGTTATAGTGTTCACAACTCACCCTCGAAATTTGGGCCTTATGCCATTTTCCTCCAGTTCTAGTATTTCTGAAAGCTATTTTCATTTATTCAAGACCCAAATCAACAGCCGAATTCGGCGAACCAGGTCAAATTAAATAAAATATTTCGACTTGTTTGCTAATTTGACACCAATTGCTTAAAGTAAAAGCTAAGTGGAAGCAATGAACTGAACGAAGGTCGAATAGACCTCTTTAATTACAGGAAAAAGTGGAATTGGTGAACATTATCTAAAACTTAACAAGTTTATCATCGCTTCGTCAACCTTCTGAAATATACCCTTAATAGCCGTCCAGAAATCATTGTCTTGTAACGTAGTGTTATCGAAACTTTAATTTCCAACTTGAAATTATTTTGTCGATACTCAACTACTTTCATTTATCGCTAAGACTTAACCACGACAATTTTATAGAGCTTTCTATAATGACATTATTACTCTTGTAAACTTGGCAGATTTATTATTCAGTCCTCTCCAGATTTATTGCTATGAATTTCAGAATTTGATCGATTGTAAAACTGAATATTTTTGTGATATTTTTTAGGACTTCGTTAAAATCTAGAAGTGTTAAAACCCCAGTGTGGGCTGTGCCAGGGGAAAAGACGTTATCTGGCAGCGGAAGGAGCGACTGGACTTTAAAATCATTTGTTGGGGCCTTTAGGGTACCAACGTAATAAAATGGTGTTTTACTTCCTACCTGGTGCATCTGATTGGGCTCTTGAAGACAGGGAACGCCATACAGTGTGCAGTGAGGGGAATTTCCCCTGGACAGCGACTTAAGACTACCATTCTTCAATTTCCAATTCTCACGGGATGTCGTGCACAGCCAATAGCAGAAGGGGCCTTTGTCCCATCCGAGACACTTTTTACAAGTCAGCTCCTCCAATCTACATCACTGACATCACTGAAACGGGGTTGAAAATCTGAAGGTATTATCTCGCCCTATGTCGAAACCTTCAGCAAGCAAGCGTCCGACTCCATCCTCCATGGCTTCAGGATAGGGTCAGAGAAGTCAGGTGTATCATTCTTTCATTTCCTAAGCAATTCAGGTTGTTAGAGATTCATTGGTTAGGAAATACTCTCTATATCTCCATCATCTCTTATAATGTTATCAAGATTTTCTTTCACGAGACACCAATACAATAGCCGAGTCTGGTGTTTATAGTTGTATGTCATGATTTAAAAACATTTAATGATTAAGCAATGATTATATAAAAATGATTATTCATGTGCAGTGATAAGATCGTGGCGACAATTAATTAACAATAAAATAAAATGATCAATGATTAATAGATAGGGAATAATATTTGTTATGGTGAATAATGATTATTATTATAATTTCTATTAATATCTAATTAGTTATAACACGGTGTGGTTTTGTTATCTGTATTTTTACATCTGTGTGACATACCGCGGTATAATAACTCTCACGTATGCTTATTGTTATTCAGTTCACTTTGAAGATATGAAATGAAATGGAGTCTGATACACAAAAATATAGTATGGTATAACACACTTCACAAAGTACATAACGTTTAAAACGTTTCATCTGATGACGACACGTGTAAATTATGATGCAACGTTATGTACGTTATTAAAGGAGTGTGATGCCATAATATATTCATTTGTATTGTTGTAATATTTGCTCTCCGCATTTAGATGTCAATGGATGTGGAACCCGGGGAAAGAGGTATTGAACTTAACACCCTAAAATCAGAGTTGTAGCACTGAAGTTTTCCTTTCCAACATTTGCGTAATCATTACTAAAAAAGGGCATTTTCAATGACTTATATGTCCATCCAGATCGGTAGACAGTGGCAGCTGGGGGTACGAATAGGGGGCAGACTGACTTAATGAGGGGGGGGGGGGGGGGGGGGGGGGGGGGGGGCC
>NW_008708206.1:56619-164069 GCF_000327385.1 Lottia gigantea | reverse complement strand
AATGTTAAGAACTGGTAATTTGATTATGTTTGAATCTAGTATGTATTATATAAGATAAATGAAAGATATATTACAACAAAGTGAGAAGTGAGATATCACAGAGTTCAGATGACATCAAGATTGACCTTATTATGGTTTTAATCTTTAATTTCAAGATATTATCATGTACTTATTATAATTATACTTTACTTTGAGTCCATTAATATCATCTGTACAGGTTCAAGAAGTTTAAAAGCTCGGCCTTGCTATCTTCAAAGGTGGCCTTATGTCAAAATAAACATAAACCTTCTACAGCTTAGAGATCCGAAGGTTGAAAGTGTCTTGTCGCGCCATCTTTAAGATTTCTGTGAAATAAAATGGCAAATAAAAATCTTATCTATATTTGTATATTTGGCCGAACACATTATGCCTATCTTGGTTTGTCAACTCGTCAACACTTTCGGAAAGTCGCCATAGCTTATATTATTTATTTGTTATATTATATTTATTCGTTATTCCAGATTAACGTTGAAAGTGTCTTGTCGCGTCATCTTTGAGATTTCTGTGCATAAAATGACAAGATAAACGTTCGCACAAGATTTTGTTCTTGGAAGAGCGAATGGTTCAATACACACAGAATTGTCTACGTTAAGGTGTGGATACTCGAGTGGTCTTGGTCGGAGATTTTTTGTCGCCGATTAGAGTATTGAGTTCCCGATAAGTTTGATAATTGTCTCCGATAGTTTTATCGTCTGCAAGACAGATGGTCACCATCCAATCAGATTCATTTTCCTTTCAAGTGCATGCTCCGCACGTGATTATTGCCATAGTTGCAAACGACTGACTGGAGATGTGTGTCTCCTCTTGAGCCCGTGCCAGTCAGATTCAAGCAATATGCGTTCGACAAGACTAGGTCGCACTATAATTAGTTAAAGACCTAGACCTATAATAGGCTGCTGAAACCCTCAAAACCATTACAAAATAGTAGCTGAAATATTCAAACCATTTGACAACAGCGGTAATGATAACGTTATCAAAACGGCTTGCTAAAATCAGTAATAAATTTATAACCGATGATCTAATTTATGATCAAAACACCTGAAATTTATAATACACAGATTACAATAATGTCAAAACTGAAAATTAAAGGTAAAATAATAGTGTCTACCTGAATGAAAAAAGATAACAACCCCTACAACTCCTTATTACAAATTATAGTTTAAAAAGGTCGGTCGTTGATAAACAGCATTCATATTTTGTCAAGGTAACTGAATTATGCAATAATGGGATAGCCGGGAGAATCTCTGAAAAAATGTAAAGCTCTTTGTGATAAAGATTTATTTATTTTGCGCTTTTCTCTTCATCATTTGTCGAGCCCATTGGTGAAGTCGTGTGCACTGGCTTAAATGCTGATCTTATGCCACTTACAACTTATATATGACATGAAATGGAGTTTTACGTCCTACTATTCAGCTCCAAATTGGACGGACAACGCTAAGCACTGTGCAATGAGGCGGAGTTTTGTCAGGATTTGATGGAAGCACCTGGTTATCCATCCCTGGAAAATTTGAAAATACTGATAAAAATTTTGAACTGAAATTTGAGATTTATAGCGTAAAAGATGATAAAAAATTTTACTGGTGTTTTTGAATACCGTTACTGATGATATCAATTAGAGACTGGTGATATCAATTTGAGACTAATGATATCAATTTGAGACTAATGATATCAATTTGAGACTAATGATAGCAATTTGAGACTAATCATGAAGCTGATGATAAAAATTTCGACTGATCATAAAAATTTTGCGACCATTGATGAAATATTTGTGACCGTGAGAAAAATTTTGAACAAAATAAAACAGGCACAGTCGCACAACGCTCGTTTCCCATGAAACCTTTTCATTTCTTACTTGTATTTTTTTTTCTTCATATGAATAGATTGTGAATTTTCGATACGGGTCGAGTTTCATTCATATCACAAAGTATCAAATCATTGGGTTTGATTGATAAATCTAATAAATGAACAGTATATTATAAAGGAATTAAATCATAGGAAACTTGTGCACCAATATCGCATTGTTACCCTCGAGGTTCCTCGGTACACTTCAATACAACGCCTGTCACTCCGCCAATGCGTTATAAATACATTGATACGACCACATGTCAATCATACCTCAATTCAACTTTTATACCATGACTTTTAATTAATTTTACTGTAAGAATGTATCATGGTGTGGTTATTGTAATTCAAGATATTGAAAGTGTTTAATGTCAATCAAGATTAAGAACTGATCTGATTATCTTAGTTTGATTCTGGCGATCGTAATGGTAGATGATATAGGGGTTGAAAGCCACCGTGCTGCTCAACTAACAAATCAACAGTACCAAACCATCAAATTGATCCTGATCCTACTACCATCTGCCGCGACTACCAACAACTACCTAGTCTGCGTTATCATCATTAACTTGTCATCAACCAGCCTTCCGATTGATTTAGATCCTACAACCAACTACCACAACTATCAACAACTACCTAGTCTTCGATTTCAGCTGGTAGCGGACGTTAACATGTCATCGATCAACCAACTGAAACAGTAGTTGTCAATTACCAAACAAACAATACTATTAGTATCTAAACCATTCAATTAATCCAGATCGCACCACAACTTCCAGCAACTACCAGTAACTACCTTGTCTACGATGTCAGCTTCAGCTTTCAAACCGATCACTCGAGATTGGATTTGATGTCAGTTTTAAATATAAATTACCCAACTGCAGTCATGCACAAGAAACAAGGACAAGTTGGTTTCAGGAAACGTGCAGGTTATGTTGGGTTTCCGGAAACATCGCATCTTGATGGATATATAGATTAACTTAAACATGTATTGCATATATAATCAGTCCTTAATTTGTCCACCTATCATAAAATGTTAAACCAATGTTGTAAACTTGTATATATCAGGATGCAATTAATCATTGCATAGGGTCGGTCAATGGAAATTTACCCCAAAAAATATAGACATATATTGCGTAGAAATGCGAAAGTACGCATGATTCTTACATGGAAACAACACACACCAACGTAGTTTACAACCATTTTGAATCTCTGTCTCGAATCTTTAAAAAACATATTCATCAAAGCCTTCAAATCACATTTAAAGCCATTTCTAACCTTTAAATGTGCATATGTATATAAGATAAAGAACACAAGATATATGGATACACTACTTCAATCTGGATTTATTACATAATACGTTTCGAAACACAATCAGGTATAGTTATCAAGTAAAAATACCATACAAAGATTTTACATAAGATATAATTAAATCCTTTATCATTCGCATCTCATTTGAAATTGAGCTGGACCTGTGCTCGGAAAAGCTGAGACCGGGTGTATTATATTTGTTTATTACAATATCAATACAAACTGTATCTCCAATACATATTCAGAAATTTCACTAATTATGTGTGGTTTGGAGAGGGGTGTAATTAATAATTGAGACTGGTACGGCTTTGCTCTTTATCATTTTAAATAGGGAAAGGAAATTATTTCAGCACCCTTAGACAAACCTGTTGTCCCTACTCGGACCTCACGCCCCACCCTCACACCAACTGATCTATGTTGTAATTCGTAACATTCAATTGGAACAATTCGTTTTTATCTGATAGACAAAACGCTCATACCACCTTAGAAGAAGTCCTCTCCATCCTTCTAATAGACGTAATCGGTCTACGTGCAACAATGAACGAGCAAACTTGAAAAATATATAGAAAAACTAATATTGACACTGATTAGAGATTATGTTAATATTACATAATATAAATCAATCGAAATGCCAGATCATATTTAAATGATCTAACTTGGCCAAAATGAGTTTTTGTTCATCAGTGGACTTACCTGGTGTCAGAACTATACAACAGAATCCCTCTTTAATCCCATAAATCATTATAAGTAAGAAATAATTTATCTAAAATAAGTGATTTTGAAAGATGCTTAGAAGCGTGTTTCAGGAAATTATTCAGTCTGTCCCCTATTTGTACCCGCCGCTGCATCCACATTCACTACGATCTTTACAAAAAAATTGCATGAAGTTGAGTAATTCATGTAATTGACGTCATTGAACTTCGCGCCACAAAATATAAACAGACGTGGAATTTAAAAATACGTCTGAAAACTAATACTAACTCTGATTACAAACTACGTGTAAAAAAACAAGTGAATATGAGAGATTATTTTGATATGATCAGTCGCCTGATTCTATATAAGTGAACAGAATGACATATCACTAATCAATGATTATTATTTATGAGCAGATTTTAAATGCAGTACAAATAATGATAAGCTTCTAACGTTACATAATCAATGTATTTAATGAACAATGTCTAGGCAACAATAACAGATAATAATCTTTGGTTGTTAGTTTTTTTTATATTAACAAGGGATCTACGCGTTTAGATAGAAAGAGGCTGGTATGTTTTCTATTTCTGTCTAACTTGGTCTGGAGTTGCTTGAAAGGTTGATCATTTTAAAGATGGAGGAGACTTTTCGGATTTTCGGTTTACTTGGGGATTTCATTTCACAAGCAAATAATTTTTGTCCGAGTTTCAAAATTTAGAAAGGCTTTGCGTCAGTCTAATTAAAATTTAACGTCTGCTTTAATCGATCAAATCGATCAACTGGGATTTTGTTAGAGAGAAAGCAAGAAGGAATTTGATTGGTTAAAACAGAGGTCCTGAGGTTAAGTCAAAAGTTTATTATTACGAACGTTCAAAAGGTCCGTCTTTAGACACTAACTTAAGTATTAAGAATAATAGCCTATAAAAAAAACGTAAAACCGAATTAATTTGGTCTAATTTTAATAAGTGCTGTAAGTATGCATTCTGTAGTAATAGAGCGAAGATACCAATTTGTAACATCAGAATGGTATTTACGATAGTGACGTCATAATTTAGTTTACAAGAATCACACTTTATCGTTTTATCCTGACGAGTCTGAGTTACTGACAGGGAACAAATTTCAGTCGGAGAGCAGCGGGCATCCGAGGGAATGTCCTACGGACTGTATTTGTATGAACATGATTAAACCGGATATTAGTGTAGAACCTAATTCCGGTTTATATATACTACCATTCAACTGGTTAAAATCTTACGCAACCAATGATATAGGAGGATTTTCCATCTTGAGTTGATTTTCATTTAGATTGACACTGATTGGTCTAATTAGTCGGCACAATCAGATCTTTACTTATACATTTTATACAGAATTACTTGTATCTAACTGCACAAAAATCAACAATTTTGACGAAAATATTGTCAATTTTAGATGCGAATTTTTTGTGGCATATTTATCTCAAAATTTCAAAGTCGACGACAAAAAATTGCTGTTTAAAAAATTAGGAAATGTCCCAGGGTTCAGCAAAATGTAAAGTAATACAGGTTTAATGTGTGGGAGACCAAGTTCACTTACACTTGGTTAAAAGTGACGATTACTCGGAAGAAAATTGTCCCTAGCTTGGGTTGTGAGTGATTTTAAGGTCAAAGGTGAACATAGTTAATCTGAAACCCATACAAAAGTGTTGTAAATAGGTCCAAAGCGTTTTATTCAATATTTATACAGAGACGAATAATGAATTATAATAAATATTTTTCACTATAATTACTTTATAAATGATAAACTGCAAATGGCCCGTGTATGTATGAGACAGTTTTTTTTTGTATTAAATGTCAAAGTTATTTCAGATGATGGGGCTTTCTTTGAGTATTTGCATCTTAAATATTCACAACCTAAAAACGATAGAAAAATTTGTCCCAAAACGTTTAAAAAATCCACATAAAATTACTTGTTAAGTGCTGGGTTAGATCAAGATCTCCGTAAAATATGGTTCTTTCATTTTAATCAAAAACGATTCGCCCAAACACATCCATCCATTATATACCTGTATATCAGATCACCCGAACACAGATAACTTCCACGATCTTCACGTGCCTTATGTGAATAAAAAGGACAGAATTTCCAACTCGGTATCATTTCAGTTAACAACAAGAAGACGACAGTACTGACTTAGAAATATCTAAAGGTAAATACGCAATCTGTAAAGTTTCTATAAATTGAGAAAAAAAAAAACGGAAGGAGTGATTTGAAATTCAGTATTCAAAAAAAAAAGGGGCTTTGTAATCTCTTCAACCTACATGAAAATATTATGGAACGCAGTCATTTTTACATCTTGTAAAATGTATTTCTATTTTCTTAGTTCACCAAAATGAAGACTTGTTTGATGTTGGTAGTTCTAATGGCAGTATTTGTCGTATCAGATGCTTGGTGGTTTGGAAAACGAGGTAAGAAATTTTAAAAGCATATGGTGATAAATATTCAACCATCGGGCGCGGCGAATACAACATCCACTTTTGGGACAGTGTTTTTTCTCAGGTTGAATTAACTTGTATACATAGGCTTTAAGCAAGAAGCGAAGGGCTTTAGGTGTACGAGTGTATTTGGCCTGCAAGAAAATATTTTTTAACATTGCCCATGTCTAATATCGTCTCTTTTAGAACTCAACGGCGGTGAACCACCAGCAACAGTAAAAGCTGCTCTGGTCAATTTATGTCAGAAATATGGTAAAACTACCAGTTCAGACCCAATGGCTCAAGATGTTAGACATGTCTGTCGAGTTGTGAAAGAAGCGGCTCTAGCAAGGGGTACGTATAGACGCGAATATTGTCATTCCATAGATTTGCTTTCAACCATACTAGATTCACACAAATGTGGCCCATGTCTCGAATCCCATTACATACTATTCCCACCAAGAACACAATTGCAAGTGAGATTCAAAGCTCGATCCAGCTTTCGGCCTTTACCAATCCGTGTTAACTTGCTCGTGTATGGCGCTTATTATAGAGTATTTTTAATGCGTGCCTGTTCTTTATTTCAGAACAATCCAGAGATTACCTGCGGCAGTATTAATGTCTTGTAGATTGATGGAAATAAAATTTAAAACCTAATTTAATTCTTTTTTTCAAACTCTGCCTCCCCGAGTAAAACGTACAGAGGATTACCCAAAGATTTTTCTTTCGAAATTTATCCTTGTACCCTCGGCCAGGTCGAGTTGTTAAATGAAATACATCATCGACATCATGTATATAAATTACATTGGCCCCTTATGGCAATAAATTAGCCAACTAACATTTTTAACTGGGCTAGCAATAACTGATGACACTTGCATATCATACCCAAATGATAGCTTTTCTGTCTTCATTAACCCACATGTTGCAGAAAAGTAAGACGTAAAATTTCATTTCAACTCGTGTCATGTTTTTCAAGCGCCATTTGGGTCTCCACAAAACGAGGATCTATTTAACATTAATATGGCATTAGGTGCAAAAAGCAGATTTTTACTCCAATATCTTGGGACTCCCTACCTCCAAATGGTTTTCAATGGCACTGTTCTCTGATACTTCATAATGTATACATGTACAGAAAAGTCTCGAGCAAGGGATCACACTATAGCTGTCCATAGGACAAATATTGCCACAAAGAAAGATTGAAAAACCAGACATCCTGCTAAAAACCATGGCTAAATTTCAAGCGTTTTGACCATGTCCAGAGAAAAACAGTAGAATAAACATCTAATTAATTGGCTGTATTTATTTAAATTTAGAAGAAATTTGTTTCCCTTGTTATGCATATCTTTCATTTTATTTTCCCTGAGTGATCGTTAACTGCCATTATTCGCCCTTTTCAGTGGTCAATACAAACGGTCTACAAGTTCCGCGAGCTCTCCACGTTCATTCTGTTAAGAGATCAACACAATCTGTCATTATTTCATTACATCATAACAATTACAGTACAACATACCAAACATATTATACACAACTATTACATCTTCAAGACAAATGACTACTTAAATATTATCAGGTATTACACCTTTTATAGATAGCTAGATTAATTACCACTTCTTATTCTTTAAAGATCTAATTAATCTATACTTCATTATAACTTCTTGTTCTTTATTTTTAAAGTACGTTAAGGGATTAAGTGGTGTTTTAATCCGTAATATTTGACAGATTATAATGATGAATGATATGGAGTTTTCTTATTTGGCTTATAATTGAACTTATGAAGACCAACGCCTTGGCCTTACAGTGTGCAACGGAGCTACAGCATTAGCCTAATATTCTCATATGTAGCTACATGTATATGTAGCAGACGAGATCTGTGTGAATTGTTCCATACGAAAAACTGGACTAAACAGGGAGACCCAGGGTTGAAAATCTGATACATATGACCGAATGGAAACCCATAGGCGTAGAAGACGTGGGGGGACACATATTATCTTTTTGGGTAGCGACCGAAAAATTATTGGGCAACAGCCGGATAACAATAGAAAAATACATGTTCGTGAACATTTCAGGCAAACCAGCATTATGCTGGGCTTCCAATTCCCTTTGTTTAACAGAGAAATAAACTGAAAACCTTGGAATTTAATTTGTACAAAACTTCAAACAATATTATCGAGGTGTGGCAGTGCTGCAAAATACCTGTAAACTGAAGTTCAAATCGGATCCTATCTTTTAACAGAACTATCATTCAATTAGTACTCAACCAACAACAAAAGCCTTCTGTACACCCAGTTCACGATTACCTTTGTCTTATCTTCTTAGTTCATTAGATTGTGTAAATTAAATTGTCACGGTCTAGTGATGCAAATACAGATTATTGCGTTCAGTTTACATATCATTAAAAATGGCAAACCCCAGTGGAATCCCACAGCAATGATTTGCTCTTTGAATCTGTTCACCATCTACAACTCGGAATGCCAAACCTGATGGTATCTCAGTGCGTTTCTTCGCTCTTACAAGCAGCTCTTTTAGTTTCGAAAGGAGACATTTAAGTTTGATATGAATACTCATGTTTTCAATGACGTAGCTCTGATGGGTCAGTAATGTCAATATGTACAGTTATTTTGATATGCCGTTATACCCAACTAATTGGCGCTCAAACTTGCAAACCAGTGGCGTTTTACAGGTTGGGGGAGGGGAGAAGGGGCATTTAGAAATGAGGTTTTCCCGGTTTTGCGCGGTTTTTTAGAACGACAGATTTAAAAGGTGGGGGTCTGAGAGTGAAACTGCTTAAAGAAGTGGGGTTAAAATTCTCTAAATTGAATGATCTTTGTGACACCCCCAAACATCTTACTTCGTGTATTCACACCTTTTAATAATCAAAAATCTAGAAAATCCATCCTACCTTCTAAACTATTTCGACTTCAAAACGAATCGCTCACACATTCATTCTCTATTCACCTTAGTTTCAGATCGCCCAAACACAGATAACTTCTGCGATCTGCACGTGCGTTATATGAATAAAAAGGACATATTTTCCAACTCGGTATCATTTCTATTAACAACAAGAAGACGACAGTACTGACTTAGAAATATCTAAAGGTAAATACGCAATTTGTCGGATTTGGTAGATTCATTTCTAGGAATGAAAAAAAAACCTTCAGAAACTGTTAAAGTGCTATTTGATATTAAGTATTAAAGGAATACAAAAGCGCTTTTGTTACCATCTGTGGATCCCTACAGCCTCTATTTGCATTATTCTAAATTTCAACCGACGTCAAATCATTTTTTATTACAAGAAAAACAAAATTATTGAAATCTTTATCATCATTGTTTTTGATTAGCCTCTGGTCCTGTTTACAGGGGTTTCATTGTACTCATTTTATATTGTAAACTGTATTTTAGGTTATCAAAATGAAGACTTGTTTGACATTGGTAGTTATAATGACAGTATTTGTCGTATCAGATGCCTGGTGGTTTGGAAAACGAGGTAAGTTCACCAACTATTTCAATTGACTAGAGCTGAACTGATGCTACAGGGCGTGATAAAACATCCTTTTGGCAATCCGAGTTTACATATCCATGTAATGCTCGAGGCGTAAGAGGGAGTACTACAATAACATCTACAGCACTAGATGTTAGTCATTTGTAACTTCCGCTCATTTCTGTTGTCTCTCCTAGAACTCGGCGGTGAACCACCAGCAACAATAAAAGCTGCTCTGACCAATTTATGTCAGAAATATGGTAAAACAACCAGTTCAGACCCAATGGCTCAAGATGTAAGACATGTCTGTCGAGTCGTGAAAGAAGCGGCTCAAGCAAGGGGTACGTATATAACAGCTTGTATTGTCATTGTATAAAGGTTTTCGAGCATTTTTAGTCGGAATGGGATAAATCCTTTTATAACACTTTTGAACTGGAAATTACTGGACCAGCTTTCAACCATACCTTCGTAATATTTCGGAAAATTCTTCTTGTCAGTACAAGGTGCTCGTGTGCGCGGCGCTTAAATATATTTTACAAAGTGTTTAATTTCTTTTGTATTTCAGAACGATCAAGCAGAGACCACCTACGACAATATTAATGTCTTAATAGCTTTAATGGAAATAAAAAAATTTTAAAAGCCTATTCGGTAGTTCAAACTTTAATCTCCCCCACTTTCCACCATCTGCAAAACCATCCTAACCTACACGAAAGTATTGCATGTAGTCTCCATAGTAGGATATATAGTAGGGGGGGAGGGGGGGGGGGGGAATTGTCCCTCCTTGGCAATGTGGCCTCTAGATCTCTCAAATGATTCAAATGAATGCTCCTGTATTTTTTTTCTGGTACCCCTTTCACTAACATAAAGTAAGAGGTCAACACTTGAGTCGGCGAAACAGTGTTTCCACGTTAAAACCGTGTGCAAGAGCCATTACAGAACAGTGTTAAAATCCGGAAGAGTACGTCAATTTCAAAATCACATTACCTTTCACTATAATATATAGAAGCCTGAAGTTTTATTGCACAGTAATCATTATGACGTCAGTAAATGACACATGACAATAATATTGATAACCCCTGTTGATTAGAACTGTCATATATATGACACACTGTCATTCATATAACAACTGAATTATATATGATCAACTAAAACACGTTTTGCAAGTTGCAAGCATGAATGTCAAATTTCGCCATTTTCGGGTGTTGATTTGGTTGTACAAAATCGCATAACTTCAAATACCTCGAGTCTTTTCAATATATGACAGTCTCAAAAGACAGTCGTCTTTTAACTTTCTGACAAGTTATTCTGGACACATTTGAAATTGAAGGCTCAAATTAAGCTAGTGGGGTGTGAACACTACTGATATTCTTCGCTAAAAATAATTCTGAGGCTACGGTACGGTTGGTCACACGATTTATTTTTTTACTTGGAATGTCCTTTGAATAAATAAAAAAAATATTGATGGCAGTTCGGTCGAGATGCAGCTTGTAGCCAATTGTTTTTTGGTTATTACATGGCATGGCAAATGCAGCTATTCAAGTCGACTATATAATTATATGAAGATGAATAAACTGGACATTAGTGGAGAAACTTGTTTCGGTTTACAAACACTACAATTTCACTGGTTTAAATCTTACATCACCAATGGTATTTGAGTATTTCCCAACCTGAGTTGATATTTAAGATTGTAGATTTCTACATATGCGTATGATATAGGAGGCTTCGGATTATTTGGCAATATTTCGGACAAGACGTTGTTATCTTTCGGATCCTACACAAATATCATTTTTGTGGGCAGATATTCCCTTCGTAAACAGAATTGGTTCAACCTGTTTGAGGACCATAAAGCTGATTACATCATTTGTTTCTTTTGATGTAACGAATTTAGATCTTTTGTTGACTTGTGAATGGTTGGCGGACTTGCATGACGTCGGTACAGGTGGAACACATTTTGAACCATGTTTCAAATTGTTTTCTTGTACTTCCGATTGATTCAATGAACGTGCAGAACTCACCAATCGAGCGCATCTTCAGACAACAGTAAAGTACTGTACATAAAGGTGTTTACTTAAATAATTAACCTTGACACTCAAGAAGTAGCTCTCCAGTCGAATAGAATACTAAAATCAGTAAGGTCTTGATCCCCAACAATAATATTAACTGTTAGACCATGTCAATGATTTTCTATAGACTTTACTTAAAGGATACACTGATCTTTGGAACAATAAACAAACCCAATAACCTTAAACCTATATAATCTCCCTTTTGAAAGAAGCGACACTAATAGGGTTATAACAGAGGTCAATTATAGCTCCTAATCAACTCCTTATAAAAATCCTTTACACTTCATCTCTTCAATTTGATCTCCTTTAGTATGAGGTAATGGACCAAGTGGTCACTTATCACAGGTTCAATGGTTATCTACAATGACCAGAGTGGACATCAATAATGGGTGTGAGTGACCATGACATAGATACATTGAAGGTGTCAATAATGTCATTAGAAATGTTGTCACTCATTCATTTCGCTAATTTATCTCAAAGTAAATGGACATCTTCTGCATAAGACAAAGGGTATTTATTTAGGTTTCATTTCAACTGAACAAACCTAGGCTTACTTTAAATGCTTATAAATTTATGGTATATTTTTATGTATATATTTTTTTTTTTACTTTTTACTTAACATTAGTAATTATTGCAATGTTGTAAGCGAAAATTCGAAAATATATTTGTAATTCATCAAAAAAGTACAGAAATCCAGCTTTTTGACTTAATTGCAAATTCTCCCCAAAGCGTAGAGCAAGTTGCATCTTGACAGAATTGCCATCAAAAGTGTGTAGTAATTCGTCCAAAAAATGTTTACAAATCTGCATTTCGACCAAATTGCTATCAAATTTGTTGTTATTTATATTTAGACAGCAACCTGTATAACTTATTGCTTACACTGATCATATATAAATCAGTTGTTATATGAATGACAGTGTGACATATATGACAGTTCTAATCAACCAATATCATTGTCATGTGTCATTTACTGATGTCATACTGATTTCTGTGCAATAAAACATTTATATATTATAGTGAAAGGTAATGTGATAAGTTGACATGTTTCTCTGGATTACAACACTGATCTGTAACAGCTCTTGCACATCAAGTCGTATTGTGAACATGGATCGAATGCACTCCGAAACACGTATCTATTTTACAAATGGAAATGGTTATTAAGACCAACTGACTTTTGAATTATTGATTACTTCCACTTTGCGTCCATCAATCGAAAGCGTATCAGAGGCCACAGAAGGCAGAGCAACAGTGGCGTTTCAATCAATCTAGCAAGAGGTCGAGTAGGGGCCCCACATGCAAAATAATCCAGACAAAATCATACTGTAGAGATCCGTTTGGGAAGGGCGGTTTTGTACATGACCCAAAAGGGAGGGAAGGTCTGAAAAGAATGAAGTACGAAATATTAAAAAAAAAAAATTTATTTCCATCAATCTATAGAAAATTAATATTGTCGTAGGTAGTCTCTGGATTATTCTGAAATCAAAAAGAATATGCAACCACTTAAAGTTACCAACTATAATGTAGGACCGTGAAAATGGTTCCGTGCCAAAGCTTGACTACAATTTCAAAATAAAAGTTGCTTAGTTTCGAGAAGGATGCAAAACATTCCGAGCATCAAAAGGAAACGCTTGATAAGTGATCAGGTATAATATATTTTTCTTCAATGGGGAGTAAATATAATCAATGAAAGCTCGGCAGCCAGTTATAGAATTACAATACAACCTGCTGTCTACGTACCCCTTGCTTGAGCCGCTTCTTTCACGACTCGACAGACATGTCTAACATCTTGAGCCATTGGATCTGAACTGGTAGTTTTACCATATTTCTGACATAAAGTTGATCAGAGCAGCTTTTACTGTTGCTGGTGGTGCACCGCCGTTGAGATCTAGAAAAGAAAGATGTTAGAAATGAGCAGAAGTTACAAATGACCAACATCTCGCTGTAGAATATTTAGTTCAGCATCGTCAAGAATCGTGGGGGTTTGCTTACCTCGTTTGCCAAACCACCAGGCATCTGATACGACAAATACCGCCATTAGAATTACCAATGTCAAACAAGTCTTCATTTTGATAACCTAAAATACATTTAACAATTATGGAAATTTTTAGTATAAATAATACTCATTCAATAATTCTTGAAAGTTGACTCGTCGGGAAAAAGGGCTCTTGATTCTCAAATCACCTAATAGTTTCTGAAGATGTTTTTTTTTTTTTTGAATTTCTAAAAGAAGATCTACCAAATTCTACAGATTGCGTATTAACCTATAGATATTTCTAAGTCAGTATCGTCGTCTTCTTGTTGTTAATGGAAATGATATTTGGTTAGAAATTCTGTCTTTTTTATTCACATAACGCACGTGCAGATCGTGGAAGTTATCTGTGTTTGGGCGATCTGAAATTAAGGTGAAAAGAGAATAAATATGTTTGCATGATTTGTGTACGATTGAAAATAGTTTAGGAGATACGATGGCTATGTCTCAACTTGTAGCTATTATTAAAAGGTGTAAATACACGAGGTAAGGTGTTTGGGGGTGTCACAAAAATCATTCAATTGAGATAATTTTAACCCCACTTCTTTAAGCAGTTTTACTCTCAGCTCAGGCCCCCATCATACGTCTTTTAAATCTGTCGTTCTAAAAACTGTGAAAATCTGGGCCATCCTGATTTCTGAATGCCCCCTCTGAAGTTTGTGTGCCAAAGAGTCGGGATAAGGGCCTATCAAAATAATTATATCATATTGACATGATTGGCCCATAAGAGCTACGCCATTAACACATGTCATTAATCATTTGAAACTTAAATGTCTCCTTCCGAAACTAAAAGAACTGCTTGTAAGAGCGAAGAAACGCACTGAGATACCATCAGGTTTGACATTCAGAGTTTTAGATGGTGAACAGATTCAAAGAGCAAATCATTGCTGTGGAGTTCCACTGGGGTTTGCCATTTTTTAATAATATGTAAACTGAACGCAATAATCTGTAGTTGCATCGCTAGACCGTGACAATTTCATTTACACAATCTAATGAACTAAGAAGATAAAAAAAGGTATTCAGAGTTTTAGATGGTGAACAGATTCAAAGAGCAAATCATTGCTGTTGAGTTCCTCTGGGGTTTGACATTTTTAATAATATGTAAAGCGAAAGACTTCAGAAGCAATAATCTGTAGTTGGATCACTTATCCTTGACAATTTAATTTACACAATCTAATGAACCAACAAGATAAGACAAAGGTAATGGTGAACTGGGTGTACGGAAGGCTTTTGTTGTTGGTTGGGTACTAATTGAATGATAGTTCTGTTAAAAGATAGGATCCGATTTGAACAAAAAGAATCGGAAGCCCAGCATAATTCTTCAATTCTGGTTTGCCTGAAATATTCCCACGAATTTTACCTGTATTTTTCGTTTGTTATCGGGTTGTCTATTTTTTCGGTCGCTGTCGGAAAAAAACAATATTTCCTTCATTGCACACTGTATGGCGTCGGTCTTCATAAGTTCAAATAAGACGGAAAACTCAATATCATTCATCATTATAATCTGTCAAAGATTACGGATTAAAATACCACTTAATCTCTTAACGTACTTTAAAATAAAGAACAAGAAGTAATAAAGAAGTACAGAATAATTAGATCTTTAAAGGAATAAGAAGTGGTAATTAATCTAGCTATCTATAAAGGTGTAATACCTGATAATATTTAAGTAGTCATTTGTCTTGAAGATGTAATAGTTGTGTATAACAAGTTTAGGATGGTGTACTGTAATTGTTATGATGTAATGAAATAATGATTATGTTGTCTAATATAAATTATGGTGGAGAGCTTGCGGAAGTTTATTTTTACGGTAGACAGTTTGGATTGACAACTGAAATTGGCGAATCGTGGCAGTTAAATATCACCTCGAGAAAATAAAATGTAGGATATGAATAAGGAAAAATTTGATAAATTTAAATAAATACAGTTTGATATAAAACGATTTATTTTTTTTTTGTGAAATAATTAGATCTATGTTTATTTTACTGCTTTTCTCTGGACATGGTCAAAACGCTTGAAATTAAGCCACGATTTTTAGCAGGATGCCTTGTTTCCTTTCAAATCATGGTTTGTGCCAATAGTTGGCCTATAAACAGCTACAAGGGACAATGCGATTTCTTGCTCGAGGCTTTTCTTGTGCATGGTGTATACATTACTAAGTATCAGAGAACAGTGCCATTTGGGAGGTAAGGAACAACGGTAGACCTTCTGTAGGAGGAGACCAATCTTTGGGCACCTTGTGCCATATTAATGATGAACAGACACTTGGGAGGTGTAGGATTGTTTTTGCAGAGACCCAAAAAGGCGAGGCCGAGTTTGAAAATCATTACTTGAGTTTTACAATTTTATTTCCATCAATCTATAAGATATTAATACTGCCGCAGGTAATCTCTGGATTGTTCTGAAATAAAGAACAGGCACGCATTAAAAATACACTATATTAAGTGCCATACACACGAGCAAGTTCACAGAAGTTTATAGGTAAAGGCTGAAAGCTGGATCGAACTTGCAATTGTGTTCTTGGCGGGAGCAGTATGTAATGGGATTCGGGACATGGCCATATTTGTTAGAATCTAGTATGGTCGAAAGCAAACCTATGGAATGACAATATTCGCGTCTATATACGTACCTCTTGCTTGGGCCGCTTCTTTCACGACTCGACAGACATGTCTAACATCTTGAGCCATTGGGTCTGAACTGGTAGTTTTACCATATTTCTGACATAAAATGATCAGAGCAGCTTTTACAGTTGCTGGTGGTTCACCACCGTTGAGTTCTGGAAAAGACAATATTAGATGCGAGAAATTTAAAAAAAAAAAAATTCCAACCAAAATTGCAGGACATTTAACTCGATAGTAATGTGGTACTATCGTTGGAGCTGTACAATATATATACGATTCGGGTTCGCTCAAGCCCTTCGCTAATTGCCTAAAGTGTATGTACACAGTCGAATCGACTGGAGAATAAGCGGTCCCAAAAGTGGATGTTGAAATTGCATACCTCGTTTTCCAAACCACCAGGCATCTGATACGACAAATACTGTCATTAGAACAACCAACATCAAACAAGTCTTCATTTTGATGAACTAAAAAAAATACAAATACATTTTTCAAGTACATGCATGAAGAAATGACAGAGTTTCTATGATAATTTTTCCCCATTTTCTAGAAGAAACTTTACAGATTGCGTATTTACCTTTAGATATTTCAATATGTCAATATGTCAGTATTGTCGTCGTCTTCTTGTTGTTAACTGAAATGATACCGAGTTGGAAAATCTGTCCTTTTTATTCACAAAAACGCACGTGAAGATCGTGGAAGTTATCTGTGTTTGGGTGATCTGATATACAGGTATATAATGGATGGATGTGTTTGGGCGAATCGTTTTTGATTAAAATGAAACAACCATATTTTACGGAGATCTTGATCTAACCCAGTACTTAACAGGTTATATGTGGATTTTTTAACCGTTTTGGGACAAAGTTTTCTATCGTTTTTAGGTTATGAATATTTAAGATGAAAATATTCAAAGAAAGTCACATCATATATCTGAAACAATATTGACATTTAATACAAAAAAACTGTCTCATACATACACGGGACATTTCCAGTTTAACAAAGAATTGGCATAATATTTATATATATGTATTAATTATAGTGAAAAATATTTATTATAAGTCATTATTCGTCTTTGCATAATTATATGATACAACGCTTTGGACCTATTTACAACACTATTGTAGGGGTTTCAGATTAACTTTTTTCACTTTTGACCTTAAAATCACTCACAACCCAATCTAAGGACAATTTTCTTCCGAGTAATCGTCACTTTTAACCAAGAGTAAGTGAATTTGGTCTCCCACACATTAAACCTGTATTACTATACATTTTGCTGAACCCTGGGATATTTCCTAATTTTTTTACAGCAATTTTTTGTGGTCGACTTTGAAATTTGGAGATGAATATGCCACAAAAAATTCGCATCTGAAATCGAGAATATTTTCGTCAAAATTGTTGATTTTTGTGCAGTTAGATACAAGTAATTCTATATAAAATGTAGAAGTAAAGATCTGATTGTGCCGACTAATTAGACCAATCAGTGTCAATCTAAATGAAAATCAACTCAGGATGGAAAATCCTCCTATTTCATTGGTTGCGTAAGATTTTAACCAGTTGAATGGTAGTATATATAAACCGGAATTAGGTTCTACACTAATATCCGGTTAAATCATGTTCGTACAAATACATAGTCCGTAGGACATTCCCTCGGATGCCCGCTGCTCTCCGACTGAAATTTGTTTCCCCTGAATTATTTCGGAAGATGTTTTAGTATCATGATTACTGTGCAATAAAATTTCCACCCTTTATATTATAGTGAAAGGTAATGTGATTTTAAGTTGACGTACTTCTCTGGATAACAACTGTTCTGTAACAGCTCTTGCACATGGCGTATTGCGGTCATCAAATGCAACAGAAAGAGAAACACGGTTCTTCGTTTGCGGACTCAAAGTACTGACCAGTTTCAATTGGTTACGTTAGTGAAAGAGGTACCCGAGGCCATAAAAGCAGAGGAGCAAAGACGACTATAAATCGAGTAGACTAACTATTGATCACTTCCACTTTGTTTGTATCAATCGAAAGTGTACCAGAGGCCACAGAAAGCAGAGTAGCAGTGGCGTTTCAATCAATCTAGCAAGAGGTCAAGTAGAGGCCCAAGCAAGAGGTCAAGTAGGGGCCCACATGCCCAATCCAATCGATCTGCAAATTATGAAATAATCCAGACAAATTATACTTTAGAGATCTTTCATACCGATGAACAGATCCGTTTGGGACAGGGCGGTTTTGTAGATGACTCAAAGGAGGTAGGGGTCTGAAAAGAATGAAGTACGAAATATTCAAAAAAAACAATTTATTTCCATCAATCTATAGAAAATTAATATTGTCGTAGGTAGTCTCTGGATTGTTCTGAAATCAAAAAGAATATGCAACCACTTAAAGTTACCAACTATATCTAGCATCATGCCCACCAGCAAATTGGTTGTGAACAAAAACTGGAGCAGCTTTTACCGCTGATGGAGGATCGCCGCTGTTGACGACTCAACAATTTAAGATACTCTGTAGTGTAAAGAAAAGACATATATATATAGAATTAATGAGAAGCATTCTTAGTTGGAAGTATCTTTAAAGGAATTATGTGATTTTTGAAAATTTCTAGTACTACTGAAGACTATTTGCATATATATATTCAAGACTAAAACCAACCCCCAAAATGGCACACATGTCCCTATAAAATCAATTATGTAAGTAATTTATTCGCCCAATGATTTAAAGGGCTACTAGGTCTTGGGATGAACTTAAAATTTTAATTTTGCTCAAATTTGGCCAATAACAATATATATCCATCAGTGGACTTACCTGGTGTCCTATAATCCACAAAATCAAGTAATTAATTATAAAACGCCGAATACATCCATTAAGCGATTTTCAAATCGTGAGTCTAGGAAATCCGGTGTAATCACAAGGGGAAGTAACTCTCACGTGGGGTTTCTCTCTTCCTTGACCTCTACTCTTGAATTGACCTCGACATTGTCAGATATATTTTGAAGACGGAATAATGCCTCGTAGGAGATTAAGCAACTCCGCGAAAAAGCAATTCATATAATTTGGAAAATCACCGGAAGATGATGTTTCCTGTTTTAGCGTTGATTACCAAGACTCTATTTTTCTCAAACTGAACGGATTAATCGCTTTCTGACTTTTTAAAAAATTCTGATTATAGTTTTATTGTCGCTTTTTTCAAACTTGATAAAGTGTGGGATGCATACTTATTTAACCAATGGTCACTATTAAACACAAATATTAGCCATAGGACGAGTGTATTCTAAGACGTAGTATCACTTTAAAGTATCTGCTATAGGTTCATCCAATATTTCATCCGTTATTAGAATTTAATGAAGTTCTTTATTCAATATGTAGCTTAAGGCTTCTAATAACGATTTTTTTTTTTTAGAACTGGTCAAATCTATATCTTAGTTAATGGCCAGTAAAAGAATTTATACTGTGGCTTCCTGGAGGCACCTGTCTTGTTTGAGATGTCGACGATGCGGATCAATGGACGTCTATGGACAAGAGGACTAATTCGACTAGAGACTAGGCGTCCTTTCCATTTCTAGTTGGCACAACAGAAAAGTACAGCTTGATATAAAACAACTAAGAATTTGTATGTATATAGAAAGATTTCGAAGTTGATTCTGAGGTTATTTTCCCCATGACTTGGTCAATCTCTTTCTTCGGGTTTCTCTCATACATTTTATGTCATGTAAACATACCCTCGTGGGATAGGATGAATTTGCAGAGACCCAAAAGGGAGAGGTCGAGTTTTAAAATAAAATTTTATTTCCATCAATCTCAATTAATACTGTCGCAGGTAATCTCTGGATTGTTCTGAAATGAGAAAAGGTCATCAATTAAAAAAAATAAAAAAATAAAAAAAAAAAACCACTATACGTAAGCGCCGTACACACGAGCAAGTTGACAGGAAGTGGACAGGAAATGGACTGACAAATTGGCAAAGTAAAACACGTAACAAGCGTGTCCGGAGGCTGTATGAAGTTTTAAATAAATATAAAAACATCTGGTTGCTCGCAAAAAAAAAAAAAAAAAAAAAAAAATGAGATTCGGGACATGGCCGTATTTGGAGTCAATCTATGGTCGAGAGCAAATGTATTATATACGTACCCCTGGCTTGAGCCGCTTCTTTCACGACTCGACAGACATGTCTTACATTTTGAGCCATTGGGTCTGAACTGGTAGTTTTACCATATTTCTGACATAAATTGATCAGAGCAGCTTTTACTGTTGCTGGTGGTTCACCGCCGTTGAGATCTAGAAGAGAGAACATGAAAAAAATGTGGTAAGTTAATTATTTACAAAATTTTACTCGATGGTAATCATGGAACCATCTTTCGTACCTTCTATATTACGGATTCAGCTTTGCTCATAAACCAAAAGCCTTTTTGCTCAAGCTTAAAGCGTATGTTTGCAAGTCAAATTCGAAAGAGGGTGTTGTATCCGCCACACCCGTCGGCAGCAGGAGAACAACTCTTATGAAGTATAGTCCTCGGGTCTGTAGATGAATATTCATCAACGTATACTTAAATTTGGAGGTTACCTCGTTTGCCAAACCACCAGGCATCTGATACGACAAATACTGCCATTAGAACTATCAATGTCAAACAAGTCCTCATTTTGGCAATCTAAAAGTAAATCATTTTAAAAGTATGTAGAAATGATACGCCTTGCAAGTAGTAATTATTTTTTTTTTTTAACAAAACAGCTCATGCATTCCTCGGAAAAATTTTAAATGACCCTCCTCAGTTTCGATTTTGAAATGCGTATTTACCTTTAGATATTTCTAATTCAGTATTGTCGTCTTCTTGTTGTTAATGAAAATGATACTTGGTTAGAAAATCTTTTCTATTTATTCACATAACGCACGTGCAGATCGTGGAAGTTATCTGTGTTTGGGTGATCTGAAACTGAGGTGAATAAAGTGTGAATGCGTTTGAGTGATAAGTTTTAGATTGGCAGTTGTTTAGGAGATATTGTGAATATAGATCCAACCTAAAAAAAATAGCGAACAGGCGAGATACAGTGCCTGGTGCAATGTACAATGCGGGATTACCGAAGCGAATTGTGTCGAAACTCGTACCTCGTGTACTTGTCTCTTCTATTGCTTCGATAATTCAGCACCGTACACCTCACGGTATTTCGCCTATTCGTACCTGAGCTCTATCAGTCTACATGTCTTGGGGCCAAATTCACAAATTTTATAGAATTTGAACTGCTATTAGAACTTTCTGCAATCAAATGAATCATTTGTTCCTTCATCACAGGAAACCACCCAGGAAAAATGAAAATGTCCTGTACATTTTCGTACTCCATGGTGTTTATATATATATATGTATATAAAAATATTATAGGGTTTTGTTCAAGGTATTATACCGACATTTTACTATTAGAAATACAGAAATATTTACATAATATTGATACTTGCTGAAGGTTACATATCATTATATTTAAATATTTCATACTAATATTTACTAACAAAGTCGTGCCATAGTATGATGTAACCAAGTTCTATATTCTCTTATAAACGTTTTGATTATATATAATAACATCGTACCACTATGACATTCAATCCGACCATCTTTTGTTTATTTTTCCTAATTTCTCCAAAATGTCAGGATCGACTTGTTTATATTGATGGCAGAAATGGCGAACCCTGTTTATAACCAGTACATGTGTTCTGCATGTTTTCCAAAAGGACGCGCCTCAATCACGTTCAAAACACAAACGAAATTTCTAGCCTACAAATTATGATACGATAGCAATGAACAACCATTGATTTCGAATGAAATAATAAGCCACTGGATTCGTAATTTCTACCAGTACACCTAGTAATTTTTTTAACTGTTTACTTGATAAAGACGAGAGAACCATCGTCGAAACGTTGCATAAATAAAGCTGTAATGTTATCCATTGTATTTTATTTCATAGTTCATAAATCAATTTTTCAGCTTGCTGTCTTTGGTTTGTCAGAAATTGCATACACTTCAATAAACAACTCTACAAGGTGAATTGCTTTAAACCTTCCCTAAAATTTCAATTTCAGACAAATAGTATGTTCTAGATCTGAGCCCCACGTGTTATTACCCAAAAATGGATATTCAAAGTTACAGAGAAATGTTCTTGGCACAAAGGCAGTTCCCTGTTATCAGAATGGTTTAGAACAGCCATATAGTTTATCCTGAATATAGTACAAAAAGCAAAATCTTCTCTCATGGGAAGTGCCTCGTGCATTATGTTTTGATTTACAGTCTAAAGATAATGATATTCAATAAATCCAAGATGGCGTAATATCAATTCAAGATGGCGTGCTTACTCTTTCACCTTGCCACGTATTAAAAGCAGCCATGATAAATGTTATCTTTATTTTGTATAAGATAGTTTTTGTGAAGATAATGTTTCTGATTCAACAAAACAAGATCTGGAACTGATTTGATCGTTTTAAGGACATGTGGTTTTGGTTTCTGTATGCCAAAAATGTCTGTTCCATTATTCTCAGTTGCTACGACAACTGATGCAAGCTGAATATGAGTTGCACTAAAGATTTGAATGTCTATATGAAATCTTGAAGTCGGAAAGTAGCATCACTTAAAATACACTGCCTAATGGTAGGTATGAAAACGATGACACCTCTTGAGGGCAATACAATAACACAAAGTATGGATCGAGGTTTTCTAAATTTTGTATGTTGTATATGACACTAATAGCATCAATTTTCATCATTATAATTTCAGTCAGACGTCTATGATTCCTGCAATTCCACAAAAGACAAATGTCACCAATAGCAAAATATGTTGGACCTTCTATCACATAAGCCCTTCGCGATTAGTGACGTCACCTTTGGATAGGCTACAGTTTTCTGAATTTCATGTCTTTCACTTATTAAATGAAATTTACCTGCTTAGCTCGGGTAAATAATTATGAAGTTATGTGCTAAACCAAGTCCATAGCGTAAAATAGGCTACTGTACACCTACGTTTGCATTCTGTAATCTACTAAATCCTATAAATATCTCAGACTGATTGACCTTATCACAATGCCATCTATAATATAAGAATGTCAGTTATGTCATGATTGCCATTATCCATTTAATTATTTATTATATTTAACAACATGAACGACATTGAGTCGCGCTAGGTGGTATCTGCTAGCATGACAGTCCTTCAACAGGTGAGTTGCCCGCGACATGGCGTAGTAATTTATGACGTCTGCTTCCTGTATGTCGTCAACCGACTTTAGGCAAAGACGGACGACTTCCGGAATTGAAGATTTGTCCATTGGAGACCCGAAAAAAACACATCCTTAATATTTTCCTACGCTGACTTACATTTACAAGAACTATTTTCTACAATGGAAGAATAAAACCGAACAATTCATTACTACAAAATTATTAACAATTGATGTCGAAAGCCAGTAACAAAGCTAAACTGGGTTGAAACTTGTTTATGTGTTGCATGCAATTATAGCAGTCAACAATAATTAAGATATATTAGTTTAATATGATAATTAGAGGTTCGAGTCAATTGTTGAGTCAATTAAAGTGTCATACATGTAATTATTACTCCTATTACATATCAATATCCATGTTTTTCATGTAATTTATAACAATTGACTTGGTATTTTATGTGTCTTGCTGTATAGGATTACATTATGTTTTGTGTCTATAGGCCTGGTATGTGTGTATATTTGTTTTTTCATATCATATGTTAAAAATCCATTGCCAAAGTTTTCGTCCAGGTAACAAGGTACTATCTTGCTATACGTATTGTAATTCGGGAGCCGGGTGGCTCAAACAGTAAGATGCTTGTCCATTGAATTCCAGTGACAATCGTTAAAAAATCGTACAGACGCTCTACACAGAACAATAAATAAGTAATGGCTTATGTATACGCACAAGGCCTATAGTGTGCTAAGATGAAAATTGTGCAAAGACAGAAATATTACCATCCAATTTCATCACATCAAAAAATCCTATACAGACTTTTGCACACAATTTGACCAAATGACTGAGAGTTTTGGATTACCCTAGGTTAACCTTTGATATAATCATTATTGAAATCCACTCAAAGTCCAAGCCATGGACCGGGATTGACTGACAGTTGTTTCTTTCAACCAACTTTTGTCAAAATTCGTCTTGTGCACAGAATCACTGCATTCTTAGACATTTAGCTTCATATTGGGATATTGGCGGAATATTTTTGCCTCATTTTTTGTGGTAGTTTTTCATATACCAATG
The DNA here is from genome assembly GCF_000327385.1 of Lottia gigantea. Classification (NCBI taxonomy): domain Eukaryota; kingdom Metazoa; phylum Mollusca; class Gastropoda; family Lottiidae; genus Lottia; species Lottia gigantea. The sequence goes on along the minus strand of NW_008708206.1, from coordinate 139,316 downwards.
CGATTCTATGAGCGAAAAATCCGCATTTAAATCGACAATTTTTTCTCCAAAATCGTTGATTTTTGTGCAATTAGATACAAGTAATTCTGTATAAAATGTAGAAGTAAAGATCTGATTGTGCCGACTAATTAGACCAATCATTGTTAATCTACTTGAAATTCAACTCAGGTTGGGAAATCCTCCCATATCATTGGTTGTGTTAGGTTTCAACCAATCAAATTGTAGTTAATGGAAACTGGAATGAGTTGTAAGGTAATATCCGCTTATTTAGGCTAGTCCATGTAGCATTCTTCTGAACGGCGTTGCTTAAATCTTGACTTTAATCGCGATAAAAGCACAGATCTGGATGTTTCACGTTTTTCTCTGCCGGGCTTCACTTTGCATTCATAGTCTGACAAAATCCAGATGCAAGTCATCTATTCATCAAATCAAATAACCATCTACTCGATAGAAGATTATCGACTACATTTCTGAAATTGATGGATATTCATTGCCAAACTTTGACTTGTACTGACAGAGCAAGCTAATCATTCAGGGACAGTTGATGCAGAACAGTTAATACATTTAGTGTATAACTCGAAAGTACTCATTTAAAACCTATTATGTATCAAAATTCTTCATAAAACCTGACTAATAATAAATGTACCAGGTTAGCGTACAGCTCAGAGTACAAATGCTTGGAAATAATATTTTAAACTGCATCTGCAATGTCTCTCTCGCTGGAAGCAAATTGAAAAGATCTCATCAAAATCAGGCTCGATAGTTCCAGTTCAGAAAACAACAATGGTATTCATTAGAAAAGTTCTAATCTGAAATTTCAACAGGTTAAATGGGAGTTGATTACTGCAAGTATTTGATTTTCTACTTTCATTTGCAGCTAAAATATTGATATTTTCTTAAATCTCTTCGTCAAGTAGAGCATGATTCCACTTGAAATTACATCACAGAAAATGAATTGAAAACATTTCATTAAATTCCATGTTTGAGAAGGCTCCTCAACAAAATATTACGTTAAAATTATCCGTCGATGTTGCAGATTCTAGGCATAATGAGGTACACAAGTGTTGATTCAACAAAGTTGACGGTAATCCTTAATGATATTTTATAAATATCCTCCAAATTAATGAACATCTTAATCTGTTGAAAGCTTAGTTTAAGGGTTAATGTAGACACCTTAGGTAGCGCGGATTCAGTTGGTCTGCTCTTTAAAATTAATTGTCTTAGTGCTTAGAAATGAGCACACTGTTCAACGTGCTTGCTATTGAGCTAATTTTTACTAACGATTGGATTTATCATGCTCATGAACCTAGTTCTTGGCAGTTGAGCACATTTTCAAGTAAAATATTACATGTAAGCTCACCAATCTGTAACTAGGATATTTCATTATATGGACAACTGTAATAATCACACAGGAGTTCTGGTTCATCAAAACCTTTTTTTCTTGCTTGAAAAAGGCATACAGAGGCCTTGCATCTCTTTTGCAATGTCTATGATACCTGACACAAAAAGTAACAGATAAGATTATGCCGTCACCATGGCTGATACCATTCAGGACAAATAGCTCCGGGATAGTGACGTCCTTATCTCATCAATTCTTCCTGGAAACATAGAACGTGTAAATGGTGCACAAGATATAACTGTACATGAAGCATACATACACGGTTAGAATACCCTTTGAATCCGTTTAGGTAATTTTCTGTGTATGCCAACAGCAATCGATCCAGATACAAAATTTGCAGAGTAAAGACCATCATTTTATTCTCAATAATTTGCCATTATACTGAATACAAATCAGTTGAATAATAACGGACTATTATCGGCAATTGATACACAATACCGCTGTTATTAAACTTTATGCAAATGGAAATTCTGAATCAAATTTTATGCAATTAAACGAGAATAGATTTTGATTAACAACAAAGTGACTCAATAGAATCAACAAATCCGCTCTATTTTCTCGACATTATTCATTCCAAAGACTGCCAGAAACTGTCGTTTTTTCCACCAATGACTCACAATAATATGGTTCTTCTTCTCATTCTAAGATTCTATTAATCACTGGATTTCAATCTCGGATCGCTGGTTTAGAAAATCTGAAAATGAATTATGTTCCGTCAATTTCTTGCCTTTTAGCGAGCCTAAAGCCGGGAATAGACGAGGTTCGGTGCGATGTGCGAATTTATTAATACTGTTGAAAATATAAGAAGTGAACACACGAGGTACAAATCTGAGCACATTGCGGACACGATTGGCTTCTACTATTTTCTATACTGTATCGATAATCCCACACCGTACACCTCACCGAAATCATACGTTGTCTATTCCTACCTTAACAAATGTCTTACTGAACAGTTAATTCCGGATTTTAGAAACGTTAAAGCTGAACCCGTTTAAACATTTTAGCCACATTTCGAAAATAAAAGTTTATACTGAAACCTTTCAAAGTAATTCTTCAAAAAAGCTCAAAGAAGCAGTGAATGGTGATGGTGGGCATGTTTGTGAGTCGCATTTTGAACTTCTGTGAAACTGATATCCTACTTTAGATGCATATTCAGTTGGAAGTGAAAACATTTAGGAATGATATTTAAAATGTTTGCGATGGTGAAAAAGTCTGCGACAAATTCCTAAAAGAACTACTCTTAACGTGAAACTGTTTACCCTCTTGTCTAGCTTATGACCCTATTTAGAGGCATTTATTTCGATGGAATTTCAGTCTTACCGAAGTTATCATCCAAGGTCAATGATGGTGAATATTTCTTCCTGAAAATAAAAAAATTGTTCCAATTTCGATGCATTTATTTCGTTAGAATTGCAGACAGGGTTAATGATGGTGAAATTGACTGCGATAAATAAATGAATTCCTGAAATATAAACTGCCGAACTTTTGTCCTCCTGCAAAATTGATAAACATCATTTCGAGGCATAAATTGGAAATGTAGACATTTCTTAATCAGTGGATGATGACAAAGACTGCGATAGAACATTTCAGTTTTTCCGAGGTAAACATCCAGGGTCAACGATGGTGAAATTGTCTGCAATAGGAAAATTACTTCCTGAAAGAAAAATTGATGAACTGTTAACCCTCTTGTCTAACTGATGGCCCAATTAAGTGGCAACTTTTTTACCTTTTTTTTTGGTTGTAATTGCACACATTCTGGAGTAAACAACCTGAATCAGCGCTGGTGAAAATAGTTGCGATAAATAAATGAATTCCTGCAATAAAAATCGTTAACGCTGAACTGTTAACCCTCTTGCCTAACTGATGACCCAATTTAGAATTGTATTGCTAATTGATATCAAGTTGAGCAATCAGAAATCTCCACCGTCCTATAAATAATAACTAAATTGTAATCAAGCAAAGTAAACTTAACGACAGTTCGCACGTTATCTGGTGATTTATACTGAAAATAGTAGAATTTGACCATAAATAGACGTGGATTGAAGGAATTGTGTCAGACAGTCAAGTCATAAACACCAATAACTAGCTCGGTATACCCTCATAAACTGGGCAAAAATTAGGAATTAAGTTTTAAGACCATCGATCTTATTCCGAATCTGAACTCACTGTAATATCAATACCATGTCTAGAATCGGGATATTAACCTTTTTCACAATTTGGAGAATTTAGAGCTTAGAAATGCCAGAATTTGCTATTTTTCTTTCCAATTTCTGATGGTTTTAGGTTAACGGTTTCCGATCTACCGGTAGTCAGGCTTTATGGCTCTTTGGTTTGTCACAATCTAGTCTCGGATAGCCAGAATGCTGGTCAACTTATTTAAGTCGATAGGGGATTTTTATTGCAAGAATTTTGGCCCATCCGATTGTCAAACATTAGAGACAACACATTGGCAGAGTAAGAATTCGTGTGAGTTTCAAACTTTTAAGACCATGGATTGTCAAAATTCGAAGTCATCCGAGATCGTAAGGACTTCGGAATTTGTCTTTGACCTATTGGTGTTTATGTAATACAAACTGTATAACAAATAGACAAAGTTCTGCTTTAATCTATCTGTAGCGCTCTATAATTGTTTTGAGCACTATTTTATTATTATTGTAAAAAAATAAACAATATAAGCTATGTGGACTATGTGAACGAGATATTTTTTGCTTCAGTGTAAATCTATAGGCTAATGGAATGGTACTGAAATGACACTATTAGACCTCTAGTGATAAATGAGATAGAATTTTAACATTGATTTCAAGTAAATCTACGTATTATCTTCATTAAGCCACATGTTCGGTATCTAACTGTCTAACTACTATTGTTCCAATTGTGTCGGTAAATTGAAATGTGCGGTAAAAACTTTCCACTTAATTAAGTTTCAGTAGAATATCGCCATTACACTTCCCTAGTGATGTGAAGCGGAAGTTCACATTTTTAAAACTCTCGCCATTTTGACGCAATCAAAAAATCGCTAACTGATGCACGAAGCGTGAAATTCTGAATAGACACGATTATACATGATTGATTAAAATCGATAATTTTTAATAGAAAAAAATAACTCAATAGGTACTGGGTAATCGAATAATATTTAATCCACGAAGAATCTGGGCGAATTGAGGAAATGAAATTTGTAATGGAGAAAAATCGAAGTTGGTATTTGAGTGGATGAAAAGCGTGAAAAAAGTTAATCTTGTTTAGGACCAATAGAAGAAAATCGATAGTGAGTGGGGCTGTTAGTATTAATTTTCCTCGTGGACTAACAAATTATACACTGTAAAAAACTTCCGTCATATTACACTACGATTCGCCACTAATAACACATTGATCTCGCTCAATATTCAAGCGAAGTCATATTAACTGACGTTTATACATTTTTCTACTGTTCCGAACAATTTGGTTAAGCTATTACGAACACCATCTACAAGTTATAAATGCAGCGATTTGATTGGATTGTACTGTAGCAATTACAGTCAATCAGAGACCACAAAATCATGTGCAGTCATATACCGGTTACAGTCTTTACCCCGAGGACACTGATCGGCCTTAATTGCCCAATAATGCCAAGGTATAAAACTGAGAATAGCTTTGACACTGCGAAGAACGGAATGTTTACTCGATAAATATAAAATGAAATGTCTATTTTTTTAAGCTATTTTTAACTCGGCATCCCTTTATGGAAAGTCGATTAGATACTCAGTAACTGGTTTATGGTCAATGAACAAAATGAAAACGAATTTATACCAAAAATCCATATATGTATATATCATATATTGCTTCGTATTGAAAACTATTACAAAGGAAACATATTTAATGGCACTCAAAGAATTTTCAAATATTAATGAAAGAATATTCAATGAAAAAGTAGATATATATACTTAAGATTTTTTAAAAATATCAATTAGATAAATATATTAGAAAATAAACACTATATATTATGGATATACTACTCTTTCCTTCAATTTTAGAAACATTTCTATTCACATACAAAGCATACATAAAATTAAAGGAAAGAGTAGTATATCCATAATAGTGTCTATTTTCTAATATTACGTCTACTTGTGAATGTCATTTAAAGAATAGATAAATATAGTATAAAAATTGATATATCAGAACAAGTTAGAATACAAATATATTATACAAATCATAGTTACAATATGAAATTTTATACAAATCATAGATACAATACAAAATATCATACAAATCATAGTAACAATATGAAATTTTATACAAATCATAAATACAATACAAAATATTATACCAATCATAGTTACAATACAAAATATTATACAAATCATAGTTGTAATACAAAATTTTATACAAATCATAGTTACAATACAAAATATTATACAAATCATAGATACAATACAAAATTTTAAACAAATCATAGTTACAATACAAAATATTATACAAATCCTAGATACAATACAAAATATTATACAAATCATATTTACAATATAAAAAATTATATAAATTTAATCATAGTTACAATACAAAATATTATACAAATCCTAGATACAATACAAAATATTATACAAATCCTAGATACAATACAAAATATTATACAAATCCTATTTACAATATAAAATATTATATTATATAAATTTAATCATAGTTGCAATACAAAATATTATACAAATCATAGTTGCAATACAAAATATTATACAAATCATATTTACAATACAAAATATTATACAAATCATATTTACAAAATACAAAATATTATACAAAGCATATTCACAATACAAAATATTATACAAATCATATTTACTATACAAAATTTTATATAAATATATGATACAAAGATATGCCAAGTGATGTTATCACTAGTATCCTTCCGATCCATTCTCTATAGAAACTATCAAATTTTCATAAATTTAATATCAATTTTAAAATATCTACGAAGCGTATACCGTGGATAATTCCGAAATGGTTTTTGCTAACTGAATCCATTATAAAGATTATGGAAGTATTGAAGCGGAAGGAAAAACCAGAACCCTGAACAGACACGAGATTCTAAGTCGTGTCCCAACAGATTTCTAAAAAGCAAATATTATTCTCTCTTTATGCCAGCGCTTTCAATATTTACTCCACGTATTTGACGGCTCATTACATCATGGCTACTGTTGACTTAAATCATGAAACGAAACATTGATAGAAGATTAATACATTGAGATTGGTGGTATCTGTGATTGGAAAATTGTCATCCAATAGATTATCTTCTTTGTTTCAATAGTTTGTGACACTGAAACAGCTGGCGTCCATAATTTCTTTGCCTGCATTACGTATTATGTAATATAATCATTTATACGATTAGGGAATTGAAGGTATAAAACTTATAACATTTTGAAATAGACTAAGTACTTTCTATTTTAAATCACGGAGATTCTAAGACGGTGCATGGTTTTATCTCAAACAAATTAAATGCCTTTAATGATATTGCATTAACAAGAACAAAAAACCAAAAATTATATTCTTTTCAAAAAATGGCGAATCATTGAACCTGGGTGTATTCTTACAAAGACAGATAAACCTCTTAGTTCAGATTGATAACTCCAAACTGTTATAAAGAGCAAAATCTCATATTATTCATCTGTAAAAGAAAATGGCGAATCCTTAAAACAGAATCCGTTATAGAAATCTACCGTTTCATTGTACAACAAGATGGTGTATCAGAGAGACAGAATGCGTTTTCAAACAACTTAAAAACCTTCAGTGACAGACTGATATTTCTACATCAAGGAATAGAGATTAATTGGTGGATTTAAAGTGATGATGAAGCGGGCTAAAAGTTGAATCCCTCAAACCACAGATTGTCTTTGATGTACGGAAAGGAGGTGGACACCCTTCCTTTTCTATCAAAGAACGTTGAAAATGAGAGTAGGAACCAAGTATTCCACGAGGATGAGTTAGCTAATTGCTCTAATTAATAGGGTTTTACTGTGTTTATCTATTCTTTGAACCGATGTTTTAGATGATGTTTTTTGACTAATTGTTGGATTAGGACGTGTGGATTTTTGTTTTCTGGAAATAGATATGATAGCTGTTGGTCATAGGTGAAGCCTTAGAGCATTGTTTCATTTATACCGATATAGAGAATTGGAAATGAAATAAAACGAATATAAGAATCACCAAGAAAAATCTGTCGTGTATATTTATCCAGAATCGCAATCCTTTCAATTTTACAAGCCGACAAATGCATTAAAGTAGAATAAGGGGGAGGCAATGATCACATTGGCTCAACTACCATAAGAACTTCCCCCCGGGGAAGTAGATGTTTACTAGTTCTGATTATCAGCAATTTGTATCACTTTTCAGAAAGTCTTCCACTTACACAATCCTTCAGATTTAACTGACGTTTTTATGCTGCTTTCGAAAGTCTACCATATGTGCATTCATGAGCTTTTTCGAAATTCATTTCGAAGGACGACCGAGGTCACAAATTGGTCGAAAAGATATACTTAATAGCAGAAAGGGATTTTCTAATGTCAAATATATCATTAAGTTAATCCATACTGTTAAGGCGGCTAAATTTATACTGACCTTCTTGACCATTTACCTGCACGTAGCGGCCCTTGAGGTGTCTTTCTAATAGAAATATAAAGATGTCAGAAAGTGACCGCGGCCAGTTTTTATTAATCCCCAGTGTTTTAATGGTCTTATTTATTATTATTTATCATATATATTATAATCTGTAAAGTAACAGGGGGTATGGGGAATACAGCAACACATAACATCCATCACTATCACCCCTAGAGACCTAGCTTTATTACATACATTTCATTATTTATATACAATATTTATATGCGAATGCAGCAACAAATACTGCCATGAAGTCATTTGTTTCAACGATCCCATCAGCTCCAAGGGTGAAATCAACACAAAAATCCTGTCTGGAACCAAAAGAGATCCAGAGGAGACCCCTTTTCCTATCGACGCTTGATTCGACTAGGTGGAAACAGAGGGGCAAAATTTGAACAAACTCAGCGAAGATTGAGAAAATGTATGTAAAATTATATAAGTAATCGGTACATTAGTAACATGTCTCTTTTTTGCCATATGTCAGTTTGATTTCTTTTAGTAAGTATCTTCTATTTGGTCCTCCGCGACATTAAATCCAAACTTCTTTTGTGATAGTCGAGGTGCACCAAGGAACACATCTTCAAGTTTTGACTGTGGTAATGAGGATGGATAATGGATTTCCACACGTCTCAGGTGGAGAAAAGTAGGACGTAAAACATTCATTGCATTTGAACGCGTAGTGAACATGAACAGTAATTCTGCTTCTTACATCATTAAACTAGGATTAAGAATCACGTTCAAAGTGTGTCAGCCGATGACGGTTTGTCTTTCATGAGCATAATAGCTCCGATTGTTTGTTGATTACGCATATCTGTTTCTTAAATTATATACATTTCAATAATTGCATAATATTATCTAAATAGGGCATTACATGGGATTAGTCAAAATGTGACAAGCCTTTACAATTATATAGCTGATGTTTTGGCAAAGGTGGGAAAGGTCGTCAACAGTTAGCTAAACGTCTTGTTCGACTTGGCGAAGCGCGAAGGGGTCAATCACGGGGTCGACTACGCCTCGGTGAAATGACGCTTCAAATTACCTCAAATGTATCCTTTTGACGTAAGGAATATAAAGAAATTGTTATTGTAAACTAAAGGACTGGTTACATGGGATTAAGGATGTCTACAGTCAAATGATATCACGTCTCGTAAAGTGTGAATCTTACATTTATCATTGGTTTATTTTGTCAAAATAAAGTTATATTCCTAATTTTTACATCTTTGGAAATTGCAATTTCAATTCCATAAGGTTAAGCTTAAATTTTTTTTTAAGAGATGTTCCTCGTTTTCAATGGGTGTAAAAACGTAATGTTAAACTGGATGGCGACCTTTTCAAAATTGGAAGATATGTCATTTATAAGAAAACAAAAATCTGGAATAGAAAATCCACGAAACGAACATTTCAAAATGCGTTATCATTTAGGACACATCTATCTTGAACATTTGCGTTATATATGTATCTTGTGTCTATCAGGCATTTTATTGTACAAAAGTTTAATCGTAGATGTGTTTATTGTTGAACTTTCCGTACAGAATCAAATACAGCTTATAATTACGCTGATCAGGTCCTGGAATTTTTAAGACCAACTCAACTGATTTCCTCGGTTGTTTGTTGTATTTCCCGTTAGAAATAGATCCGGACAAACAGGAGATGAGACAACTGTGACTATAACACGAAGGTTAAATCATTTACCGTTTACCGTACTGATCGCGAGGACTGTTTTTTGTGTTGATCATCTACAGATCCAACAAAAGCGTCATTTAGATATAATGCTATCTATGTATACACGTTTCTCTCCACTGCATGCCTTTATACTGTATTGTGCACAAGGTTGGAGCACAACGAGCCTTGGATCATCGGAAGCCCTTTACCCTTATCTAGAAATGGGAAGAACTCATGGGAAAATTCAAAGGTAGCTTCTCGATCTATATTGGAATCCGGATCCAGTCAAAAAAAAGTGCCGCTATTGTACCATGCTAACGCGACGACCACTGTTTAGCTTTTATTTGTCTGAGTATACAGCATTTTATCCCTGAGACAATGCACTTCCTGTACCGTTTGAACTACCGAATAACATCGCAGACCAACCAGGCGCCATCGCTGGTGATTGTGTTATCCGCGTCAATGACTTCAACAGTATCTGTTTGATATCAAATACAAGAATCTGATCTTTATTTTGACAGAAGGGTATTGAACTGTACGTTGATAAGGTAACATTTCAAGACAACCCCTCATAGAAACATGGTCTAGAATATCATTTCTAAATACAAATAAACGACAAAACCGTCGTTCAACCTCGATGGTTTACGTATACTGTTTCCCATTTGACATACTAAATTTAATGTACCACCAGTTAAGTTGGGTTTTGATATCAAATCAAATGATTCAGAACCTTCAAACAAGAGATAAGTTTACCCAAACTATTTCAGTACGAAACAGACGGTAGTGAAAAGATTTTCTGCTCGACTTCTTTCTCAGAAGAAAATTTAAAATTCTAAACTTGAACCTGTAAACAAGGCAGTGTTCGTTGGTGGTTTTAGAAATTCCGTTCTGATCGCTATTTGTCCGCTTTCGTATGATCTCATGACAATGGATTCCACCTTTCCGTTCCCGATAGGACTAATGAAGATGACATTAAGTTGAATCAAAATATTAAAGAACTGTGTATTTTGCATAGTCTGAAGAGTCTCTATTTGAAGAAAAGAAAATTTTAAGTATCTTTGGTACTTTAAGAACTTTTCATTGGCTTCCGAGATAAAAGTATAAGCACTAGAAGACGATTTGAACCAAATCTAGCGCATTCTGATTTGAATACTCTGGAAGTCTCCATATACATTTTTTGAACTTGAGTATTGGCTTCTGAAAAACATATTATTTCCCGTTACGTATTCAGATAATTTGCACTTAATAGTTAATGTAAAAAAGTTTGTTATTTAAATGTTCAGTTGTATTCCAACATGAAAATCAACTTTGCAATTAAAATATTTGTACTCTTACAAGTGGCTATCGGCAATATTTCTTTAATTGGCTTAACCAGTTTATTCGACGTGTCGGTGGTAGAATATTTGCAAAAGAAATATTGACAGAATCAGAAATTACGTTATGCTATTGTTTCTGTAACATGACTGTACTCGGGTTATGTTAGTAGTAGAAGAGATAAGTGTTATGTTAAGTAGTAAGTGTAAACCCCTCAATAGTATAACCAAATACTTCAACTACATGTTACGTCCCACATAAACATTACTCTCACAAACATGATATAACATAAATAAATAAAATTCATACCATAATTCATATACATAAACTTATAAGATACGGTTTATAAAAATACTTTAAATGTCACCGAGCATGTTATAGACAAATATTAAATTAAACTTGAACACGCTGTTCAAATAAAAAATACCTCAAAACGAATTGCACTAAAAGCGGGTCAAAATCAAGTGGTACAGACTGTCCCATTTATTTTCCTTCGATTCTGATGCGAGAACTATAGGTGTCAGAAAGGCAGGGTTGACAACTACTTTCATAATAGCGTGGTAGCACGGACCCTTATGATGGACCCGATATTGAACGTTGATATCGGTACGATTATCGTATGCATCCAAAAACTAGCAAAAAAGGGCCATTATGTTCTGGCAAGTAGGATAATCTTGTTCCAAATGATGGGCTCAATTGATGGTGAATACCTTTGAACCGAACGAAAATTTCAACCTTCGCCTATCAAATAATACCCAAACCCTTCGACTGTCCACGGGGTTATAAATCACCAATCTATGAAATTCTGTTGGACTCCAGGGAAGAACTTGTCCCGATCTGTAGTAGGTGAACTAACTCACAAATTTCTAGAATAAAAAAACTCCAAAACAACATAATTAGCGATGTACAATCTTTGAAAAGGACGCCGATTCGACAAAACTCGGTAGCAGAATGGAATCGGGTGAACTGTGCATGAACTACCTACATGTTTTCCAGCATCCTCTTGCTACAAAAGCATTATAAAGTAAACAGAAAATAAGTTGTTAATCAACAGAAATAAGTGATAAATAAATAACACATTGTCAACAGATGTATATTCAGCTAGCTTTACAATATGACAAATTGTCAACTAGAATCAATATTGACTTTGATGTATTCTTAATATAAGTGTAAATACAAGATTTAATGTAAATATTACATGGTTTTTAACTAGATATTGTCACTTAGAATATAAAGGTATAAATGTCTCAATTTTACTTCTAATCACTGTTCACTGGATTTTTGGATTCCATCAATCTAATAAAAATAACACCAAACTTTCGTTCCGTTTTTTTTTTATTAGCCCTTATTTATAACAATGCCTCTTCATTTGGCGACTAACGACAGCCCTATTGAACGTTCGTCAAATTAACCTGATAAACATCAAGTCCCAAAATGCTAACGCTGGAAAAGGTAGAAATTCGATTGGTTATAGCAGACGTAATCGAGCTAGGTCAAAGGTTAATTTCACGAACAAGGGGGCTGTAGTAAGACCCTAACTGAAGTGGGTATATAAAAAATAAAAGCTTACAAAAACACGAAACGAAAGTTTGGTCTAAATCTAATTAGACCGGGATTCCTCGTAGCTATCTCCTGGTACCCTTTCGACTACTCCGAAGATATTCAATATGTATATACAGTGGAGCCGCGTTTATCCGGCTGCCGATAATCCGCACACTTTTTACTGGGAACGGAATATTTACTATGTAAAATTACCCGTTAATCCGGTGCTCCTATTAATATGATGTCTAGTAACTTAGCTTTGGAGTGGAAACTGCGGTTCAAACAATAACACATTTACAACAATATTCATTTTTTTCTTTTGTTTGGTTGAATAGATCTCGCAGCCAGAATCGGAATATGTACACTGAGCTTTCATTGGTTCAAAATTTCACTATCCAACCGACTATTAGTTTTTATCTACTGAGCTTAAATTCAATCTGATTTTCACTGATTGGTGATAATGGGTCTAATCATGCGGCACAATCTGGACCTTGGAGTCACGGCTTGTTCGGAATTACTCGTATCCAACTCGACAAAAATCATCAATTTTGTGTAAGAATCGGGATATTTCGTAATCGAGATTTTCATGGTGTTTTTGTAATGTGATTGTATGCCTACATGTAAACATTTGAAAGTCAAAGGCTTTTGGTTTGCAATTTATGAGCTAAAATGTTGTCCAATGCCCCCAAACTGCGTGAAAGTTTATATTTGTACCATTATTTCCGAAAAGTCACTATTGCCAAGCGTGGGTAAGCGTGGGTTCTAATTAGTTGAAGTCTTAATTATCCAGACCGAAAATCTTCGGAAAATTGACCATCTTCAAACTCATGGAACTTCGATTTCGCAATATCATAGGATATTGAGGCGAAATGCTACATGTCCTATGGGGTCCTGGCGGTCCGGATTTCTTCAGAACCATGGATTATTGTGCTGTCAATGGGTATAATAAATCTTGAAGTAAGAGGTTACTCAGTTAGTCTTTACTGAGAATTCGTGTCCAAACTTGTAATCAAATTTTGTGAAACAAAAAATAATCTCCTCTTGCGTGGTGCATTGAATTTATAAATTAATAATTAACTTTATATAATAAGATCCCTGTTAAACGTTGAAAAAACTTTTCTACCTAACAATAATTCGGTCATTGACATTGATAAAAAAAAGAAAATCCCCAGGCTGACAGCTGCTATATAGAATCAGGAACCGTAAAGTTTGGTGTTAATTGCTTTTTGATAGAAAAATACCAAAAGGTATAAAGAATATAATAAGTGTATTCATAGTGAATTGGTTTATAAACATCTTACTAGTGGATTTTAATATACCGTCTTATTCTTATACGTTCATCGTCACAGTGTCAAGGTTTTGTGGTTCGTTAGTACGTGTTTTTTTTTTTATTTCGTTATTGGCTTTTAGGTGGACAATGACAATGCATAAAGCTGTATTGGCACAGTTTCCCTTAGTGCACACTGCTTAATTAACGTGATTAAGGTGAGTCTTAAAGCTGCCTATCTTTTGATAAAGGTGAGGTTCGGAGTTCGATTCTGGTATAGGTCCAAATAAGAGCTTCAGATTTTTAACTTGGTTTCCAAGCGTCATTACTGAGGCTGAAGTGGAAAACGCATGAAAACAAACCGAGACCCCATTGTACTTCCGGTTGTACACTTAAAGATCTTCGAAAGAGTTAAATCGAATTGTTCTTCCGCCGAACACAGTTCATAGCGTGACCCGTCTTCGTTATCCCACTAAAGGACAAAAAAGGCATACAAATCAATCCCATTCCTTTTGAATATTTCCCATGGTTTTGTGAAAATGTTTTAGACCTAGTTATATAGAGAAGAGATTACTATTGGTCCATTGAATAAGACAGAAATAACATCGCCACAGTTTCACAATTGTTTCATATAGAATACCTGAGTCGTGAAATTACTATTTTCTCCATACTATAGATTTTCATATATTTAATATGATTGGGGCTTAAAGATTATATTTTCAATATTAGGCTCTGACACTATCTGGTGACACAGATGGTGTTGAACAATCTCTTTGTGGAGAATCATTGAGTGAAAGATTACTTTTTTGTGATTCAAAACCCGATGTCACCTTTCATTAACCTCAGGTGATTCGTAGAATGAAAGAGACTGAAAAGCGTTTTTTTCTGGTCTTTTTACTCGTATATTAGGGACACATGCAGTTTCCATTTGCATCAGCCCTATATCCAGGTTCCTGTTATTCGAGAAAAGCTTTGCAAGTTTAAGCCTTCACCGTTGCAAAACGGAATTTGCTGTAATGAAATTTTGTGATAGTGTAGTAGTAATCGGATAAGGTTTCTTGAACCACCAGGGCCGTCAAAAACATTACTCCTTTTCAGAACGATATGACTATCAAAGTCGCATTGAACGCTTGTCTTTCTATTCGAAAGGAACTTATACCGGAAGTAGTACGTAGTATGTCAGAAACGACCCTTGATTGGTGTCACAAAAGATTGACTGAAAAAAAAACTGTCAGGAGAAAAAAACTAAAATGAAATCGGAATACCAAAGGGGCCTTTCCTTTTGATCGACTTCGTTCAATTTCATTCAATATGATAAGCAATGGTCGTAAAAACGAGAAACATTTGAAAGAATACCATTGTCAATGAACCGGAAGTGATAATGGGTACATTAGGACAGAACATAAACCAATGAAATGAAATATGCAACAGGCAGGTACCTTTTACTTTCGATGTGCATCACTGAAGTCCATATCGCGTGATGGCAAATGGCCGTAAAACGAGAAACATTTGAGAAAATACCTTTGTCAATGAACCGGAAGTGATTAAGGGTAAATCAAGACAGAACATAAACTAATGAAATTGAATTAGAAACAGACAGGTAACTTTTACTTTCGATGTACATCACTCAAGTCCATTCGTTGATGACCAATGGAAACATTTGAAAGAATACCATGGTCAATGAACCGGAAGTGATTATTTGTGAAAATGGACAGAATGGAATTAAATAGTGTAATTTGATTGGTTAATTAGTGTAAACGATAGTGTTGTTGATGGTAATTCTATCTGTACATCAATCAATATATAAATGACTTATTTCCACTGACCGGACATGGACATTAACCAATGTTATATTTGATCTTTAACTTACTATTATAATTCCCACGGAAATTGAAGTTTAACGGCTTGTTATAGTAACTAATAGATCAATTACGCCTGTTGACCAAAAGATTGATCTGATTTGATACTGTTACGGGGTCGATTTTCGTTTCAGTTTTCTACGTTTTATACTCGTGAGAAAGATTTGATTACCGATCGGATTTCCGTATTCAAAGAAATAGTCAAAGTAGACACTTACTTGAACGTCGACTTTTCCAAAAAAAAAACAGAATTGTTTTTCTTAGCTTTTCTCGATGTCATGGTACAAAGATCGTTTAATTCTCTTGAATTCAAGATTATTTTTTCTTCTTCAAGATCTGAATGTTCATAAGGAATAATATTCTTAAATGGAGCCCCGGACTTCCATTTGAATGAATAGTAGACACTAACTAGAACGTCGATTTTTCCACAAAAAAAACTAGACTTGTTTTTCTTAGCTTCTCTAGAAGTCGTGGTACTTAGATCGCTTGACTTCACGATAAGTTTTCCTTTTCAAAACCTAAATTATATTTGGAATAAAATCCTTAAAGGGAGCTCCAGGTAACATGAGGAAATCTGATCAACTACTGTTATTTTAGTCGACATGAATAAATCGATGATTGAAAAATTGCAGTTGCCACAGTTACAATAAGTTGCATATGATCTTCGGTCCTGATCCGGTCGTCGATCTGAACAGTCGGAATTTGCGATCATCCAGTTGGTCAGTATTTCGATATATCGCCAGTTGATCTGAGCTCCCATTCCCCCTTTTTTTTAAAGAAATATCTTTCTGGGCTTTTGGGATTACCACAAAAAACAACTTCTCTGATGAAAATAATGATTTTGTTTTGTCATACCTACTTTTGGTGATTTTTCTTCTGGTGATAAAAACTAAGGGAAGCGATATTTGAGTGGATAGTTTATGTCTTATTTTGGTATTTTTTACTTCAAATAAGTATAATCTGAGCTGTTATTATGATATTATATTAAAGGTTTTAATTATCATTATATGATAATGGAAGATATTAAACTGTCTAGAGTATGAAAAGTGAGACAACAGACTGGCGTTTCATCACCTCGTTGTCCACTGGAAATAAGTATGAATTAAAAATAATGCTTTCATTAGAAGCCCAATTATCAATGATGATCATAGAAACGACAACGTAGGTAAAGTGATCGTTTTTCTTTTTAAATGGAATGCTCAGTGAAATTAATGTAATGTTAGTAAGGAAAGATGTTTGAAATTGAAACGAGTTGTGTTTTTTATTTGCCAAGTCTTTAGATGAGGACTTTTTTTAAAATGAAATTTATTGTTATTTTCCTGTTTGCAAAAATATCATGTAAATTGTTAAGTTTATTCACAAATCCATCGCTGAGTGACATCAGGTATTTCGTTCATAACTCCAACCACAGTAATAAAGGACTAGGAAATTGCAATGCTTTGTGCATTACAGAATCGATTTTCTATTCATAAATCATACTGCACACGTCAATTAACCAATTAAATAAGTAACAAATCATAACATGTTATTAATAAACATAACACCTAACATAGCATTTAATTAACAATAAAATCACACATTAATATATTATTATCATTAATTGTCACTTTGTGTTTTTATGCTATAATGATTTAAAAGGTCTCTGGTCGCAATATCTGATTAATGCATATAGTCGTGCATTGGCTTCCTTAATGATGAAATAAATAAGCGCAAATGAGTTGCAGTGGTAATAAAATTGATTTGCCTATTTTATGCAGGCTGGTTTTATGTTATTTTTATGTTGGTTCACGCCGCTCTACACTACATAAAGATAATACGATAGAGAAACTGAGATTACAGGTATTACATTTGATTGATGTTGCAGGTAGAATGTAATGAAATTAAATGGCTTGTTCAGCTTTATTTATTATATTAACCATGTTCATCCAATTTTTTGGTCTTGGTATTATTGAGAATTGTCGATTTTTTTTACACATCATTCATCATTTATTACAATTTTTTTTAAAACACCTTTATTGCACTTATAAATACACACACACACACATGTATTTGGTGTAATTCAGTTTTTAACCGGTTCAATTTGTCGAAATAAGTACGATCTTAATATGGTAACATCTAATAATATGATGCTTTATGTCTCAGAAATAACATACGATTTTACTTGTCTTAGAAAGTATGATTTTACTTGCACTCGAAAGTATGAAGGTATGAGAAAAGTACGACTTTTCTTGTTCACGAAGTATATATCCTTTTACTTGTGCATGAAAATATGATGCTATATATAATCTAAGAAATTATGACTTTATTTTTCTCAAACAATGGGATGGTCCAAGAAAGTATGATTATATTTGGCACAGAAAGTATGATTTTACTTACACACGAAAAGTATAAAGGTATGAGAAAAGTACGATTTTACTTGTACACGAAGTATATAAGCTTTTATGATTTTACCTGTGTCCGAAAGTATGATGCTATTTATAATCTAAGAAATTATGACTTTATTTTTCTGAAACAATGGGATAGTCCCAGATAGTATGATTATATTTGGCTCAGAAAGTATGATTTTACTTACACACGAAAAGTATTTAAAGGTATGAGAAAAGTACGATTTTACTTGTACACGAAGTATATAAGCTTTTATGATTTTACCTGTGTCCGAAAATATGATGCTATTCATAATCTAAGAAATTATGACTTTATTTTTCTCAAACAATGGGATGGTCTACGTCTCAGAAAGTATGATTTTACTTGGCTCAGAAAGTATGGTTATGTGTCTTTAAGTATATACTTGTCTTGTTTAGTACAATGTATATCATAAAATATCAAAGAATTTGTCCCGTCTCAGATATTTTTTTCTCTGGAGATTGAAAATCATGTGTAGGACCTAGTAGGAATAGTATTATATTGCTAGCTGTCTTTATAAATAATCAGATCAACTCATATCGTATTGTCATCCCTTATTCACACTGTCAACTTGACAACAGTTATGGCCTTAACCCCACACCTTAACATCGTGTTCTGTCCACGGTATCAATTACTATGACTAGAGTATATTCTTTTTCAATAATAACAAAATTATCATTTATCATAATATATCAACTCATTCGAAAATAACCCTTAAATTTGAGACTTTAAGACCATAAAGCGCCAATTTAATCCATTCAGCTTAGTATAGACATATTCGGGGTTGACCCTCTTTGTGTGTCCATCAAGTTTACCACAATGAATAAGGTTTGTCAACTGACCACGCCATAATTTATGATTTATGATAATTAATGGGTTTTTAGGTGAAGAAATCTGTCACGCGCGATTTTTTGTGTATTTTGTGAATATGTTGGAGCAACACGTTTGGACAGTTATTAACATAATATTATAGAAGACAGCTGTTTCCAAACAATTTTTAAATTGCTGTTTAAATGACCTCCACTGATGTTGCTCGTGTCGCAACGACAAAGAATATTTCAAAATAACTGGCCACGACAGAATATACTTTGCCACAAACATATTTCAAGGTAAATCTCCACCACAAAGATGATATAAAATAATTCGTAAAATGTAAAAATATGTTGTCATCATTTAAATTTATTAAAAAAGAAATAATTACAATTTATATTGAAGTATATAAAACAAATAGTGACAACAAAAATATCAAATAAGTCGTTACAACAAAAATATCAAAATTATTCATCACAACAAAAGTAACAAACATATCAACTAAGTCGTAACATAAAAAATATATAGGAAGTCGTCACAACAAAAGTATCAAATAAGTCGTCACAACAAAATAATATCAAATAAATAAAATAATTCGGCTCACCAAGTAAGTTGTCAAATAATTCGTCACAACAAAAGTATCAAATAAGTCGTCACATCAAAAATATATAATAAGTCGTCACAACAAAAGTATCAAATAAGTCGTCACAACAAAGGTATCAAATAGGTCGTCACAACAAAAGTATCAAATAAGTCGTACAACAAAAGTATCAAATAAGTCGTCACAACAAAGGTATCAAATAAGTCGTCACAACAAAGATATCAAATAAGTCGTCACAACAAATATTAAATAAGTCGTCACAACAAAAATATCAAAAATATTAAATAAATAAAACATTCCGTCACATCAAATAAGTTGTCAAATAATTCGTCACATAAAAGATATTAAACTAATCGTCACGATAAAAATATATAATAAGTCGTCACAATAAAAGTATCAAAAAAGTCGTCACTACAATAATATCAAATAATTCGTCACAACATAAGTATCAAATACTTTGTCACAACAAAAATCATACAAATATCAAATAAGTCGTCACAGCAAAATATATCAAACCAGTCGTCACAACAAAAAATATCAAACAAGTCGTCACAACAAAAATAACAAATAATGGGTCACAACAAAAATAACAAATAATGGGTCACAACAAAAGAAAAAAAAAATCACGACTAAAGATATTCAGAAAATAAATGTACACATAATAAAAAGTATCAAGAAATCAGTAGTCACAACTAAAATGAGACCCCAATCACCGTCGCGGTTGTTATAAACGAAAGGTGGCATATTAGCCCATTCTGGTAATTGTTACTGAAGAGTGTTACATACAATGCAAATCATTGCAAAAAAGGCTATAACATTAATGTTCATAATATGTTAAAAAAAAATATGAGAATGTGCCCCTTTAATCCAAGGGTCAATATGAATAATTCATATTTTAATATAAAAACGATCGCGTGTAGAAACAAAATAGCAAACAAATGAAAATGACAGACAAAAATGAAGGCCCGAGGCAAGGCGGTGTGCTGTAATGATTAGTTTTCTCTGAGTAAACGTATGACTGTTTTAAAAAACTTATTGTTAAATCTGGAGAGAGCGCCCTTATCGGTTTAGATTTCTGAGTAAACGTATGACTGTTTCAAATATAGTTATTGTTAAATTCTGAAGAAAGCGTTCTTTATCTGTTTAAATATTTTGATAGATAATCAAATAAGCCTTAGATTATTGTTAGGAAAGGTCAAAGCAGACACAAGGCGTACTACCACTATAGAAAAACTGTTTCTTTATTCCGCAAAAACCATCAATATTAAAGTTTAATTAAAATGACTCCGGGCAATGACAAAATTCCTGATAATAGTGTAGTTTTTATTGAGGTTAATTGTTTCCTAAATCCCAGACGAGTTGGTCATTGAAAAACAATCAACTCCGACAAGATACCTAAATTAACTTTAAAGGGGCTCATTGCAGTAATTCAAATTAACCTTAAAGGGCTCATTGTTGTAATTCAAATCATATACATAAATATACTTTACTTTGTCATAAAAGAAGGGTGTTATACCATACTATATTCCCTTGTGTTTTTTGTTACATAAATACATAATCGGAAAATTTACAAAAACCTGGAGGGGGGGTGGGGAGGGGGGGGGGGGGGGTCCTTATTTATATAATATATATTGACATTGTAATATATATACCAACATCTTCATATCATTATAGTCTTAAAGAAATACCCCATTTCATTTACAACATGTTGAATTACTAAAAATAAATACCCATTTTTTAAATGTCATGCAGTTGTTGGTAGTTCTACTTTCAATTTGTGGCATTAATGTGGGTAAACGTTATCATCCTGGCCGCGGCAGTAGAGAGTGGGCCTATCCAAAGCACATATATATTTTCGTCGCAAAAATGACACCTCGGATGCATTTCTTTTTTCACGTGTTATGAGGCATCTCAAAATAAAAAGAAAAGTTCACAAGATGACCACACACAAAGACACTTCTAAGAAATTCTTTTAACCTGGTATTTTCTCAACAATGTTGTGAGTTGGTTTTGACCAAATGTAAGTTGTATAGATCAGGTGGTCAAGCTGGTCACTATTTAGCAGAATTCTCGTGGAATAGTTTAACTTGACCACACCTGGTCAGTGTATTGAATAGACCAATATCCTGTTCCAAATTCCATGCTCGCTTGGTTAGTCTACTAGATCGAAAATTTGATTTTAAAAGTAATTTTTAGAAAGTTCAGGCAAAAAGTCCGATTAACATGAGCTATATATTTCCTAGGAAATACCTAAACTAAAAATGCATACAGGGCATCAATAATAACATGTAGACTATACTATACACTGTATAGCCTTTTAACATTTGACTCTAAAAGGCTACATTAAAATCGTTGAGTTTCAAATACTGGAATTAAAAGATATTCTTAAGTCAGATGCCTTGCTCGTTAAGAGAAAGTATGACATGTGACTGAGACACGTGGTTTTGTTATTGTTTACAATATTTCTGGTTCGGGCTTATTATCAACTTGCCTATTGATTGGTCAAAAATAGCTTTCTACTTCCACTTCCGATTTTTTCCAAAATGGCTGTCTTCAGTAAAATGAAAACTTTGGATTATACTTGTTATGAATTAGGGCATACATGGGACCCTTATTGCACAACTGCAGCTCTCAATGTCGGCAAGACTGTTTTTCGCGAAGCTTTGAAAATGTATGGCTCTCTATATTTGGTAAGTGTCGCTGCCATCTTCAAAGAAAGTTCAATTTTTTGCAATTTCATGGTGTAAAACTGTAAACAAACTTTTGTTATTGTCCATTACGATGTCAATGAATAGGACACCGTCACCAGCCAGGTTATTTCAGTAGGTTAAATTATTATTTTGGACAGTGCATATTTGCAAGTAGTAAGAATTGGTCACTGTCAATTGCTCGCTAAGTTTAAAGGGACAGTTACGCCATTCTCATTGACCAATCATACTTGAGTCTCAGAAACGTGAATTTTTTTTACCTAAACCAATCAGTAATAGTGTTCACAGCTCACCGTTGATATTTGAGCCTTCAAATCCATGTGTGTCCAGAATTATCTACAAAGTCTTCGACTTAAAATAAATAAATGGCAATAAATATAGTTATCATATATAAAGCTCTGAAACATCCAGTCAGTATGTATGCTCTGTCGCTCTTTCAATAGTTCTTATTGAGACCAGACGACTCTCAGAAGCATTGCTCTAAAGATAGAATTTTGAGGCTAAAAAGTATAAAAATTGTATTTTTAAAACGATTAGAAAGGAAGTGGTGGTACAATTTGAGGAACAAACCAGTTTTCTAGGGGAGACCCCCACATGCATATTTGATTTGTCACATACATTGGCTCTCCTCATGTTAACACCAAAATTTGAGAACACCTACTCTGGTCTTTTCTGTTCCTTGATAATGTAAAGCCAGTAATTTATGATTCTTTACTTTTTGAAGAAAATCTTTCATTTTGCAGGTTGCTGCCCTGGTTAAAAAGAGAGGGAAAGATTATTATTTAAAGAAATTTCTACCAGAGACACTGAGATCTAGTTTATTTCTGGCTGCCAATGGTGGTTTATTTGTAGCTTCCTTTTGTTTCTGGAGGTGGGTACATTTTTGAAGAATTTCAAATTTTCAAAATTATTACTTTTGGTTTATCTATGTAGATTTCGCCTTGTTACCATATCGATGAATTCGAATGAGCAATGGATTAGATTTAAGGACCCAAATTTTTTTTTTTTTTGAAGAGGATGGGGGTGGGGCGATAAAAGTAATATAACCCTCAAATACCAATGATTTGCTTCAAAATGTTTTAAACTTTGGAATGTAAAGATTTCTTGAAATAAGTCTTATAATATCAAATTACCCGTAGTTATCAGCATTTTGATTTTAATAACATAAAAATATATTAAAAATTTCAGAAACCTGACGTATGTTTGAATGGTATTTTTTCTGTGATTAAAATTAATTATAAAACTTCCTAAGGGCAAAAAGAAACTTTTTAAAGGACAATCATATCCATTTAAAGGCAATTGAACTATCATATTAAAATTTAACCTGGTTCTACTGTGTTCCTCGGATGTGATATAAGCACGATTAGGGCCAGACACCTGCTCCTGCACAATTCTGGATCGCTAGTTTTTGAGAATTTTTACCAAAGCCAAATTTTGCATAAACTGTTGTCTCTATGTTTATACGAAACTGAACCTTTAATAAGTCCATCAAGACATTTCCAGATATTCCGAGAAACTTCCCTAAAAAAATGTCATTTTATGTCTGGCCCTAAATGTGCCGTTATCCCATCTGTATATCATGTCTGTTAGGATCAGATTTGTCAAGCTCGTTTAAAATACATTAATCAGATTTTCAGTCATTTTAGTACAATCAGTTTTATATTGATGCAATAAATTACCTAAACAAATTTTCTTCTTTTTACTTTCCAAGTATAAGCCATAAACTAAATTCCTATATTTCAATGTGCTATTCAAAATAACATATCTTGCCAATGATTTATAAAGCTTATAGGCTGATAAATGAACATGTTGCAATGATAAAATAATATAACAAAACATTACCTGACTGAAAAACAAGATATATTGATTAGCTTTTAAAGAAGTATTCTTTCTAAACTAGGCATTTCTAAAGAAAATATTGAAATATAAGATGAAATCAATAGAATTGTACCTAATGCTTGAAGTATTGATCAAGGTATCAATAAAATAAATAACATATATCTGAATTTATGAATTAGACACATTGTAATGTTCTATAGATTTTGGTGGCATGTTGTTAGTCATATCATAGACATAATGTTTTCTACTTCCTTTTCTGGATAGTGTGATATTGATGCTGTTAAGGGATAAATCTGTCTAAATATTGACTGATATAGCTCAATTCTAGCTATAGTCGAGATACTGTTCAAAACAGAAACACGATCAGTCTATTATTGTTTTGGATAGATTAAACAGTAAATCCATAGTTAACATATCTAATGATTTTAACTTGCAGCTTGTTTTATCATAAATCTTTACTTGACGTGACCTTGGCCAATGCTTTTATGAGACTATGTTCTCATCACCATCTAACACTGAACTGAAAGGAATTGTAAAGAGGTTATGTGTAGCAAGACACTTATAGCATCAATTTGCACAATTCCAATTTCACTAAACTTTAGTGTTTGATGACATCAAAAATTTAGTTTTAGTGGAATTGCAGGATCCACTGATATCTGATTGAAAATTAAAATCAGATCCCCGCTACACGTAAATTTTTTTATTTAATCCTTATTTAATAAAAACTGATTATATTAATAATATGTACTACCCTAACTGGACTGATTGTGTTTTAGTCTTGAACTGTCCCGGATTAGCAGAAATATTGAATATCTGTAACACTTTTCAAAATAAAAATCTGCCAGTTACATTGTCACTTCAAGGGCTTAAAAATGTTTTCGCAAGCATTTTCTTGAACACTTGCTTTAAGATTAAAGACAATACTATTCATTTCAGAAAATTAGCAGGGTTTTATTTTTATCATAATGCCCTGCTTTGTGGAATACCTGTATGTCTTTTATCTATAATAATAGAAAATAAGAACAGGTATCAGTATATATCACAGTATAAAAACTGTATGTTATGGATTGAATCTTGAAAAATATGGTCCTTTTTTGGCTATTTTCAACACATTTTTAGGTGATAGTTTTGGGATGGTTTTAATATTTGTCATAATTCTTTTGAAAATATGTTAAAAAATTACTTAATAGGAAATTTATGATATTTTGTTTTAATGGAATACCACACATTTTTATACGCCCACATTTAAGTTTTGAAAGCAGTATATGACTAAAGGTTGAATATTGGAAATGGATGCTGTTCTGCCACTTGTTATTTGAGAATAAAAAACCTTCCAGTGGGTGTATATATTGACTTGCCTTTGTATCTAGGAAATCAAAATCTTTTAAATAAAGTCTACAAAAACCATAATTTTACTTTTGTTTCATGTTAGTTATTTTAGTTAAATTTGCATATTTTCAATTAAGATTCAATTCAGAACATGCTGTTTTCAAAATGTACATGTATGTATTTTTGAATGTTGTATTTTATCTAATGTGTGTGGTAGCAGCTCTATGACTAACATGCATCAATAAGCACATATCCAATTAAAATTTCATCAGAGAAAATATTAGTACATATTCTAGGAGGATTTGAAACATAAATGCATATAGAGAGTCTACTTTTATAAGTAAATATTTTACTAAAAGTATAATTTATTAATGAGCACAAATACTTGTGCATATTTGAGCAAATCAAAACATAATCAAGAACAGTCTATTGTGCTTTAAGGTAGAATAAATAGTAATTACTGTGTATATTTAAAACTATACGAGCCAGGATTATTCCTTGTATTAATACTTACACTACCTATGAATAAAGTGAACTTTTCCAATTTATGATTTGAATCTGGATATGCACAAATACATGTGCTTCACAATGCTTTTGCCTCAAAGTCAAGACTCCAGTTTCATATTTTAAAACTTTTCAATGTGTACTAATATCTTTGTTGGACTAGAATCATCAATGTATCCTGCACTATACTTTGTTGTATGTTTGGACATAGAGGTTCTCCACACACATCATCAAGAAGTGGTGGAGGTTCTGATCAGAATATTGGCTGACCACATCCAGATCCTTTGGATATAACTCATCATGGTCTTTTAACTCCTTTTTGGCCAGGTGCAGAAGAATTTGCTTTTTTGAAAAGAAAATTAAAAAGATATGCTTGGCTGAATACTTTTTTTACCATCTGAGAGAGCACAATTTCAGCTGTGCAGATCACTTTTCAGAATTAAAATCTGGTACAGGGTTCTCCTGTAATTTAGCAAAATATACTGTGAAATTTTAGACAGTAGTCACTTTTAGTTAACATTGTCGCAGATATCTGCACATGGACCTGAAAGTGATGACAGTTCCATCCAAACTTCCACAATACACTGAATTTCAGTTGAACCAGATGCCAGATTTGAATTTTAAAAGTAATACAGAAAAAGCATATATTAAGACAAGTATATCCCTTCTAATTCTGGATATACATGTATAATGCAATTTCCTTACAAATTCAGTCTAAAATTTCCAAATTTATTTTCATATACTGGACCACATGAAAAAAAAAAAAATGTTGATCATCATTAACAGGAAGGATTCTGTAATGCCAAAATTCTGAAAAAAGCTCTCAGCAAATCTTTGATTATATTATATGTTCCTTTTCCTGTTTCCTATTCTGACTATTCTATTTATTTTGATTTCTTGCACAGGAAGGTTTTTGGTAGAACTTGTTATTTCACTGTTGGCTATCTTCCCACCTTGACAGCAGCCTTGATAGCAATATTAATTGAACGAAAATCCAGGTATGATCACTTTTATTTCATAAACATAAGCAGACACGATACAGAGACCTAAAGACAGTGGCGTAGCAATAATTTCATTGAGGGGGAGGCCATCCGAGCGCCCTGGCGGCTCCTTGTAGAGGGAACCAGTTATTGTGGGGGAGGGGGGAACCCAAGTCAAACAATACACTTAACATGATTTCGGGGGTGAAAGTAGAATAATTTTTCCATTTTTTATGGTCCAAGGGGTGCGGGTCAAGGCCAAAAATTACCGCCTAAATACGCAACTGGCTATAGACACTATTTCTATCGTTTGTCAACATGTCTACAAGCCTTACAGTCATATTCCTCCAGCCAATTAAAACACTTCTATATACAGCTTGTTTTGTAAAAATATGAATAAAGACAAAACTCTTGAATTTTATATGAGTTAAACACATGCGCTTGAAAAGTGTTAATTTGATTGGTTGAAATTCACTGCGTCATACGAACCTACTTGGATAAATGGACAATGGATTATAGTTTTCATTACTGGTGCCGTGGAAAAACATATTAAAATAAGCTTACTAACACTTTTAGAATGAAATTTTAGTTTTTTTGCTCTAATAAACCATACAACAAGTAACTTATACTTGGTAGGAAGTTGGGTTTGTCATCTGCTAGGTGATTATTAGGTGTCATGGCATCAAATCCTATAGACCTTATTCACGCCTCGTTTTTTGAGATACTGAAAGCGAGGTTCATAACGCAAATTACACATCATATGAATGAAGTTTTGAATTATTGGAATTGTAGAAGGGTCGAAAAAGAAGTCAAGGTGGAGAGTTTATGCAGTGACCCAACGTACCTTTTTATTGTATGAGCCTCATTCTGGATTCAATATGGCCGACCCTTGAATAAGGTCTATTTTAAGACCAATTCTAATTCCACAGCCAGTTTCCTAGAGTGGCCCAGCATCATCTTTCAACTCCTAGTCATATCACTGTATTTGAGATTAATAATTCCATACAAAATATTACAAATACAACAGAATAACAACAGCTCTGATAAGACAACCATCTTGCAAACATTCAATGCTATTTTCAACAAGCATCACAGTATATGATATATGTAATGTATTTGTAGATCAGAAATAGAATGATTTCTATTGATGATGCTATTTCTAGTTCTATTATTCCTGGGTGGTACAATAACATATATTGATTTTCACAATATACATGCCAAGACTCCTATCCTGGCATAGATTGAGTTTTCCCTTGTCAGTGATGCAGGTAGGAGGGGCTGACATGGGAAAAAAGCATCTAGTTATTTGGAAAGGACAATAAACAGAAGCAGTGCATTCTAAAGATCCCTCTAATGAATTAAAAAAATAAGGCTATTCAATTTAAAAGGGAAACCGCATGCTGTTGGATTAGGAAACAGAGAAGAAGGGGAAAGTCCCTCACAGTAACAACATCAAAGGGGATTGATCTATAGCCGTCTGCAAACATGAAAAATGGCTAACTTAGCCATCCATTTCTCTTACAAAGGTGTTGAGTTCCAGTTTCCGGACAGACTTTTGGATTTGTTATGGATTTTGATTGTATTCGATATGGTCTGTTAGTGTATGCACACTCATGTAATCACAGCTGAATGGTCGATATCTATTAGTTCTCCATACACAATACATTTGAAACTAGGCCATTACAGTATTCATAATATACAAATGACACATATATTTTTTCATGACAATTAAAAATCACAATAACATTTAATAATGTAATTATGTTTTAGTTGATTATAATAGTGATACTTAAACCCTGCATTTAGGACCAGCAAATGGTTAAATTTAGACTGAAATTCGTTCGATTTTGACATGTGTCAACACTTGTTAAGGAAATATCTACTCAGTATATATCTATTGTAAAGTTACGGCTTCCTTTTGTATTGACACCTCTCAGATACTTCTACATATTTAATTATAACAATATAGATTAAAGTTGAAGTTTCCCACAAAAAATATATATGTTGACCTATCTTAGAAACTTATACTTACCATGTTATTATTGTTGGGCACCTCTTTTACTTACCAAATTAAAGTTGAAATCTCCCAAAATTATATTCTTATATTGACATCTCTCAGACACTTTTGATTATTTAATTACATCAGTATAGATTACAGTTAAAGTGTCCTTCATATACAATATATATTTAACCTCTGTCAGATACTTTTACTTACCAGATTAAAGTTGAAATCTCCCAGAATTATTCTTATATTGACATCTCTCAGACACTCTTAGTTATTTTATTATATCAATATAGATTAAATTTCGGAGAAGTTAGAGTCTCCCACAAAATATATTTATATTGACACCTCTCAGACATCTATTTAACAATATTAATTGAAGGGACAGTTGCGCCATTAGTCTCAGAAACAGGAATTTTTAACGAAAGGACAGTTGCGCCATTAGTCTCAGAAACAGGAATTTTTAGCTAAGCCAACCAGTATTAGTGCGAACAGCTCATGTCTAAATTAGGGCCTTCAAATCCATGTGTGTCCAGAATTACCTGTGCTTTAAAATAAAAAGACGAGTCATCTTTTCTTGAGACACATCCATATAAAAAGACATCTACAGAAAAAGGAAAAGAAATTCCTAGTTTGAGGTATTTTTGAAGGGATTATGCTACTTTCATACATTTCTATTTCTAAATCATCCGCCCAAAATTGTGCATTTGTCCCTCAGACACCTTTACTTCTGCATCACTAACTGTTCATCTAATTTGTCCTTTGTCTCAGCATTCTATTTCCCTCAGATCTGTATCTTTGCATAACTAATATAATGTTTCTAATGCTTCTTAGTTGCTTCATAAATAGTAATGTTTTGATTACTAACTGGTTTCAATTGGATAAATAACTTCTTATAGCATCTAATTTGTCCTTTATCTCAGCATATCTATTTCTCTCAGATCTGTATCTTTGCATAACTAACGCTTACCAAATAAGCTTATATTCTTTCTAATACTTCTTAGTTGCTTCATAAATAGTAATGTTTTGATTACTAACTGGTTTCAATTGGATAAATAACTTCTTATAGCATCTAATTTGTCCTTTGTCTCAGCATATCTATTTCTGTCAGATCCATATTTTTGCATAAGTAATGTTTTGTTGCTTCATAAATAGTAATTATTTTAATCAATAACTTTTTCAAATCAGATTTTTAAAAATTTTTGTTTAACATTATCAATAATTTAAAAAATATTTAATGCAAAAAGAAATCTATTTATCTCAGAAGCAAGTATGTATGTAATTTTCTCTTCAGTCCTCCGTACTCCTGTACTCTGTACCCAAATTCAATCTTATACTTCCGGTGTGATTTCAAACAGTAAATATTTTAACATGTTCAATCAGAATTACGTGCTATTTTTCAACTCCTGTCAATAAATCTGTCAACATGACAGAAAAGAATTTAACCTCTAATCTGTTATTACATATAGATTTTTATAACATTATTTCATTTGTCAACATGTTTGGGTTCAGTGTAAACAAGCATTATGTGACAATGTAGTTGACAAAAACTTGATATTTTATCCATTTTCAATCTACCTGATTTCCATTTTATGTTATATACTGTTAATCTAACAGGTAGTTGACAAACACGCTGCCCGAATCGTTGGCAAATAATCCCGCCATTTTGTTTGCTACTTTAACGTGATTTTTCATGTTTCTTTTTCAGGCGTGGATTGTTGGCTGTTTACACGTCAAATTTGGTGAGTTGTAGGTTTACTCTATATGGGAAGGAAATATGTGCTGTGATCACATTTTAAAATCTAGTGTTAAACGCAGCACACGTCTGCTATATTTGACAAGGTCGATACATGCCATGTATCCCATCATGCAGTGTTTTGGTTGTGACCTTGTAGACACCTGACATTTTTTAAGTGTCATGTTGGCTCAGACGGATTAATGTTGGTTTCTCCCACATATTGTATCTGAGATTAACAAATTATCCCTTTCTCTTGGGAACAAAATGCCTTTTCACTGTTAATAAAAACTACCAGTATACAGAAGTAAATATATTTGATGATGTAATTGATATTTAACATGTACTGCTTGCAAATATTTAACTTACCTGTTACCTTTCAATTTAAAGGAGGACTTTCTTCACTTCCAGTTTATAATCTGACACAATTTTTACAATGACATCTCAGATTGTAAAATTATACATTCTTGGTACTATTCTCAAAACGAAACAAACAAATTTTGTGTAATATTAACAGGCAAATGTTTTGAGAACAGTTCCAATTCTGACCCACCATGAAAAGTTGGTCTTGAATGGTTCTCGGCATGGACTTGATAAATTTGTGTTATTTTGACTTGTTAGAACGGTTTTCATTCACACTACCATCAACTGTAATGTAAATGGGTACAAATGGAATGGAACGCTTTATAGCCCTAGGGTTGATAAACCGAAGCAACCTAAGAGGAGCTCAGTGCCAAGTAACATCAAATTCTTTAAACTTTAAGCAATTGTAAATCAGGGAATACAACATTTTTTTTTCATATACACTCAATATTCAAATGTTTAAAGAATATCCAAATTGTACTGGTATATAAAATATGTTATCCCTTTAACTTAAAATGGAATTTAAAACTGACCAGGAAGGAAGGAAAAATAAACGAGGTCTTTATCTTTCTTCTGTGGAATTGAATATTTTTTTTTTTTACTAATTTTCATTTATCAATGACCGTGGTTAATGTCTTCTGCAATCTTCAAACTAAGAACTACTGCGAAGAGTAAATAAGAAAAAAGAACATAAAAGACATTGCAATCAATAATTGTCAAGCTAGAGAGTGATCTGTTTGCCAAGCATGGATTCCATCAGAATTGAAAGGAGAAAAACAGCAAATTGAATTTGTATTGAATTCCCTTTAAAGGTTTTACATGTTAATTACCTTAAACTTATAGCTAACAATATTTGTAGGATTAGAGAGTCGAGAGGGAGGGGAATGGAGTGTTTATGGGCTCACATTGGCCATGCAGTTTCACTTTCAAACTCAGTTTTGTAATTTTAGGCTTTTGGTTTTCCCTAAAAACTATGAATGTCTGCTTTCTTAAATGTTTCACCTCTATTCCAATTGTGAAGAAAAGACATTTTCCTAATCAAATCATTAGAGCACGTACAGGATTTTATACTGCTCTCTCACATTCAACTTTTTTCCTATTGTTAATTCCTCCATTTTGAAATAAAAGGCAAAATTCATCAAATCACTATTGAAAACTAAAAATTTTCAACCAGATAAAAGTATTAGAGACACCATTTGTGATTATCTCTGTCACTAGTTATGAATTTGAAGTGGTCGAATAAGAAAATTTCTTGAAAATAAAGTGTGAGGGGGTGTTGAAAATAAGGTGTAAGGGTGGGGGCGGGGTGATGGGATATTGAGAGGGAATGCATGTTTGGGAATGTATTTTGATACTGAGTGTCTGCTCCCAACTAACTTCATAAGTAAAATGTATATATTATGATCATATATTGTTCAAGGTTAAGACAGTTAAATAAAAAAAATGCCTTCATGTAGGTGGAGGATTGAGGTAAATTTATTTTTAGATATTTCATCTGGATCATGACCGTCTGCTCTGATCTTGTCTAATAATATGATCATCAATCATTCCAAGACCAGACATTGAGTATTAGTTGGATTTAAAACTTCTCATATGTGAATGGACATTTTCACAGAATTCATCATAACAATTGCATGTGGCCCACTCTTGGCTAATTCGAAACTTGATGATAAAAAAGACTGTTCAAAGGAGCAAAATTTCACTAAGAGAAAATCCTGTTTCAGATAGCTTAGGCTTTCTTTGGAACTTATAGATTTGTCCCTGGTGACTCAGAATACAAATTTAGCATTTTTTTAAAGGGATGGTAAAGAGGTTTTCGAAACTATTTATGTGTATCAGGGACTCAGATTTGCAATTTGCACGTATTCCATTTTTTTTTGCAATTTTACCAAAACTAAGCAATTTATGACATCATAGCTATCGCTTATAAGATATTATAAAAGCAGCTTCAGCAATATTAACGTCATATATGATTAAGTATTCCTATTATTACAGAAAACATGGACATTTCAATGATGCAAATAAAGCCAAATATTATATCCAAGAAACACTTTACAACTGTCTCTTAGTGGATGTTATTGAATATATTGTGTAAAGCAGGGTCTTGAACACGTCATTATTTGATCCAGAGTGTTGACCTTTTCTTCAACAAATTCTATCTATGGTGTAATTTAGATAACAATTTGAACGATTTGACTGGATAACTGACAGAGTATTTAACATTGATGTTATTTATATTGTATTTATCATCAGTTTAATGACATCTGGGGACCTATTTCCGCCCTCCTTCGCTGGGAATGTGCCTCTAATTAGTTTTGGTATTTTAAATGGCCGATTAAATTACTACTCTGACTTTTAAAATCTGTGTTTTTCACCATTGTATTATTGTTTATTTATTACATTGTCAATTTGGATTATTTTTAACCACTTTTGACCTTTTCGTTTGCGGAAAGTTTTGTCGTATTTAGGATATTTGTAATGACTCTATACCCACTGTGACAATATCAAATAATTACACCATTCTCTATAGTAACCAGTTTTTTTTTTTAAAATGACTTTAAAATGTTGGTAAAAATGTTGACATTTTCATTCTGTTACTTGTAGTTAAACTTCTGAAATTTTCATACAGGGTTACAGTTGTGCAGTTATCGCAATTTACATTATATGAAAGAAGCACAACATATAACATGCATTAACGTAAAGGACCACCTTCACTATCTGTTCAACCAATCATACCTTAGTTTCAGAAACAGGAATTTTATCCGCTTATATAATCAGTAATAGTGTTCACAAGTCAACGTCGAAATTTGAGCCTTCAAATCCATGTGTATCCATATTTTACCAAGACTATGTCTGCCATATATAGAAAAGACACATATAGAAATAGACAGTGAAATTTGAGGTATATTTGAAGGGATTATGCGATTTTCATGCGTTTTAGTACTTCTTAAGACTATTAAACTACAATAAAGACCCAAATCAATCCCCGAAAATGCAGACTGTTCCCCTTTAATACAGGGGTTTTCAACCTGGGGGTACTTTTGATATTTTTGGGGAGTAATGACGCGCTTGTACTCTAGTTTTGGACAGTTATAATTGTGGAGCTATTCAGTCAGGCTATATTCTCCAACATGAGCAAGATTGAAGGGAAAACCTAAGAGAAAATCAAAAAATAGTAAGGATTTATAGGGGGAAGGGGGTAATGCAATGGATGATAAGATCCTAAAAGGGATACTAGAAAGTAGACTAAACATTTCAAATGCTCATTCATTATCAAAGAGAAGAGCATTTTCTGCTGAAAGGAAATAAGTCAGGTAATGTGGATAAAAATAAACATATGTAGTAGTATGGTGAATGAGAAAGAATTTATGCCCCACACTGCATGGATGTTCATTGAATTGTTTGAAAATTTTGAATTTTAACGCCTGCAAGTTCTCAGATAGGAATCTAATTAGAAGTTCCATTTCTTTTCAAAATACATAGGAATGGCCTTAACCTTACTTTTACAATTAAACTTTTACAATTACACTTTTTGTAAACCACCTGTTTTGCTGATAAAAGTGTCAGCTCAAGAACAAGGTAGTTCTTTGTACTATACAGGAACACAAAAACAAAGAAAAACATTTAGTTCAGTTAGATACCTCAACCCTTAAATAAATACTTTTGTAATGTATGAATCCAACAGTGATATTATTTTTTCTTGGAGGACTTGAGTTTCTGATATACAGAGACATGAGTTTCTGATATACAGAGATATGAGTTTCTGATATACAGAGACATGAGTTTCTGATATACAGAGGAATGATTTTATCATATACAGAAGCCTGAGTTTCTAGAGTAAATTTACCTTGAGTTGCTGATATACAGAGGCTTCAGTTTCTGATATACAGAGGCATGAGTTTCTGATATACAGAGGCTTGAGTTTCTGATATACAGAGACATGAGTTTCTGATATACAGAGGCCCGCATTTCTGATATACAGAGGCTTGACTTTCTGATATACAGAGGCATGAGTTTCTGATATACAGAGGCATGAGTTTCTGATATACAGAGGCTTGAGTTTCTAGAGTAACTTTACCTTGAGTTTCTGATGAACAGAGGCTTGAGTTTCTGATATACAGAAGCCTGAGTTTCTAGAGTAACTTTACCTTGAGTTTCTGATGAACAGAGGCTTGAGTTTCTGCCTGAGTTTCTAGAGTAACTTTACCTTGAGTTTCTGATATACAAAGGCTTGAGTTTCTGATATACAGATACCATACAGTTTCTACAGAAAGCTCATAAATAAGCTAAATAATTTAAGCAGGGACAAGATTTTGAAAAAGTTTTTTAAGGTTGGAAAAGAAAAAGGTTATTGACTGACATTGTTGTTAGTGTGTTCACAAGTTGTTTGTTTTTCTTGTCTTTCTTGCAGACCTGTTCTCATTCTTTTAACATTTTTTGTTTATTTGTCAACTAAAGTAAACAACCACAAACATTTTTCATCCTGTTTCCATTGATGGATGAATTTCAAATTTACTCAAGGCCACTCTGACTACAATCATCTAGTGTAACAGGCATCTTCTTTGTATTCCAATCTTCACAATGTCAAGATATTACAAACTTCGTTCTTATACCTTGACTACAATAGCCACCTTTCTTGTATCACTGAAGTTTGTAAATGCGGTGATTTGATTGTATCGTCAATAGCAGATACAGCCAATCAGAAAGCCTGTAAACATTAAGCTGTATTATTTACAGTCTCTTTTTTAAGGGCTCTGATTGCTTGTATTCGCTAATGTACAATCCAATAAAATATCTTTTACTCACAATTCTGTGCCTATAACAGTCAAGGTATAAGACAGAGTTCATAATAGCTTGACATTGTGAAGATGCTTCTTTATATTCCCTTCTCTAGTTTTTGTGG
Organism: Lottia gigantea; assembly: GCF_000327385.1. Taxonomy (NCBI): domain Eukaryota; kingdom Metazoa; phylum Mollusca; class Gastropoda; family Lottiidae; genus Lottia; species Lottia gigantea. The sequence continues at coordinate 103,472 of NW_008708206.1, read as the reverse complement.
TATGTTTTTTAGGGTTAACCTGTAGTGTTGACAAACGTGACCTCAGTCTGTATGTAGAGGAGAACACTAAAGAACGACAGATCAAACAACTCGTTGCTGCTATCTTAAGTTGTGACAAGCGTGAGGGGGTCAAAGAAAAAGGCGTAAGACTGGATATTGTCAACTAAGTGTTGTGTCATTACAAGTTATGTCAATTTACTTGTAGATTTCAAAACAGTCTAAATTTGACCTGAGAGATATACTTAATACTTGTTTAAATATGATCAAGATTTGGTTTAGAATTTTACCTATTTGCTTATTCAATTCAGTTATTATTTCAATTCTGACGATATAAATTACCATCCATGTCTGACTTATTAACATATAACAGTGCAATCAAATCAATATTATATTTAGAATGATACTTATTAATTCAGTTATTATTTCAATTCTTTAATACATTACCATCCATGTCTGACTTAAATAGAACTGTGTCTGACTTATTCTAGAGATGCTTAATTCACTTGTAATTTCAATTTTTACAGACATTTTACCAGCTATGTCTGACTTGAACTCAAAATGTTCAGCTGTCCATTTTTTTTAATAAAATATGCTGAAGTGAGTTGATCCATATAACCTAGAACATTATTAATAACCAAATTCAAGTGACAAACTTTTCCCCTGTGGAAAAGCCATGATTTAAAGGTCTTTGATTATATAGCCATGAATGCATATTTTTGATTTTGCCAGTTTTTTGGGGTTAAAATTTTCTCATCCAGAATCAATTTTTAACATAATTATTTTTGAAATGATTAGATTAAAAAATTGAAATATAAACTTCATCATAAAGATTATCCTAATCCAAATTTTACTTAAAAACTATAAATTGAGTTTTTGTTTATCTACTTTTACTAAGAATATATTATCAAGAAATATATTGGCGACCTACTGTAGTTTTAAACCATGTTTTCTTGGCTTCACTGCAGATTATATATAAAGTACTAGAACAGATAGACTGTTGAATGACAGATGATAAAAGATAGGGCTACTGATGGAGAAAACAACTGTTTTCAAAATACTTCACATTCAATTACTTACACAGAAAATTGATAAGGCACTCAGAGACGCCCAGTTCTTCATCGCTTTTCACCTTTTTCTGCATAGCTAGTTAGAATGATTGACAGCGAGTCTTGGCAGATGGTGTAATCAACATTTTCTATTTGAGGTTCTAACAGTGGGAGGTAGGATCTTCGAACATGCACTAACCTTTGCTACGAATGTCAATAAAAAAAATCACTACTACTCCATAAATCTCTTTAAGACATGAACAAGCAATTTACTTCTCATCGTAAAAAAAAACAAGCACAATTTAGGTGGCAAATTCTTGCAGCTAATTAAATTGAAATTTTTGATTCCTGTGTAAATATTCCTGGTAATCGGATGCCTGGAGATCATTTACTCTTGGACAACTGTTCCAATAAACATGTTCTTTTTATACCTCAATTAACGTATTTTTGTTAATGTTGGTTAATTGAAATGTTTAGATAAATGAAATCGAATCCTGGTTTTTAATTGGTTAAATGACATACACGCTGTCCTTGTCAGTTACATAATTACATAATTTTTTTAGTTTTTCGTATTATTGAGTCATATGAAAACCATTATAATTTCTGTTGATTTTCTGTGTCATATTTCATAAACCTGTTGCGAACAACATTTCATAACTTTGTGTTAAATATACCAAATAAACAGCAATAGCTATGACAAACCCAGGCATTGAGAAATTTCAGGTATTCTGAAAGAACAATTGTTTAAAACAAAATATCTCGAAAATTCAGGCCCCTTATCAATTCAAATTTCAGGATAATTTATAAGGTGAACTCCATTAACCTTCAGTTTCATTCCAAGAAAAAAATCTGTCATTAATTTTGAACAATTTTATTTCATTTGAATGAATTAATTGTCTATTTTGGATGGCTAACCTTTTTGGGAATTGAAAGAAATTTTGTCATCCAGACAGATTCACAACCATAACCTTTCCAGAATCACAGACAAATATCATCTTGTCTCTTAAGGATAATGGCAGAGCATGCAGGCTAACGCCACTTGTTTTCCTGACATTTCCATTCCATCTGCTAATTCTGTTCTTGGAAGTAATATCAGATGGGGGCAAACTTATTGTCCTTTTAAACATCAGTAAGAAAGTCTTCTGGCACCACATTAATTATTTTAGGGTTCAGTAACATAACTGGAGGGATAGAATATAAGTCTTAGGATCACTTTGTTTCTATACCAAATTGTGTCACTGAATGATTTTTTTTTGGTGGGAGGGGGAGAATTTTTCTCCATTGCAAAGAACAATAGGCTTCCACCAGTGGCTGTACCAGCCTCCCAAAACTGGGGGTACAGATAGGGGCAGACTGACTTAGTAACCCGCGTTTCTACTGAGAAATGTAAGGTAAAGCTAGCTCTATGCTTGCTCAGAGTCAGCTTTATTGCCGAACATGTTGCTTTACAACTGCTTTTGACTGTTTCCCAAAAGACTTTAGCCTCGATCAGTTTCATATTATTGACAACTCATGATGTACAAGACTACTGTTTGGACCAGTAAGAAATGCAAGACTTGAAAGACCAGTACGCCCCCTATTGCCGAACGAGATAAAGCTGACTTTTTGCGTTTCCTCTGGTTTAGTGAAAGCCAGGTTTAAGCTAGCTTTCAGTTGGCCCCCCAAAAAGAGAGGTTTTCGGTTCGGCAATTTGCCCAGTTGAAACACACAAAAGCTAGCTTTGATCTGTATAAGCTTTAAATACAAATTAATGTACATGTAGGCCTAGACTATAGACTTGAACGTTTGTTGTTGTTTATGCTATGATAATATAATAAGTATATGACGTGAATAATTACTGCTATTAAAATAGATGAAGCATTTTATAATACAGATAAACTAGGTGTTAATTATAGCAACCTTCTAACCTTCCAACACATTACATATACTTTACAGTTCTACATCACGGCATTTTATTTGTAAAGGGAGATAAATCTAGATAAGTAATTTCTTAAGTACTTCAAGTGTTGATAAAATTTTAATTTCACATTTCTTTAGAGCAGATATTTAATTCAAAGTTTTGTCATATCAAATTTTCAAAACAGAAAATGAAGAATTATTTTCAACAACAGTCTAATGGAGATATTACTAATATTTACTATATTCATCCTAATTGAAGCCCCTCTAATAAACACCCCCTCTCCTCTATTTTTAAACCCATGCCTCCATAAAACTGATCAAAGAAACAGATGCAGATCCAGAAACTTACATTGTTTTCTTGATAGAGACCAAATACTTTGTAGCCAATTATAGAAATCAATTATAAAATGCAAATCATATATGCCTATCACTATCTTGGTGCATGTGTTATAATATAGTCTGTATCAGATAGCCTGGATTTGTGGCAATTGAAAAGTTCTGTAACAAAATTAACACCCCCCATCTGAAAAAGTGCAGTGCCCCATGGGCTTCATTTAAAATGAATACAGTATATCAAATCTCACGTCCTGCGCCAATGGTTCCTGTGATTCCAGAATATCTTGATCAGAATGATGATATCTTGATTGTAATCAAACATTCCAGTCCAATAGGATTAGTCCAGTTGCCATATTCCGTTTGAATGTCAACTTTCCATTTTGAAAGAATAATAATTGTAGTTTTGACTTGAGTCAACATTTAGAAGACTATATTTTCTATTTCAGGCAATAGAGACATTATACAATATATTTTTATCTAGAGGTTATATACATCCAATACCTAATGGAGAGGTAAGTGATATTTTATTTATTTTCATACCGTACATAACTTAAAGAAATTTACATACATAATCTGAAAAAGGGAAACGTACATAACGTAAAGAAAAGTACATACACAAAAAAAAACACTATTTCAATTCAAGACTACAGAGGTGAGGTGCTCTTCGTCTCAGACAAATTTGCCCTCATCCGGGTTATTAGGAAGTCTATAATTAACTCTTTCGTGAAGAGTTCCATTAAAATATGTCTGAGAACATTAGATCGTTTACACTCTTGTTATAGAATTGTTTTCAGAACGCTGGAAGTTGTAAAAGTGTAAAAATTTGGTGATTTTGGTTTCATAGCGTCCTTAAGTGTAAACAGGGCATTTGTACTCAATATACATAAAACATCTTTACAATTCCTTAAAGGTTGGATTGGGCCTATTTTGTATCCAGTTCTTGATGTAGAAAGGATAAAAGTTGATATACTTTCTCAAATTGCAAGCTCATTAGCTGCTGTCAATGTTTTACCAATATGTTTTTTTGGGGGGATTTCGGGTTTCGTTTTGTGGTTTGGATCATTAGTGCTTGGTTTTTTTATTTTGCGTGTAAGCATATTTAAAATATGCTTATTTAAAATATACTTAATGCTCAAATTGTCCATATCATCTCATATACCACATTTCATTCAATTCCTGGCATTTTTTGAAAATCGTTTACTCAATGACCTTGAACCATGAAACCCTCTCTAAATTATTTTAAAACTTATTTTTACATTATCTTATATGAATTAATATAAAACTAAATTTCAGCACTTTGTCAGATTAATTTCTGACTTGTTCTATAGACTGAAACAATGATTTTACTGGATGAACTTGGCTTGATAACCATCATAGAATCCCCCCTCTGGAATTGTGGTATTTTCTAATTTTAAAATGTTTTTTGTATGAAAATCTGTCCAATTTAAAGAGAATGTAAAATTTTTATGTGTATAGGGGACACTTATAGCATCATGGACACCTTTCAAATTTCATTCAGTATTCTTTGATTTCATTAATACTTCTAAATCTAAGTGTTTGATGACGTCACTAATCGAGAAGTCCTTATACAGCATATATTGCGATCAGTGACATCTTCAAACAGTTCCAATCTATTTGGATTTGATTATCTAATTAATGATTATGTCCTAATCAAATCATATTTGAGAGTTGAAACGGATTAGAAAATCGATTAGCCTAATCGACCAACTCTACTTTGGAGGTGGTTTGATGCGATCAGAAAAAGAGTTTGTGCGTCCGTTTTAGCCATTGAACTCAAGCGTTAACATCAAAACCAAATCCATCAAACCACCTCCCAAGTAGGGTTGGTCGTTTAGGCTAATCGATTTGAATTAGAATTAAAACAAACACGTCGATTAGCATAATCTGATTTGATTAGGCTGTGAAACAAATTCGTATCGGGCCTAATCAATTCTGATTGGGATGAATAAAATACGCTTCTAGTTTTAGTTGAATTGCTAAATGTTGCAAAGTGTCGGTAGCTTGAGGTGAGCTTTAGTCAATTAATCAGCAGTAAAAATTTAGTCTTTAATAATTCAGTTTTTAATGGAATCACATTTAGTCATCAACTCCAAACTAAGGCTCTTGAAATAGTAAAGCAATTGGTCACAGATAAAATGGTGGAATATAGCAGAAGATACTATCCATATCCCAAGATCTCTTTGATCTTTCGTAGCGTGAATAATAAATTCATAATATGATATACATAGATGATATTTATATTCTCAGTGCTTTTTAAAAATTAATAATGCATTATTTATGGAAGCATTATTAATGACAAAATTACTCAAAGTGTTTACGACAAGAATCTCTCGCTTTAGCCTTCTGCTGTTCGTTAAAGTAGAGATTGTCATTTGGTTGGTAGGTTATAAAGTGTTGAAAGCATACGATGCCTCTTGAAAGCACTGGCCGTGGCATGACTTTATCTTTGCTTGAAGAGGATATGAACCAACTGAATTCAACTGGCTACTGTTCCAAATTAGCATCAGAGGGAAATATTAACAAAGACACTGGTCTTTGTCATTTTTTTCAATCTTGAATGATCTAGAAAAACTATTTGACTCATTTCATGTCTACCTCATTGATTTTGTCAGCTTTCAGACTTTGACTTTTGGTTCTTGGACAGAAACAATATAGGCTAGGTACCCCTGCTGGTTTGTCAAAATTTCACTCATTATACACTGCATGGTGTGTTCCTTCTACATTTCTCCATTAAAAAATTTTCATGTCATTTCCTGAAGGATTGTTCTTTTAAACAAATATTTCTCCTTATTGGAGGTCAGTTTTAAAAGGTTTTTGACAGATTATTAATTAACATTAATGATAAATGATACTCGTTAAGATAAATATTGATCCAGCACTTCGGTGCTAGTTTTACTGCAGAATTTCTCCAGGAATTGGCTAGCAGCTCTTAAACTAATATTCATGACAAGAGTTTTTAAACAGCTCTGATGATTTATTGCCAGTGAAAAATGAGTGTCTGAAGACGGAAATCTTCTTATCCCAACATCTTCGCCGTTTCAGGATAATTTTCATACACAGTTCCAACCATAGTTCCATTATGGTACCATTCATAATGGATTTAAAATTCAAATTGATATAGGTTAAAGTTTAAACAAGGACAAGCTAAACCTTTTTATTATATCTTATTAATGATTTTTACTAAAAGTTGTTTTCAAGTGATTAATTCATACCGTCTGTAAATCCCCAATTCTTATTTTTCTACTTGCAAAAATGAAATGCAAAATAATTTTGGCAACAAAACCCCCTCGGCCTTTTTCAGACTTGGATAATCTGGTACATAGTAGGCTCATAAGACAACCAAAAACTGAAGGCATAGTAAAATTACCAAACAATTTAATGTAATGAAGTTACAGATTGTATAAGATTTGGACATCCAGTCCCATATATATGATAATCTAGCGATAGTAGATCGATCTTATGATGGACTTCTATGCTTTCACTGACAAAAGTGTGAGCACAGTGAGTGCATGTTCTCCAACCTGATATCAATTCATGCTAAATTAAAGGGATTTGAAAGAGGTTTTCTAATTTTTTATGTGTATCGTGGACACTGAAAGCATCAATTTGCGTGATTCCAATTTTCAATCAAACATCTGGTGCAAAATGATGCTATCAGTGTCCCCGATAGACATAACAAAATTAGAAAACTTCTTTAAAATCCTTTTAATTTATCACAAAATTTTCTGATTAAAGTCAATCTAGAAACTTTGATACAGGGAAGATGGCTAATGGTACTGGCTCTCATTTTTTATCTGTAATTTACAGCTGAATCCTTTCCCCTTACCATTTATTCACTAGGCTAGTATCAGACACTCTGATTCTACGGTGCCACGTAAAACCTATTAATACTGATTGAGTCAGTCAATTTATTGTCTTATGATAACTTTTTTGACATGTGTATGGGAGAAACAAGTCAGCCATTGCACAAGATATAACATTGCAGTTAATGTTGATAACTTCATAGTTTTATAGATCTTGGCACCAGAACTCGGCTAGCTATCATGATTTATGATAAACTGTACTAGACAAGGCCGAGATAAATACTTGAAATGTTCTGAGATATTATTTTAATTTTTGACAGAGCTAAAATATGTATTAGGAATTCAAAAAACAGGGTTTGAATCAAATACGAGACATTGCAAGAAATAAAAGTCTGTACCAAACAAAAAAAAATTCTAGTAACTGAAAATTTCTAGTCCAAAGCATGCCAAAATTGGGAGCAATAAAATTAGTAGTAGTGGACTCCTCAAACGAGAAGTACCATCAGGTGTTTCGAACAGAAATAAACTTGAATGATGTAGATGCAAAATGTACATGTAGTTGAAGATGTTTTCTTTCGTGTGTTATATTTCTGCTGGTTTTTGAACTTGCCATTTGTGATCTGATGATTTTCCTATGTAAATCATGTTCAGTTATATAGTGACGTTATATTCATGTTCTTAAAAACTGTTCCAAAATCCGTAAAAAAAATTAATTTTTGAAAAAAACATATCCAAGTGATCAAAATGTTAACATTATGTCAACATTATGTCCAATTAGAAAGTCATGTTTGATTATTGCTTTTAGTCATTGCAAATTTATTCCACACAGAAGCAAGGGATCATTTCTCAGAAAGGCCCAAAGATAAATTTTGAGTGTATTTTAGGGACATTTTGATCACTAGGTTATGTTTTTTTCAAAAAATGAGCTTTTTCCAGACTTTCTAACATGTTTAAATCAATATTTTTTGATTGAAGCATCTGCTGAAATTTCATGAAAAGATTAAAGAAGCACCCCTTTTTAAATCAAAGACAAAAATACTAGCAATTGCAGGAATTCCCACTTATACATGAAAAACTAAGATAAGAACTAAGATGAAAGTGTGAATGGAAACAGGTGGTAGGTTCATGTAAGAATTTCTTGATTGTTCTAAATACAATCTTTATCTTTAAAAAGTTTATTATTTTATCATTTCTCTATGTTTTTATCTATTGTGTTATCTTTAACAATAGTTACTCATACATTTTCCAAAATTTTTACTGATATCATTTGTGTTTTGAGTGAAGACATTATATAACATTCTCCCATATTTTCAATTGGATGTAGGCCCCTACTGGTCTTTTGGTCTTGAGGAACACATTTTTCAGCTATCCTGATGAGGTTTTTGTATCTTTAACACATGTAAGCAGAAAAAGGAGATCTGTTGACAATTAGATTTGAGTCAAGTTTTGAAATGGCTTATGAAGTGAAACTACTTTTTCTGTCGTAGTTGGGTTAAATAAAGATGCAATGGACATGCATTGTGCAATGAGGGAAAATTTGCCTCAAAAGGGATATAAGCCTACGCTTTTTGAATTACCAACTGTCACTGGGACTGTCACACATTGGCTCAGACAGTTTTTTCATTTAAGCCTCTTCATTATGTATCACTGACAGAGGTCATCTTGGTTTCAAAATTTGAAGGTATATCTCGACCTATGCTGGGATTGAATCCTAATTTAAGTTAATAAGCATGCATTCTAATTGTTAACCCACCTTGGCTAATATTGTTTAAGGGACAGATTTGCCATTTTTGGAGTTTGATTTGGTTATTAGATATATGTAAATAGTCTTCAGAAGTACTAGAAATGTTCAAACATATTTGGAATTTCACTTTCTATTTTTATAGATGTCTTTTCTATATAATATGGCAGAGTCTCTAGAAATGACAAGTCGTTATTTTAACTTTCAAACGAGGATAATTCTAGATACACATGGATTTGAAGTCTGAAATTGCGATGGTGAGCTGTGATCACTATTACTGAATAGCTTAGCAAAAAAGTTCCTGTTTCTGAGACTAAGGTACGATTGATAAAAAAAAAAAGAAAAAAGGCAAACCTGTCCCTTTAAATTAAGTCACATTTCCACAGCATTGCATTTTAATTTTGTATGCATTTCACATTATAGTTATATTTCAGACAATAAAAATGTGCTCACCATATTTTACCGTTACTTCATTATATAAAGATATCAGCTTAAAGTAGTGTGCACAATCGCGATGTTTTTTTTTTAAAATTTGAATTATGCATGTAATATGCAGGTGCAGTGAGAACAGCTTTTAATTTTATTTAAATTTCTGAATAACAATTTCTTAATTTCTGATAATTTTTACCCAAAAAAACTAATTTGTATTCCATGTGGTATAAGAAATTGGTGGAATAAATGCATATTATATTGATTGACATTTTTACGTCTTATTCAAGGTTTTATTTATGATACATGAATGTTGGCATCTGACTTCTTTATATGTACCAGGGAGAAAAATATAATTTGGCATTTTAATATTTATAGATTTGAATGTCAGTTTTTTTGTATTTTATATAAATTGATTGCGTGCAACTAGGATAGATGACTTTTTAAAAATTTCCATAGTAATATTAAATTAAAATGTACTTTAAGAGATTCATATCCACAAGTTTCAAAACGTTATTAGTGACCACATATGAATAGGCAAAAATGGAGATTCCTTTCGAAACAATATGTTCAGCCAGTTTCTGTAATACATGTCTTTGCAAAAAGAAGTCATCTTCAACTTGGTCATCAAAGCTTATGAATGTTGTTGAAGACAGATGAACCTTTTTGAATTTGGGTCTGGATATTTGCCTTTATAGATTCAGAGATACCAATGTTATTAGTTAAAGCGTTTCCACTGAGAGAAAAAACCGGCTTTAAGGTAGTTTTAAGCTAGTTTTTGTGTGTTTCCACTGGGCATATTGCCGAACAGTTACGGTTTGGGAAACGATTAAAACCCGTCTTTTTGCGTTCGGCAATTTATCGGGGGCTGGAAAACTTGAGGCAATTGGAAAAAAAACTAGCTCGCAAATTTTGAATAATTTTCTAAACCCCTTAATCACAATGTAATTCCAGTTCAAAATGGCATGCACAATTTTTTTTAGCTGCCTATCATCCCAATAGATTGCAGAATGAAACAGTTCCACAATCATGGAAGTGCAATTTTATCTTTGTAGAAAATTCTTCAAAATGAAGACAATGTGTGCTAGAAGTGAAATTAGAGGATTTGGTTCTTTGAGGTTATCATAATATGATTCAACTCAGATGCAACTGTAATAATAATATGTTTTCCAGAACTGAATTAACTTATCATAATATGACATTTAGAACATTTTCATGTTTTTTTCTTATAACTTGCTGATATTAGGCATGGAAATGTCAAGAAATAGAGAAAAAGGGGTGTACAGGTGTAATAATAATTGGGTTAACAATATTTAGAAAGGTGTATTTGAAATATTTGTAGAGACTACAATAGTATGTTTCACTTGTTTTTAAGTTTTTTATCTAAAATGAAAATATACTCAATCAATAACAGATGTGTTTTGGTTCAGTTTTATAATGTAGAGCAATGTAGTTTTAGAGAAAATGACAGAAGTAGAAATTCAAGGTTCAAATTGGAGTCGACTAATTTCATGCAGTTTTCACTGACATTTTTCAAAAAACAAGATTAAGTATGTCCATCTTTCACTGAAGGATATCATATTTCCATATTATTTGTGCAAATGCAGCTTGCTGGGTTACTGGAATAACGACCCTAACCTAGATTAAAACCCTCAACCACTATTTTTTGACAGTCAAATGTTCTGTTGTGTAAGCTATACAGCTACATCATTAACTATGTAGACTCTCCAGATGTCCATTTGACAAACCCATTTTTAGAGTGTAGAGTGTTCTGTAAGGAAAAACTACCATGCCTTGACAGCAAATTTTAGGGAATCCCAGCTTCAATAAAGTCTTTGGACTTACAGATTTAAGATTTTGTAAAATAAAGGAAGTAACGGGAATAACTATATGACAAGTGCTATGACCTGTAGAATAATGGTATATCCTGGTGATAATGTCCACCTATTAGAAATCATATTGTTCTGAGGACTGTCTTCCAGATGTTAGGTCTTAGTATGTTTGGCTCTTGTGAACTTCAGTGCCTTTTTAATGGTTGCCGGCCTGTTAAAAACTCTTCCATTCTTATGGTTGGAAAAATCATACAGAACAGAACAATTTTGATATTGATCTAAACACTTTTTTCATTGTTGGCCTTCTCCAAAACTGCATTGAAAAATCTAAAAAGTATATAAAAATTTGTGAGAATGGCACACTGGAATTCCAGGACAGTCAGCAAGCATCTTCATCCATAAGCAACTGAAGTACCTCTGGCATATTTTTTTCCAACCAAAAACGAGAAAATATACAATTTGAAATGATCCACGATTCAGAATATCTGATTATTTAAAATAGAAATTGATAATGATTACTTTCTGATGATAGAAAATATAAACACTCTGAAATATCATTAACATTAGTTTATCATCAGTCTTTAATTTAAAAGAACTACAACTCTTTGATTTTAACCCTAGTAATGGCGGGGTGGTGACCCCTTTCATATTAATGTGACACCTTCTTGTAAAGAATTTTCTTTTTCATTCATGATTTCTTTCATGGTGGTCTACAGTTTAATAGTAAAAGAAATGCGTGTTAAAGTATTGTATTCCATTGAGCTGACCTGAAAGTTGATGCTTTGGGAGAATTAAATAGATTTTTTATTCCGTTTGAGTTGACTACTTTGGGTTTTGAGTGCATAAGGAGTGCTCATTGACATAAAACAGTTTAATGTCCCATTTCTCTGCACCTGATTGTGCTATTAAAGATGGACAATGCCATGTAGTGTGCAATGAAGCAAATTTTGCCAGAACAGTTGACTATTTGCATCTAGTGTTCTGAAGTGTTGGCATATTTCCTCTTGTTAGCAATTACACATGCTCACTAGACTCATTGTAAAAAAAAAGGAATGAATGGAGTTTTACATCTTACTTTTCTGCACAATGTAGGCTAATGAAGACGGGCAACGCCATGCAGGGTACAATGAGGGAAATTTTGCCAAGACAGCGGCATCAGCCTGTTCTTTTTCGATTTCCATCTGTCGAGTGATCTTTAATGTGCACAGCCTGTAGCACATGGGACCTCGGTTTATTGTCCGATCCAAACGACTTTTTCCATGTCAACCACTCTTCAGACTCATTGTGGAGCATCCCAATTTCAAGTCTGTAAACATGGACTCAAAAGTTTAAGCTACCTTACTTTAATATCAGTAAACATAATTTTGGTAGTTTTGTTCAAGACACACAAAAGGAAATGGTAGTCAAGGCCATTTTGTTTTATGAAGATAACAGAATTATTTTTATCCAACCATCTTGAATTAATCAAACCATCAGACTCAAAACAAATTCCATATTTTACTTTCTTATCACCATCTTATTTCATTTCTGTTGAAATATCGAATAAACATAACTCCACTTTTTATGCCTTTTCAAATTTTTGATAAATAACTTTTGGTGTGATCTCTAGCTTAGGAGATAAAAACAGTCTGAAAGTTTGAAATTTTTTTCTAATAAATACATGGAATTATGGGATGTGGTGTCAAGAGTTGGAGATTATCAATAGTATTTGCAGACGTCGTTTTTCTTTCCTCTCTACAGAAATTGATAAGGGAAAGTAGATTTATAGAGGTTTAGAGAAGGAAATCCAGGGTGGTCTGGACTCTAACACAGGTTGTTTCTTCGTCCAACTTAATTGAGTAAACCAACAGGCCAAAACCATCGGCACCACTGTAAAGATTTACGAGCTGATTTTTTCTGCCCACAGAAATTGACATTTTAATATCATACACATGTTAGAACTCAAGATAATGAGTGACAATCTCCCCGCTGAATTCTGTGCAGCAAGTCAACTACCCATTGCTTTTAGCTCGAGAATTTCTTAATGGATTTTAACTGAACACATGCCACTTAATGACCGTTTATCATTTCTATGTATGTCAAAAATGAATAATAATAATAAAGTATGGTTTATATTTATTCCTGCCTGATAATGTGGTTTTTTTTTCACTGACACCTACTCAGAGTTCATTTTTCAGAGTTTCCCATTTCCTGATTCATTTCATTTTTTCTGAGTGCATTTAGGGTTTAGTGTAATTGAAAGGTCAAAGTGCAATGCAGGATTGTTGATTCAGCTGTAATTTCCTGGTCTTGTCTGGTTGTAATTTGTGACCTTATTTTTTCAGCATTGTCAATAATTGATTTCTACGAATTTTAGTCCTTGAAATTTTAATTTGTTGGGTTACCTTAAAAAGGTTAAAGGTGAAAGTTTATGGAAATTTGCACAAATTTTTTAAGGAAAAAAACTCTTGTGTGTATTTCTAGAAACCTATTCAAATGAAATTCAAAACAGGACTAATAAAATGAAATTGATAATTTTAAAAGTTGTAACTTTTTGAAATGGATCATCTTTATATTAGCTTACTTTTATATAAACTCTAGAATCCATCCATCAGCAGGGAATAAACCTGTCACATGAGGATTTTACTTATTGATGTATGCTTTTTGTAAGGCAAAGGTCACAGGGTTGAATTTTAATTCATCTAATTTGATCATTAAATTATCCTTCAATTAAAAGATTTCTAAGAAAATAAAGAATTTTGTCACCTGTGCATGAGGTAAAATTTCTTTAACAAATTTATTTATTTTAGTGCAATTGGAAAAATTACATGTTTAAAATCCTAATATGACAAAGTTTTGTACCAGCCTCTAGATCTTATTCAGATTAATAAATAGAGGATATTTCACAATGAAAATTGAATTAACATAATCATCAGTAGCACATAAGTGTTAAAGTAGCCATTACAGATAGATTTGATGTTGATAATATTAAAGTATTATGGTCATCAATATTCGAAATAATGTATTAAGGTGAACTCTGGTCAATTCAATGCATTCTAATCTAAATTTTTCATAACGTTTTGGTTTGGTAGCGCAATGGGTTTGAGCATTAGAATTTTGCAGTACTTTATATTTGATTAGTTATATCACACAAAACGTGGTTGTGGGTTTTAATCTTGGTCGGTTTATGACAATAGGGTGACTGGAGATAATTCATCTTTCCTCAGTATTCCAGTCGATCCAGCTGTTAAGGGTACATATATAATTCCGGAAAGATCCGGATTCCGCCAAGAGGTTTGACGAAGGACCATCAGACATAAAGGTTCCATGTGTACCTAAGTAGTTATCCTTGTAAAAAATGGCAAATTTTTTTTTCTCTTTTTCCATTTGATAAACATGTACATGTATAGCATATTTATTAATGATTTTAAGCCAGGTTTAAGGTTTTCTCCTTGGGACTTTACCTTTAAACTACATGTGTGTGAATTTTTATTTACCAACTTATAATGTGACAAATTATAAAGTTGGACTATTTTCTACCACTCTCTGTCATTATCAAGTTTGTATAATTACTGAATCTTGTTCAGAATTTTGTTGAAAAATATCCGGGGGCTAAAGAAATGTAGAAGAGACCACTCAAGTTTCTTTGATTCGTTTATGAGTACTCGTACTGCATTCAATTTTATCTTGGCAAATTGATGACCAAAATACATCTATTTCTAATTTGTGTGTGTTGTCGTCCTTCAAAAACATCAAAGAACTGTGTACAGTCTCTTACCATTGAAATATAATAAGATGTGTCTGGGGGCATTCGACGACCGAGTGCAAACCAAACATCATTAGTGCGCTGGCCTACGATTAATAACGCCCGATATTTCTGGGGCCACTAATCGACCCATCCAAGTCTGTTGACATAATGGTACAAATACATTTTTCATTGGGTATTTACATAAGGAACTTTAACGGGTTTGACAAATATGGCTTTTGTTGGAGAATATTTTGTTAACCTGTGAATCCTGCACCTACAAAAACATGGCGTAATAGCGATGGCTAATCAATGAATTCACAGAATTAAAAATAATATTGCTATTGTTGTGTGATATCAATATATTATTGAATTTTCTCTTATAAAAATAATGTCATGATATTTGTTAAATAGTGCAACTTGGTTTATCCATCAATGCTATTCGGTCAATGCCTGAGCACAATATAAGTTAAAAAAGGTAAAGGGGATTTGAAATACATCATTTGTTTGATTTGGGTCTTAAATATATGCTTAGAAGTACTAGAAATGTATGAAAATTGCATAATTCCTCCAAAAATATCTCAAACTATAGAAATTTCTTTTGCAATTTCTATAAGATGTCTTTTCTATATATGGCAGTGTCTAAAATAAAGACCACTCGTCTTTTTGAACTTTCAAACACAGATAATTCTGGAAACACATGGATTTAAAGACTCAAATATCAACGGTATGATTGGTTATAAAAATGGGACAGCTGTTCCTATAAGAAATTTTTTTATTGTCCATAGAAAAATGCAGCAATTACCTTGAGCATTTTCCTATATTATGCTAAGAATGTGTCAGTGGAATGTGGTACATTCCTGCATGTACTTGTTCATAGGACTTAACTTTGTATAAATCTGCACAAATATTATTTTGACACTGCTATAAATTTGATGTTAACTTAGAATGAACTTTAAATTCAAATTGTCAAACTGGGCCGAAATCAAATATTATATTTAATTAGCTAAGTGTGAAAATTTAAACTGTTCGTTCTAAGAGGTAGTATTTCTTGTTGAGTATACTGAATATGAATAGTTTATTTACATATGTTATACCGATATATGTAATAATTATTTAGAGAATTAACGTAAACAAATATATGATATGCATAAATAAAATAATAAATAAGATAATAAATAATCAAGTGTAAATAAATTGCATAATTGAAGCAGAGATTGACATGTTTATTTATAATTTGAAGAAGATTTTATATCAACTTCAGCTATACCTAAAGTGATGAAGAATTCAACTTGTCTACATGGTCTATCATAGATATTAAAAGAGATACTGCCAATAATGTGTAATATACACCCTAAATTGTATATTTGTGAATATCATTTGTATCTTAATAAGATGAGTTCCACCTAATATCATGTTTCTAGGCCAGATGCAATATCACTAAGTCACATTTTAAGAAAAATGCAATTTGTTTACATTCATAATTTAAATTTATTAATCTGCCAACTGAAATCTTTGTTTTATGAAGTGCATTAAAGGGATTGTAAAGAGGTTTTCTAAGTTTTATATGTGTATCGGGGACACTGATAGCATCAATTTGCACCATTCCAATTTTCAGTCAGACATCTCTGGTTCCTGCAGTTCCACTAAAACTAAGTGTTTTAGGATGAAGCATATTTTGCGATTAATGACGTCATCAAACGCTTGTTTTTAGTGGAATTAGGGGAACCTAAGATGTCTGATTGAAAATTGGAATGGTGCAAAATGATGCTATCAGTGACCCCTATACACATAAAATTTTTAGAAAACCTCTTTACAATCCCTTTATCAATCTTGTCAAAGTGATTGCACATGTTTTGAAAAGAAATTTTTGAGGGATATTATCCTCTAATTTTTTGTTTTATTATCTTGATAAATTTGGAGTTTTGTATTTGTAACATTCTGATTTCCTGTCAGATATCTGTCATTTTTGTAATACCAAAAAACTTGACCAGAATATCGCATTAGCTAAGTGAATGGTGATAGCAATGGTTTTGAGTCCTTTAAATTGCACCAATTACACTTGTGAAATAAAAACTCTCTTCCGAAACATTATCAATCCACAACAATTAAAATACAATATTGCCCATAATAAAAAAAATAACATTTGAACAACATTCATGTGATAAAGCAGCATATCATGTTTGTTTTAAACACTGCCCATCCTATCCAGCTTATAAATAATGTTGTTTTTTTTCAAAGAAAAAAATTCTTGTCTGTACCTAGCTTTAAGCTGAACTGACAGTGATATTCATAATGAAAGGTCTTTCAAAATATTACTGACAGAAAGTGAAAGAGGGGTTTCCTTATTTTTAGTGTCAAATTAAGCAAACTATTTGATTAATTGGGGTTTCTAATAAATTAAAAATCGTATGTTCTTATTGCATATAATTTAGAGTTTTAACCAATCATGAATGTCTATATATGTACAGTCTGGATAAACAAAAAAAGACTTTTTAACCTTTCTTGATCGGTCACTCATTGGAATTCTGCTGGTAATTCTCTTCTAATTTAACTAATTATGATTAAATAAGGACATGTGAGACAAACTGGTATTTTTCAAATTAGATAACACTACTTCCTATTCATATTAATATTAGCATTTTCATTTTCATAAATGAAAATAAGGGAACCCATCTTTAATGCCAAAATCCGCCAAAACATTATGGAAAAAGAAAGGATATTTGGCAAAATTCTTGACATGAACTCATGCATAGAACAATATAGATAAATTGTAATGCATTATGACATATATTGTAAATAAAATATGAAAAACATTGCCTTGTAATGATGCAATGAGTTTTTTATGACTTCACTTAGCGTCATATGTCATATTCTATACATCATTACACTGGTGTTATAAGTAAATAATGACGCTATGTCATATACAATTAATATCATATTTTTTTGGACATTTTGAAGGTTTTGACTCATTGACAACCTTCTGTATGTGATTTATTTATGAGCATCTGGTAAAGAAAAATAGTTGTCAATTTATAAACTGTTTATTTTGGCTAAGATAGATTCTTTTAACAACACATAAATTGTTTTAAAAAAGTGTTTCTAAAAATATTTTTTTAGATGCAAGGGTTATTTTTTTTTAAATTTGCAGTTCTTTGACTGCAAGTATCCACCTTTGTATACCAAAATTCAATAATGACCCAAAAATGACCTTTTATTTCTAAAATTACTTGACAGCTTGTTATTAATTTGATAATTATTGACACATTTATTATCCATTGTTCTTACAAACCTTGCCTACAGGCTCAGATCACAACTCTATACAACTTATTCAAGAAGTAATAATATAAGTGAAATCTAGTATAAGATTGCAGATGCAAATAATATTTCATCTTCAGTTAAATGTCTTAAATTCATTACATCAAATTCAAATCTTCAGAAAAAAAGATCGAAAAAATCTCAGAAGGGATGTGCGCCTTGTATCATTTAAGTAAGATTTATTTGGTCGATTGATCAATTTTATAATTTTTGGCTAAGCCAGGATTAATAATGGAGACATGTAGTATTTAGAGTTAATCCCCTTAGAAACATGGATGATATGATAGTTACAAGTTGATGTTACTTAGGTTACTTTCATCTTCGGACAGTAATCCTGTTGTTCCGCTAACTTCAAGCAGATCAAATGCTTATCTGGGAAAAAACAGCGAAGTCATCCATTATTCCAGAACGTAATTTAATTTCTGAGGATTTCCGATTTTAATTTGATAATGGATATTTTTGATTTTTAGACGCTCATGTTGTGATGCTGATAAATGGTTCTAAACGTTGTTTTTGTGTTTTTTGTCTGGTTGAGGGGATTAGTCAAACCCAGGGAATTAAAAGAGATTACATTGATTCGCTAGAAGAAAAAAAGAAAATTAATTTTTCACGTTAAATTAGTGATAGTTGTTGATGTTAAAACTGTAACTTGAGCGATTTTCATCTTCAATGATTACTTCAGGAAATTAGAGAAGAGAAGAAAAAAAAATGGAGTCAGATATCTGGATAGTAACATTCACATTTTGTTTACATTCCAAACTTAATGATTTTTATCTTCAAGGGGAATAAACTTCCTAACAACTGAATAACATATATAACTGGGAGTACAGTTCTCTGAATTTCTTGCCTTGTACATATGCACAATGGTGGCATAGTAGCTCAGCAAATTGGAGATCCTAAGTCTATCAGTTGAGATATGATACCTTCAGATTTTTCAGCCTGGTTTCCCCGCCAGTCTGTGTTGTAGGTCGCAGGGGCTTACATTGAATAGAAAAAGTAGAATGTGAAACCCCATTTCCATTTCCATTTCCATTTGTTTCCATTTAATTCCATTTCCATTTTATTTTCATTTTTCATTTTCATTTTCATTTCATTTTCATTTTCATTTCATTTTCATTTTCATTTTCATTTTATTTCATTTCATTTCATTTTCATTCATTTCATTCATTTCATTCATTTCATTCATTTCATTCATTTCATTTAACCCACCCTGTATTTAGATATTTGAACCAAAAGATTAGAAGAGCTGTCACTGTGAAATTTTGTACTTGTGCCCTTGGGACAAATAATTGAGTTCCTTATGTACACATTAGAAATTCTTCAGCTGGTTGAAATTAAAAAAGAGCTGACAAATACAGCTGTTCTGGCATCTTTAATCCTTGCTGTTCTGGCATCCTTAAATCTTAATGGGAAATGGATTTGCATGTCTTCAATCAAGTGCAAAAAAGGTAAATGTAAAATCCCAATTTATTTTGTTACATCAATACATGCCTGTCGATACCAATGTGGATGAATAGATCTCGTGCATGCGTTATCGATAAAAAAAATTGTCTTGGTTGGAAGAAATATAATTTCAGTCTGAGATTAAATTGAATTCTAGTTTGAAATTCTTGATCAAACAAAATGTTAGCTGTCCCTATTAAATATTCACAAATGAAATTTCACAGATAATGAGAAAATTTGTAATTTGAAATGAAGTGAAAATAGCTAGAGGACTATCTGGTTTAAATATGGCGGAGTCAAGGGATTAAATATGTTAATTGCTGTAAAGATTTGAGAATAGAGAAGCCTTTTGGCCTGGATGACAACCTGCGGACATCAGACCACGTGTAATTATTGTAACATATTAAAATTGATAATAATGGGCCTAATTGATATCCGTCTAAAGATGCTCTTTGCTTCTGAAATTTTGATGAATGTTTTCCAAGCGTGTAATCTCTAGCCCGAGGGTCTGATATTAAAATAGAAGATGAGTAGGTTGATGCCAGACTAGGAGGTGTTAATCAGAACTTGACATCTAATGTAGTGCCAGTCCCCAGCTTGGTGGACCCAGGTGGTGGCAAGTCTTGAAACAAAGAAATCTTTTCCTCTAATTATACCCTTGACTGACTTTACTAATGATTTCATCTTGTCTCCATTCATCATTGTACCCACTCCACCCTGTCCCTGTACAGTCCTTCAGTCAACTTCCTCTATCGGTTACTATTCACTGGAGAATTGGTAGAGTAAATATTAATATTTAAAATGTATTTGTGTGGTTTTAATAAGATTACTATCTAATTGAACCATTTATTGCTAATTATCTCCCTTAGTTGTTATCACCAACCAAAAGTCATTAGATTAATAAACTGAATTTTTTTTTTTTTTTTATTGCTTCCTTTTGATATTAAAGTTATCTATTTTTGCTAAATGACTCTGAATTACAGGAAACATCTTATTATTTTATTCAAGAAAGAAAAATCCAGTTTCTATTTTAGTTGCTGTATTCTGGCATGAGAAATGTATTCATACTGTTTCCAAGACAAATTGAGCTTTTTACATAATTGCAAAGTTCATCATATATTAAAGGGTATTAAGCTTACAGTTGTATAAATATAGCCTCTGCATGCTGAAAAAGCTCAATTTAATCAGTATTACTTTTTGATTCAAAAGCTGACTTTCAGATATCAGATACTTAATTATGCAACAAAAATTTTATCTTGAAAGTTCAGCTACTATTTTCACCTTAAAATAATCATGATATTTCAATTGCAGGGAAGTTAATCCCAGCATAGGTCGAGATAATACCTTCAGATTTTTCAACCCGGTTTCAGTTAAAAGGGCCTGGAAAAAGTGTCTAGTTGTTTGGATGGGACAATAAACCAAGGCCCTGTGTGCTACAAGCTGTGCATGTTAAAGATCACTCGACATTTGGAAATAAAAAGGGCAGGCTAATGCCACTGTCCTGGAAAAATTTCCCTCATTGCACCCTGCATGGCATTGCCCGTCTTCATTAGCCCACATGGTGCAGAAAAGTAGGACATAAAACTCCTTTCATTTCATTCATTTTCGATTGTAGGGAAACTGTGTGTCAGATTTGAAATCTGAAAGTAGCTAGATGTAAGTGAAATTAAGCTCTATCAGCTGGTAAAAACGTATATTTAGACAACAATATCCCTTTAAGTCATCTTTTGTGACATTATTACAAATGTTAACACCATTGACTGACATTTCCCAACTAATAATTTTCAGAAGCAAGTGATGATTTGCAACTTATGAAACAAGATGAAACAGTCAAGAGTCTATGAAATATTAAATACCATATTATAATTGTCATCATCAACCCATGAGGGCTTCTATTAAAAATTCAATCTCTATTGTGACAATGACAAAGTTGAGCCGCCCTTACCCAATGACTCATGTTCCTATTGAAATCATAGAGATAGTTCTTTTTTTTTAATTTAAATGCCTGTCCCTAGTGAATATCAATTGTCACTGCACACAAATGTCACATCATTTAGGTCCATTACTGTGTTTGTAATTGTTACCAATATTAGGAGAAATTCTATTGAGCTTTGTTTCAAGATGAGTTCATCTTTGACCTGTAGACATTTTCTTTTCTGAGGCATTTTCTATATGATAAAGCTGTGTATAAAGTGATCCAGAGTTCTTAATTTCCTATTGAAAACATGAATTGTATTAGATCCAGAAAAATTGTACATGTTTTTCAAGCAGAACCAAAGGAATCATCGCTTTTCAATTTTTCTACTTACTTACTGCATCTTAATGAGACTGTATATTTTCTACCTTTTTTTATGACTTATGTGATAACCGCATCATAAAACCCTTAATTTTAGTGGAATTACAAGAACTACAGATGTCAGACTAAAAATTGGAATGGTGCAAATCGATGCTATCAGTTTCTATGATACAAATGTATGAAAAATAGCTTTTTAATCCCTTGGCAAGTATACATACACTTATGTGCTTTTTCAACTGTGCAAAAAATGATCGCTCACAAGCAAGGAAAAGGTAAAATAGTCCTTTAAAACTGTAGGCATTGAGACAGTTTGTAACACAATTATACTTTATGGCATTGCCAATCTTCATTTGCAAGAAAAGGAAGAGAGAGTTGTATTCCTGATTTATTTATGTAAAATTAGAAATATTAAAACAGAGCCTAAAAAAACGTTGTTGTTACTCAGTTTCACACTATGCAATCTTCAGACAACTGAACCACTCTCAGTCTGCGTCCCTTCTGAAGTCGGACAAGTAGAACTTATTTTCCGAGACAAGCTCCACCTGCCCGTATTTAAAATTATTTAGAAAATGGACAGCAAATATAAAAAAATTGAATCTTATCGAACATCTACTTTCACTTGCACTCTTCCACAGTCAGGATCAATGATAGTTAAGATAACTGATCTCTTAAATCACAGCATTATTGATTGACAGCTAATACATTCAAATCAACCAATCAGAACTATTGTATTAGAGAGGAATAAATCTGTACCAAATAATCCTCTCCTATCGTTAATTTGATTGAGTGGTTTAAACAACACTGTGAGTAACAATGATACCTTAATTCCAGCTATTTTTTCCATCACTCCATCCATCTTGGTATTTTTGATGTATTCTGTATAACTGATACTGATTATGGTGTTGATGCTAATTTTAGCCTTTCTGCTTTGCTAGACTTTGCTTGGTTCCAATTTTCAGTGTCATTTCATTAAAAAAGTTTTGTACCAAAAGCTACTCAAAATAGCATTGTTCTTAAGTTCATCTACAACACCTTATGCCTCTATTTAGGGTAGTCTTGAACATTCCAAATAAAAGATTCTAAATTAAAAAAAAAAATCAACATTCGAAACGCTAAATTGCAAATGCAGAATGCTGATACCTCAAACTATTTGATATTAAATAGTTTTTGGACATGATTAAATAGTTCTTATTCTATAATACCATATACAAACACAAGCTTACATAATATACAATATTTGCTAAGCTATATCTTCCATCATTGTACACTGTATGGCATCTACCATATTCATTAGCCCTATCAGGTGAAATATAAGATAAAACTCTGGAATTGAAATTTTCCTTCATAATGTTGCTGACTTGATTAGACAATACCAGCATCTTTATGTGTTTTCATCAACACTTTTTAGGCTATTATCACCAGATCTGACTTACTTGAAGATAATAGAATCAGGCTTTAAATTTACAATTATCTCATTGAATGCATTATTTTAATGAAATTTTTTACATGAACATTTGTTCGCACCCATTTAACGCTGTTAATGTGCAGTATTTTTCACTTCTGCTGTGGTTGTGTTAGAAGAAAATTGATTATTTTAATGAAAATTGTTTCTTTAAATTTGTTTTCAGCTAATATTGAATTGTTTATGTAAAAAAGGTTGACAATTTGGTTATAATTTGAAATCTGTTCGGAAATGAATGAGTCAGCAGACGCACTATAGAATGGCGTCTGATTCATTTTCTTAGTTTTATCAGTAGAAGGAGAGCCAGAAAAATTCAAACTCATTGTTATTCCAAAAATAATCCAATCCATTTTCTCGCCATTGCCTCTCCAAAATAAAGGTGCTATAATCTAACGATAAATAGCTCGTAAAGATCTCTTGTATTGTTTAAATGTCGACCTAAGGTTAACTCCTTTTCATTGCAGCTCAAATGACGCAATTATTTCTCGACAATCTCTGAAATTAAATTCAGCTTGTTGGTTCCTGTTCTGCCATCTTCCAAACATTTATGACTTTAATCTTTACACTTAAATGGCGTCAAATTCACTAAATGTTTTTTAGGCCATGTCTGTGATTGCTAGTTAGGATTTTTTCGTTGAATTATTATTATTTTAAGCAAGATCCATTTTTTTCTCAGGAAATGCTATGTTGATTTTTTGAGGATAGATTTTTTAGCAATTTTTTTTTTAATTTTCCACACAAGCAATTTAAAAATATTGAATTGGATATTTGTTTGTTCAGTTTTTTTGATGAATGATGAGATATTTCTTCTTCAGAGATGTGGCTGTTTTATGATAAGGTTTTGTGAATTCTCTAAGATAGCTGCAAATTGATATTTTCCTGGTTTTGATATTTGTGGAGGTTCTCTTTCTGCTGGTTAAATAAATACTTTTAATACCAATGATCTGTATAACTGCATAATGATTTAGTCTTTATTTATTTTCTGCATTTACAGAACTCACAAAAGCCTGAGTGGCCATTGGCCACACGTCAAAACGCTGCATAAAATATTAACCAGTGATTGTTGTTCCATAAAGCTGTGTCTATATATCGTATTCACAATTACTAAATGTCACTTAAATGCCACTTTAATAGTTATACAGAGGCTAACCTCTTTGAAATCCTTTTAAGTTTAACAGAAGTATATTTGGTATGCATAAAGTGTGCCACTCTACTCACCATTCCTTTTGCTATAAAGTTACCTTAAATATCATTTTTCTTTTGATCCTGAAGAAAAAGCATTAGTGGAGGAATTTTTTATTTTAACTAATTGGTTGTTGAACATAATCTGACCTCAACAATTTAGTAATTAGTAAAAAACCCAACTAAAATTGACATGAAGTGTTTCATGACAAATTGGTAGCACTCTTGTAATTGGTACCATACTTTGTTTCTATTTAAAGGCAAACAATCAAATAATTTTCAGAAAATTTAGTAAACCATTGTATAATGTCAAAAAGGGAAATTTGAAACAATTGTCGATAAAGTTTTTTGAAAAAAATGTAAAGTTTAATAAACATGTGAAATTTTGACCCAGGACATTGTAAAAGCAACTTGTTTTCATGTGATTTCTATAATTGCTAATGTTCTGTAGAGTCAACAACCAAACAGATGCTAGTAATTTTAAGTTGTACTTATAGTGAAATTAACTTTATCTTAATCTTTTATAATTATGGTAACAAAAAAGCCGCGGTGGCTCAGTGAGTTAGACACTTGCTCGCTAACCTGAAGGTCCAGGGTTCAATCCCGGCATAGGTCGAGATGATACCTTCGGATTTTTCTGTTTTAAGTCTGTGCACGTTAAAGATCCCTCGACAGTTGAAAATCGAAAAAGAGCAGGCTAATGCCGCTGTCCTGGCAAAATTTCCCTCATGGCACCCTGCATGGCGTTGCCTGTCTTCATTAGCCCACAAGGTGCAGAAGAGTAGAACGTAAAACTCCATTCATTTCATTTCATTTCACAATAAAGCCAAGCTTTTTTCTTTGTGAGTTTCTTGGTGCCCTTGACCACTAGACCTATTGGTAAACCAATGATGGACTAACTCCACCAACTATATTTGGGTCATGTGATTGTAGACAGATTTACTTTAACAGTCACATTTGTACTATTAAATAACATTAAAGGTCTTAAGATCAAACATATCAGCTAGAAAAGAAATGAAAAAGTACAGCAAGATCAAGCAATTAAGGAGACATTTTGTGTCTTTGAATCACATAAAAGGTTTCTATTAGATTTCTTCAGAACATTAGAATCAACATCTTTTCATTTTTTCCTACTCACATTTATACTTTAGTCAGAAGAGATGAAGGTTATGTTTATGTACTTCTAACAACATAGGTAGAATGACCTCTTCTTCTAAAGTAATTGCCGCTGGTATGGTAGCAGAGGTATGGTTGGTTTCCTTTTGGAACACTTCAAATCATTCTGCATATGGGTTTGTCAATTCAACTTTCAAAGATTCCGGAAAGCATCATTTTTGCAAAAGAATTGTATTGGTACACCATTGTATTGTATTGGTACATCATAGTATTGTATTGATAGTATTGTATTGGTACATCATAGTATTGTATTGATGCATCATAGTATTGTATTGATACATCATAGTATTGTATTGATACATCATAGTATTGTATTGATGCATCATAGTATTGTATTGGTACATCATAGTATTGTATTGATGCATCATAGTATTGTATTGGTACATCATAGTATTGTATTGGTACATCATAGTATTGTATTGGTACATCGTAGTATTGTATTGGTACATCATAGTATTGTATTGGTACATCATAGTATTGTATTGATACATCATAGTATTGTATTGATAGTTTTATATTGGTATATCATATCATAGTATTGTATTAGTACATCATAGTATTGTATTGGCACACCATAGTATTGTATTGGTACATCATAGTATTGTATTGGTACATCATAGTATTGTATTGGCACACCATAGTATTGTATTGGTACATCATAGTATTGTATTGATACATCATAGTATTGTATTGATACATCAAAGTATTGTATTGGTACATTGTAGTATTGTATTGGTACACCATAGTATTGTATTGATACATCAAAGTATTGTATTGGTACATCATAGTATTGTATTGGTACATCTAGATTCTAAGCAACCACATCTGTAAGAATTTGTTAATAATTTATAATAGACTTTCTGAAAACATCCTTTTCTTACTGTTGGTTATAATTTACAAGAGAATGATGGTTTCCATTTTCTGAAAATGGACTGAAGTTATTAGCTGTGGATTCCAAAGCTTCCCCTTACCATTTTTTTACTAAAGACATAAAGTCTTCATAAGAATTTGGGCACTTTTACTATGAGTTTAATGATTTTCCAAATTTTTCTAGGACTGCATTTCTACTTTGGCACCAAAAGTTATATTTTTTTTACATCAGCATAAGTCAAATTGATTGGCAAGGAAAGATTAAAATTATGGCTATCTTTTGATCAGTCCAGCATTTCATGACAGATTGTGATTGGTTCTTCATAATTTTTAATTCAAAATTGACCAATCAGATGTTGTCTTGAAGTAAAGTTAACAGGGCAAGACATCATTGAAAAAGCATTTCTATCCTTTACATAAAATGAGGCAACAACATTTAATATATGAGCTGTCCCAGGTGGATAAGTATGAGTACCAAATGAACTTTGATTCATGTAGGCTAACATGCAATGATAAACATTACCAAACCTTAAATTTTTAACAGCCTGGAGGTGGAGATGATCTGTTGACAGTGGGAAATTGGAGAAGTTAGATATCAAACTGTTAATCATCAATCTATTGGTATAAAGGGTGGAGTAGGAACTCTTTACTATTAGTTTAACACTTGTCATTATTACATCATTACATTCAATCCTTGTTAACAAATTCTATACCTCCATATCAACTATTCAGTTTGTTAACTTCATATACTGAGGCAGGATTATTGGTTTATCTATAAAAACCTTTAAACAGCTTCATGATCTACATTGTCATCATCATCATCATGATTTAATCCCTGTTAACAAATTCTATACCTCCATATCAACTATTCAGTTTGTTAGCTTCATATACTGAGGCAGGATTATTGGTATATCTATAAAAACCTTTAAACAGATTCATGATCTTCATTGTCATCATCATCATTATTCATTCCTTGTTAACAAATTCCATACCTCCATATCAACTATTCAGATTCATAGCTTCATATACTATAAAACAGATTCTTGATCTTCATTGTCATCATCATCATTCATCATCATCTTTGTTATCATTACTTCATTTAAATCAAACCTTGTTTCATCTAAAGATCAAGTTATCATGAACATAGCAGAAATATTCACCAGCAATGTTGGCATTTGTTATTATTGCTGCACCTTGAAAAAGTGTAAAAGCAACATTGATTTAGTGTCTTGGTGTTAATTAGATACTGAATAGTTGCTATTTCTATGGCAGATATTTTATCAACTTGTTTCAATTTGAAGGCAGGGTGGACTTCTGGCATTTGAATTTCATGACATTTTGATTAAAATTTAAACAAGAAATTCTTGTCTTAATTCCATTGACTTGTTACATGTATCATCCTGCTCTTGTCCAAATTCTTATAGGAGTAGTTGCAGATGCAAGGGGCATGGTATTTGCAGATTTCCATCTACTCATTTTAATAGGAGTGAAAACATGAATTTTATTACAGTTATAAGTCTTTTGGGCAAATAGAGAATCTCTATGTGAATATACTTTTTTTTTTTACATCAAGAACACCAGTTGTTGTGAATACATTGATCAATGCAAGATGGAGTAATCATTACCAGAACAACGACAGTGAAATACTTTCGAATTGTCCTACATTACACAAAGGAGTTGGAAAGCTCAATGTCCTGGTTGCTTATGTCCTTAGAGCCACACTCTAATGCAATATATACCTGAGCAGCCAGTATACCGGCCGTTACTAAGTGACATCATACAACGTTAACATCATACACTTTTACTTTTATTACTTGATGTTCAGAGTATATGATGTTATATTTCATTTAAACTCAGGGTTCAAAGGGTTAACATATACCACTGTAATAGTGCAAGTTTTCATGGTTCTTCTGGAGTTGTCAATGCTATTTTTTTTTTAACATTGTTGCTTTTGATGGATTCCAACTCTAAATGACATCTAGTCTGAAACTAGAGGAAATATTATCCCTGGCTTTAAAACACATTTGATCTGCCTAATGTCAGCAAACAATTGATTCCAAAGAGTACTAAAAGTTTTGGAAAGAACATTTCAACATGTCAAAGGTGAAAAAATTACATTTGCTTCAGCAAATCCTTTCAAATTTGAAACGAAACTGGCACAATGAAACAAGTACAACACAATGAAACAAGTACAACACAATAAATCAAGTGCACCATTATAAATCAAGTGCACCATTATAAATCCTATGCAATCTAATCTTGCAATAAAAGTATAATGTAGGATATGTACAAGTAGACTATTAACCACTAGCAATATTTTATTATTATGACATGCCGTACTTGATTATCATAAATCAAATACTTCCACCAGAAATTTGACATGAGTAAATAGACTGTAGGGACTACTTTACCCAATTACTGTTGAGCTGCCTAATAAATCACCTCATCACAACTATTTGGAGGAGCTCATAAATTACGCCAAATTTTGATAGAAATGGTGCTTCAGCTGGTAATAGTCCTAGTTGACAATGGATTGTTTACACAAATAAAATTATTACATTTTACAATTTCTGTGTCCTCTTGTATCAAATAATTGAATGAAATTTCCCCACACAGATTTTGTGTTTAAACAAAATAATTTTACTATTTACTCATTAGATCGTTAAAAGCATATCATCGGATGACAAAAAGTTTTTCCCATTTTAGTTGCAAGTAGGGTGGATTTATAATGTTTTACATAATATCCTATCAAATTTGATTGAGGATTGTTTTGTTTGAGAGACTGGAGGATAGAGAAAAAAGTATAAATGTATTTACTACATTTGGACATTTGATTTAAGTCATAATTATGCACTATTTGCAAAATTTAGGCAATTGGTAGAAAATCTATATTTAGCCGTAAGCATTGAAATCTAAGTTCAAATTGTATTTAGGTGTGTGTTGCAAGATGGAACCTATTTCAGAACACCTGATGCCACTTCTTTTCACTCTTATTAGTATAAACAATATTTGTCTCATTTAATGACATTTATAGTTGAAATAAAAAAAAAACAATTCCGTTAATCAAAATCTCGTCCAAAGTATGGCAAAATCGAGAGTCATAATGGACTCTTTCTAAGAGAAGTACCATCAGGTGTTTTGTAAAGAGTAATCAGGGTAGTCTTTAAACGCGACACCCGCCACTACTATATAGGTCAACATCATGAAATACGAAATATTCCTGATCAAAAAAATCATCCAAGATGCAGGAAATAGATTTGTAATATTTATAAATTTATTTCAATTTGTAGCTTGTTGTGAATATCAAGCAGCTATGATGGATGTCGCACTTGGTAGGGTATGCTTTCACTTATAGGCACCTGATACCAGTTTTAATTTAGACGTATTTACTCACTTATGGTTGATATACTTCCTCATGAAAAGTGAATTGAAGCTGCCAATGTTTTGCCAAAATGTTATTTTTGATTTCAGGTTTTGTTTTGCGGTTCGGGTCATTAGTACTTGATTTATTTATCCAGAAGTTTGCTATAATGAGCATAAAATTCCACTTCTCAAATATACATTTTGTATGAAACCTATGTATCTTTTATATAATGGAAACATTATGCATATAACATTAATATTATGTACTTTTACAGTTTGTACAACATAATGAATTGTGACAGTTTAAGGTTTCATTACTGATGTACATGTAGACATTACCAAGGAACCTAATTTATATCATTGTACTTAAAGAATGTAGTGTTTAGGGTGCAACCATTTGTCAATTTATGTAATGTTTTAGAAGCATTCTTGGCCTAACAACTGAACATAATGGAACCATTTGGCATCCTATTGTTTCATTTAAGTCTGAATGCACTGTAATTCATCATCAAAACGCCATATTAATGGTTAATATCTCAAAAATCATGTTTATGGGGAAAATGTTCTTGATGGCATTGAGAACTGTACTGAGAATGAGAGGAAAAAACTTTCAAAACAACAGAACAGTTGGCATTTTGTGAGTTTTTTATGATAAAAATGACATGACCTCAGTGAAGTATTTCTGACATTGTCTGTTTGATTCTAGGTCAACCATTACAAGTTTATGAGACTAAGTGCAGAGAACTCTTAAAATCTGAATGAATTCATCTCCCACTCAGATCATAAAAGAACCGTCAAAATTCTTACAACTAGTTCGAACAGCTTCATCCATGTTTTAATGGTTCCTCTTTCTATTTTATTGTTGCATGCATTTGTTTTAATGTTTAAACTGAGCATTGGGAGTGCATGATAGTTAAGATGAAGTTTTATGGTACATCTCAGTTGAAATATCATATCTCCTTCACTTTATTTGATTGTTTTTCACTTTTGGTAATGATGCAAATCTGGAATAATCTTCATGAACATGGTTTTTTTTGTCCTGTCTTTTAGCTGATTTAAATTCCAGATTGTTTTTATGGAATCAAAACATAAAAATCCTTTAGTGTTATTGAAAGAGCCACTTTATAAGTTGAAAAAAAAAAACCAGAATTGTAATGTCTTGAATTGGAAAATGACCCAAGGGAAGGGTATATGTGAGATTTGGTGTGCCATGCATTCTAAAAGCAATAAACTTTAATCTGCAGATATTACTGATATGATGATGTCATCTGTCCTGAAGACTCTTGAGAACGTAGAAAACAGCGGGAAAATGACAGTCTAAACTTTGATTAAACATTTTTTCTTAATTGTTATAGAATCAGACATTTGATTTTAATTTTGAAAAGTGATACAGAGCGCTGAAATATCATTTGATAATATAACTATGAGGACAAGTGAAATCTTGTCCATCAGCCCCAATTATTCCTCACTAAATCTTGAAATCTGATAAAAGTTGAGAAATAAATGAGGTGTAATGTTTGTTGGTACCAGAATTCTTCCTGATAGTATCAAATTGGTCTAGAAAGTTATATATTAGACCAGTTGTTACTGTCACTGATAATGATTTGGTATCCTGGTGATTATACTACTATCAGGGTTCACAGACCTTGAAGGAGCCAAATATACTAGATTAATATATCATTATATATTACCAGTATTATTTGACTTTAAGTACAAAATTTAAACTGTTTAGTGTTCACTAGCTCTTACCAATTTTACAACAAATTTCTTAATTGTAGCTACTAAAAACTTCATTTTGGATAACAATGTCACAAAATTTTATACATGAAATTCATATTTAAGAGACAGATGCACAGATTTTCTTAACCAATTGTACATTAGTCTCAGAAACAGGAATATTTTAGCTTAGCCATTCAGTAATATTGATAACAGCTCACTGTCAAAATTTGAGCCTTCAAATCCATGTGTGTCTAGAATGATCTCCAGAAAGACGAAAATCTTTTATTGAGACACTGCCATATAGAGAAAAGACATCTAAAGAAATATGAAAAGAAATTCCTAGCTGAGATATCATAAATTCAAAACTCAAAGTGGCTCATCTGTCCCTCTCACAGAAAGAATAATCAACCCTATCATTACATGTACAAAAAATTACAAAACAAAAAAAAATACAAATATACTTAGTATATCATGGATTTAAAAAAAGCGAGTACAAGAATATTTTGGAAAAATAATCACAAAATTATGACCCAAAGTTTTATAATTGATCATGTACACAAATAGCAAGATATTTTTACAATTTTGAAATAGGTGTAGTTCTCAAAGATAGAAAATGTGTTCGGATTAAAAACCATCAAAAACCACCTGTTTTTGTAAAGTTCAAACTTGAATTGTTCAATGAATATTTGTCTTGTTCGCGCTTAAAATGATGGAAATCTATGTCTAATTACACCTTGTTTTAACAGTTGTTTAGAGGTTATTTTCGTCTGTCTTTTTTTAACACTCCAACTTTTTCATCATCCAGTTTGAAAATCTAGAAAGCTCATCAGATCTTAAGTTACTTCTAGAATTTTCAACAAACCGAAACCAGATCCTCAACAATTCCTCATTTCTCTTCAACCTGAAAATGAAATTTAACATAAGAAGATATTTTTGAAAGATTTTTATCTTGGTGTGTTTTAACTAGATGACATTGAGAATGTTAATGGTAGAACCTAAACTGTAAAATAGAATTTCAGTAAAAATACCATTGTATCATGGACTACATTAATTGTGTTTCTTTTTTTCATACAGAATGTTAATTCAGAAATTCTATTGTTTAAGGCCATGATTTGCTTTTTTTGGGGGTTGATTTAGGTCTTGAATATATGTAGATAGTCTTCAGAAGTTCTAGAACTGCACAGAATTCGCATGATTCCTTACTTCAAATTAGAAGTTTCACTTTCTTTTTCTATATAGGGCATAGTATGAGAAAAGATGACTTGTCGTTTTAACTTTCAAATGCAGATAATTCTAGACACACATGGATTTGAAGGCTCAAATTTTAACAGTGAGCTGTGAACACTATTACTGATTAGCTTAGCTAAGGAATACTGTTTCTGAGCCTAAGGTACAGTTAAATAGAAGGCGAAACTGTCCCGTTAAAAAGCAAGACATAAATGATCTGTTCTCAGAGAGGCACAGTTGAATTTTTGAAAAAGGCAAGCTTTCTGAGAATGGTTTCAATTCTGGCCCAACATTTGGGGACTTCTTTATGAAGAGTTCCACAGATAAGCTTGCTGAGATCATTTGATTAGACTGTAATGTAAATGGTTTTATTACAGCCTAGTGTGGAACTGAACACAAAAAGAAATTTATGTCTATCTTAAGATGCATGGATACAAAATATTTTTTGAAAATAATCAGAAGACAACAGTAATTTGACAGTTGGAAGCTTCAGGATTTATTTTCAAATGTCAAGATGTTGTTTTGCTCTTCAAGCGTTATTCAATAGGATATATTTAGTACAATTTAGGAAACATATCATTTTCAAGTGTATTAAGACACTCTTAACCACTGATAAAATTGATTATGGTGACATTAAGGGTAATATTTTAACTTGACATTTATTGAATTCAGTTATATTTAGATCATTTCAATTGTTTTTTTTTTATTTGTGGAATGTCATATTGATCCTCATGGGGGTTTGATTCGACTTTTAATATATGTAAATTATCTTCAAAAGTACTAGAAATGTATGAAAATCGCATAATTTCTATAAAAATCTTTCAAACTAGGAATTTCACTTTCTATTTCTATATATTTCTATATACAGAGTCTCAAGGAAAGTCGTCTTTTTAAAGATAATTCTGGACACACATGGATTTGAAGGCTCAAATTGCGAAGGTGAGCTGTGAACATTATTATCTTAGCTAAAATTCCGGTTTTTAGGGTGATTAAACATATGGTGAATTTGTCCCTTTAAATCTCAAGATAACGTTAATTCATAAAACGGAACAAGAATAATAGTTTTATCCATATCAGATATAGATATTTAAATAAATTGAATTGAAATTTTTTATTTTCATAAAATTTTGAAATTTTTCTTCATGATAAATGAATAATCAGAATGATTTAATCTGCCAACACTGCATGACTATTAATATAAATGTTTACCCTTGTTAATGATATGTATAGAAGGTAATTATGTGTGATAAATAAATTGAATTCTGCAGACAGTGGAACCATTTTCAGTTCAATTCCTGTTGAATTTCAGTACACATCTGTTTAAATTACTCTACTGAAGCCCCATTGGTATTGGTATACTAATAATTTTGACTGCAGTACATGCCAACATCATCAGCCTATTTATTTACTTGCCAAAATGAGTTGCTGCCTTGTGTCTCTGGAGATGATAAGTACTACTAATTCAAAATGGACAAATATTTGTATGTTACTGTCAGTTTCCATTACTATCTTACCTTAAACACCTGGGGTAGATGTTCTTCATTGATTTTCATATGTCAAATATAATATACATGTTAGACCCAGGGAATTATTTGCCACATTGTAGATGGTTCATAGTTTTTTCAAAGGGTTTAAAGAGGTGCTTCAGTTCCTTAATTTGTTGAAATTTAAGCTTTTAAAACTCCAGAATTATCTGCCTTTGATGGTTAAGAAGACGTGTCGTCTATTCTTGAGACTGCCATATATAGAAAAGACATATTTAGAAATAGAAAGTGAAATTCCTAGTTTGAGATATTTTGCTTGTTGCTATTTTCGTACATTTCTAATAGTTTTAAAGACTGGATACATAGTATTCATGACCCAAGTCAACCTCCAAAAATGACGAATCTGTCCCTAAATCACTAATCCTTATCCAAAGATAGAATTTATGATGAAAAAATATATTGATTCATATATCAATGAATTAAACCAAATAACCACAGTGGTGTTGCCAGCCTCTCGAGTCTGGGGGTACAAACTGACTTACTTACTGTCAAAGTTGAATCTTAAATAAGGCAGCTTTGTGGAAGTAGTGCAACAGGCACAATTTACCTCCCATAGGACATCTGAGAGGGTTCTCAAAATATTGTTTAAAATCAGAATTGATTTGGTGAATTCTGACATATATTTTGCGGCAAAAAACATATAAAACTCATATTTTTAAATTTCTTAGAAATGAAATGGGGTTGCAAAAAAGTGGGCAATATGGCGCGGCCACTAAATAACCAGAATGCATCATAAGTATGTGATTAATCGTCATTTTTAATAGACTGGTATAAAAATAAATGGGACCTTAACTTTGAACTTATAAAATTATTTAATAAAATTCAACACCCAAATATTTGTACTTAATATTAATTTATAAATAGAATCAGATCTGACCTCTTTAACATTGAGTAATAATTTCATGTCAGTTTAAAATTAAGTATATCTGGAGCCGCCAATCTTCTATCTGATACTGAGATGAAGATCTGTTGATCTGTGTTATGTCAGGGGAACTAAAAGGGTTAATCTAGGTCTAATCTAACTAGTCTGAACTTACTAACAGTGAAATAGTATCAGATCTAAAGTACATCCAGTCTTTTGGGAAATGTAGGATAAAGAGTTTGGATCATATTTTGAAAATATTATTCAAGATTGCATCTACCCCTCTCTTCCCTTTCAGTTCAGAACTTAAAGATTTACAATGAA
This sequence comes from Lottia gigantea, assembly GCF_000327385.1. Classification (NCBI taxonomy): domain Eukaryota; kingdom Metazoa; phylum Mollusca; class Gastropoda; family Lottiidae; genus Lottia; species Lottia gigantea. The sequence goes on along the minus strand of NW_008708206.1, from coordinate 67,855 downwards.
AGCAATATTTGAAACAGCAACAACATTTACTTTCTTTTTTTTGATCTTTGATAACCTGTTTTCATCATTGCACACTGCATGGTGTTGCCTTGTTCATTAGGATGTCAAAACTCTATTTTATCGCATGATTTTTGTTTCAGTACATCACATGGAATTTAGAACTCATCTGAAGTTTTGTATCAGATCAAAATCCGCCTAATGCATATCTTGCAACAATGCAATATTCTGATGGGCAATAACAGATCTAAATGACAATATGTATAAACAGCAGTTTATCAAATGCACAGTCTGTAGCATTCCAGGGTTGTGTTACAAGAAGAAATTCTATTTATTGTTATACTTGTCATATCACATGATAAATGATACATATTTAACAGCATGTTAGTTTTAATGTTCATTCCACTACATCTTTTTAATATTTATCAGTTGTTTTGATATTTTTTTTTTTTTTACGTAATCCTGGCTTAAAAAATCATATCTGATTTGTGTGGGTTAACATATTTCTGAAAGTCAACTTGTACCTAATATGATGCATTTATAGATGTTTAGTCCTAGTTTGTCATTTAAAAGAGATTTATTAGAGAGGCATGCAGTAGAAGCTGCAATCCATTAACTTATGTCTCAAAGACTGTACTCTATGTTTTGCAAAATTTGCATCTGTAGAAAATAAACTAAATACTGAACTGAATACCCTAAGCTCTAGTTTTCATTCTTCTGTGGCAAAAGCGTCCTTAACAGCATTTAGATGGAATATTACTGGTGCTAGGAACAAGATAGCTCTACAATTGATGTATTGAGCACTATTTTAACAGTGGTATTTCTATATTGCTCTACAATTAATGTATAGAGCACTATTTTACCAGTGGTATTTCTATATTGCTCTACAATTGATGTATTGAGCACTATTTTAACAGTAGTATCTCTATATCACTCTACAATTGATGTATTTAACACTATTTTAACAATGGTATTTCTATATCGCTCTACAATTGATGTATTGAGCACTATTTTAACAGTGGTATTTCTATATCACTCTACAATTGATGTATTGAGCACTATTTTAACAGTGGTATTTCTATATCTCTCTACAATTGATGTATTTAACACTATTTTAACAATGGTATTTCTATATCGCTCTACAATTGATGTATTGAGCACTATTTTAACAGTGGTATTTCTATATCACTCTACAATTGATGTATTGAGCACTATTTTAACAGTGGTATTTCTATATCTCTCTACAATTGATGTATTGAGCACTATTTTAACAGTGGTATTTCTATATCGCTCTACAATTGATGTATTGAGCACTATTTTAACAATGGTATTTCTATATCGCTCTACAATTGATGTATTGAGCACTATTTTAACAGTGGTATTTCTATATCTCTCTACAATTGATGTATTGAGCACTATTTTAACAGTGGTATTACTATATTGCTCTACAATTAATGTATAGAGCACTATTTTACCAGTCGTATTTCTATATTGCTCTACAATTGATGTATTGAGCACTATTTTAACAGTAGTATCTCTATATCACTCTACAATTGATGTATTTAACACTATTTTAACAATGGTATTTCTATATCGCTCTACAATTGATGTATTGAGCACTATTTTAACAGTGGTATTTCTATATCACTCTACAATTGATGTATTGAGCACTATTTTAACAGTGGTATTTCTATATCTCTCTACAATTGATGTATTGAGCAATATTTTAACAATGGTATTTCTATATCTCTCTACAATTGATGTATTGAGCAATATTTTAACAATGGTATTTCTATATCTCTCTATGATTGGTATACCGTTGTAACAGTAAAAATATTTTGTTTTTGTATCATTGTAAATACATCAATAAACAGCTGGAGAGCAAAAAAAAATAGCTGCTGTCCTGAAAAATTCCCTTAATTGCACACTGCATAGTTTTGCTTGTTTTAATTAGCATATCATGCACAGAAAAGAAAGATATAAAACCCCCTTTAATTTCACTTTTTCATGAGTGTATGTACATACATATGTTTATCAATATCCACCAAAATTCTGATAACCTGGTGTAAATGTTTGTTTAATATCACTATTGAACATGTTTTATAAAATCTGCTATAATATAACTTTATTTTCATATATCAAAATTGATCACTCATCCTAAAAATAACTTTTTATGCTTTTATCAGGAAACACCTTCTCAATAAAACACCTTTATCTATCACATGGAGAGGGCCAATAATTGTGTGTGTTTGTTTGGTTTAACTAATATCATCTTTAAGTGGAAAGTTGTGTCGAATTTAAAATTAAAATCAACATGGTGGATATTGAAGGGTATCTCAATTTGTTGAGCATGTCTAGGTCTTAACTAAATAGCTAATAATCAACAAGTCTTGTCATTTTCCCATTATTTATGACGTCTCCCGTAATATTTATTTCTACAAGGGTCAAAGTTCGTAAATTGAGGGGAAAAAATCCATGAAAAGTTGATGATCTAGTTAAGGAAAACTAAGATAAAATGAGATTAAGTCAGTCGTGATTTATAGTACTTAAAGACATAAAAAACATGATTTGTACTTCCAATCTTGGAATCAATTTGGTTGGAACGGCATCAATTATTCCCCAGTGACGGTACTCATTATCTACACGTCTGCTCAAGTGGAAAACCATTTCTCAAGCCTTTTTTACAAGCAGTATATTCATTTGGTCTCTCAGATACCTCAATATCCTGATATAGATTGCCATAGATTTTATCTGAAAAAGAGTTCAATAATGTTATTGATAGAGCTTTTAGGTGAGAAAACCATTAAGCAGTATTCATTTAGTTTTCAAAAGGTTTATGTAGAATATCAATGGGTTTATGTAGAATAAATGCAAATATTTATTGTTTCATGAGTATATTTATTAAGAGTTCAATACTTTGATTGGTAGAGCTTTTAGGTGACGAACTTTTGAATTTCCCTAGTCAAATATGTCTGGCAACTAGAGCCAAATCAAAAGCCCTTACAGAGAATATGTTCATGAAAATTAATGAAATTTATATAGTATGATGTCAAGACAAATTTCCACCATAGCATACTGCAGGATGTTGCTGTTGCTGTACAGAATAGTTGGATGACTTAATGCTTGGTCAGTCGATATTGTATATATGAAACTGTCTTCTCTTCTGATTTTATTGACTAAATACTATTTGGTATTGGAAGTCATGTTATCAAAGTAAAGAAAAGAAAATTATCTGATTACTTAATTGAATATGGCCATGTGGAATTAAATAAACACAATAGTGAGAGAATATAAACTTGGCTAAACAGATCTGTCAGGTTTCTAAGTAGATTTTGATTTACGTTCAAACCAGCCAAACCCTAAAGGCATCATAAACCAACACATTTATATTCCACAGAACCATTTTTATTCTGCCAACTCTTCAGTGTTAAATGGTTAATTTTAGTCTATAGATGAAGGCGTCTGGTTTGAGTTCCCTGAAGATATAAGAATTATTTGTTATTTTTTCTCTATTTATCTCCACCTTTCAGTTAATCTTATCATTAGAAACTAATTTCTTCTCATTTGTCCTTTTGGTCTTTGAAGTGATTTTCACTTTCCGTTCGGGATTCAAGCAATTTTCATCATTAAAACTGATTGATATATATCTGAATACTTTCATCTACTTAACATCATATAGTCAGCCATTTTAAGTCAAATGACATTCAAGTATGTTATGTCTTTAAGAAAGAAAATTTGAAAATACTTAAATTGATGCAAATAAGAATACTAATAGCTAATACTTTTGTATATGACAACCTGTTTTTCCCTGTCAGTATGCTTGTTGGAAGGACTGAAAAATGATTTTTCATATTGCAGATTGTCTTCAGAAGCTTATGCATGTAAATGTACTGGTTACCCTAATTTCATAGTATAAAATCTTTCTTCTGAATATGACTGTATTTATACAAAGTCACATTGCTATTTTTACTTTTCAGATTTGGATGTTCAGTATTGCATGTGCAGTATATTTCTACCTTTTCAAGTAAGTTTGACTTTTTTTCAAAATAATCCATTATGTCAATGTTTCGTTTGTCTGCAAAAGCATTTACTGCAGTCCTGAGATATTAAGAATGCATATAATGATTTGGATTACCAAAAAATTACCTTATCCAAATCTTGTATTCAAAAAAAATTTGAAAATTTTCCTGAAAATTTTTATATTTTTTATGTCATCCCAAAATGCTTAAGTTTCATATATAAAAAAAATGGCTATTTGTTCTCCCTCAGATCAGCCATAGCATTAATCCAGACAAAGGAATAAATTTTGCATCTGATCTTCTGCAAAAATAATTAAAAGTCATCCTAGTTTCTGCAGATATCATCATCCATTTGATTAGATTAGAACTTAATGATTATTTCAAGAATGTTAAATAGAAAAGTGTGCTATAAGATGGTTAATTTGAGATAAAGCAATGTTTGTACATGTGTCTTGACACTGATGAGCTTTGATTCCAATGTTATCTGCAAGAGAATGGTTTTAATTCCTAAGTTTGGCATCTCATTAACATTTTATATCAGGAAGTCACTGTTGCTGTCAATTATTACCAGTTCTTTTATGAATTATTTGAAGTGGAACAGTTCAATGTCTTGTTCAATATAGTTCAATATTCTTCAACACTAGATTTTATAATTTAGTTAACTTCATAATAACACTTTGCCAGTCTTAGTTTTAATTTAGCTACTTCAGTTAGGGTCTAAAGACGGCCTTCTTAAACATTCATCTGTTTGATGACATTGCCAACCAATCATTTTCCTGCCCTATCTAACTCTGGGATTTTGTGATGCGAACAAAAGTAACATTCCGAGAAGGTTTAGACACTGAATGTACCTCTTGTTCGCAGGAGTTGAGACACTGTTCTCCTTTCAAAAAAAAAGATTTGATGTCAATGAATCTCAAGTGATATTGTCAACAAAGTATAAGCTTTACCTTCTGTGCTCAATTGCAACACTTTCAGAACACCATCTGGCATCTGTATTGCCTGTAATTAAATAAAAGAATTAAGACGAAGTGATAAGTCTTCTATGCTGGGGTAATATTCCCTCAGGTAGTAATGGCAGATGACACAAACTTGGCAACGTAGTTTGCCACCATGTCTGGTAATACAGATTTATTTAATTGCAGGCAAACCAAACATCTGATTTTCATTTCGACACTTTTCAATTGATGCTATCAGTATCTTTGATAGACATATAAAGTATAGAAAACCTCTGTAACAATCCCTTTAAGTTATGTCAGTTATCATTATGGCTGTAGTTTTTACTAAGTGTCAAGATCAGATTTTGTTATTCTATCTTGTATAATAGATGTCATGATTATCAGACAAATAAACTAGAAACTCTAGTATAATTACTTACAATATTAATACTGAACTGTCTGCTAGCTTGTAATAATATTTATTCAGTTGCTAAATTAAATTATTCTGGATAATTAGAAGCTATAATTTAAACACTGCCACTTGGCATTTTTGGGGATTTTCTTTTTTAGTGTGGACAAATAATGAATAAATAGACTGTCTTCGCACATATGTTGGAGAATTCAAATTCTTAGATTTTTTCAAAATGAATTGGAATATCAGTATATTAGTATATATATATTAGTATATTGTGTAGATAAAAATGTAAATTTTTGTAAGTTTGTATAGTACCATGTTTGCTTCCAGAAATTTCAATTGAAAATATCCCAATATTGTCCCCTGTAAAAAAAATCCTTGCAAGGTAATGTGTTTTTTCATGCCATATATATATAAATAATCAATAAATTTGATTTACCAACTAATGTGTGGAGAAGTTTAAAATTGCCATGATTGTCAAAATGTTTTTGGTGTAAAGAACAAAAAATTTGACTTCTTTCTATCCTGATTTTAACTTCATCACACTAGTAGGTAAAGGGAAATAATCCAAGTTACATGTACAAATGCAATTGCTATTGGCAGACTGTCTAGATGGCAAAATATTGTATTTTTAACATTCTTTTTAAAGAAATTTGCATTCAAATGAAATCCTGTGAATAAGATTCAATTTAATTCTGGATTCAATAAATCATAGTAATTCTCAATTGGTTTACATATTATCACAAATTTGCATGAAACTTGGGCGTTTTTTTCATCACAACCTTTTATTCTCATGAGAGGATTTAGAACCTAGAGACTCCAATCAAACTTGTTTTGACTTAGAGGACAGTCCAGAAATTTGGTTTTAGTAAAAACCTTGGAAGTCTTTCAAAAACACTACATGAAACAGAAAGATATACTATGAAATAAAATATTGATGAACCCTTATTACAGATTTCATTCACAAGTTTTACAAACATTTTTTAAGGTTATAGTATGGTATAGTCCCTTGGCCATCCCACTGACAGATTACCTTAAAGAAGGTAGATGATCAAATATTCATTGAAAACCTACAATGTCTTGTTAGTCTCTATAGCATTATAGCAAATATCTCACAACCCTTGGGGATGAGGTGAATGTTCCCTCCAAGAAACAGTACAATGATAAGAATGTGATATTTGCAAACTATAGAAAATAAGATCATATTTAGAATTGTCAAGCATATGTCAAATTCTCAATGTGATTTTTCCTCCATGTTATTGTTTTCTTTCTAAATTGACGGACGTTTGATATTTGGCTAGTAAAAAATGATCCAATCACTTAGAAGTGTCAGAAATATGATTTACCTCAAAATGTCAAGAGATCTTCTCTCTAGCCTACAAACATGACATATTTTCCTCGGTAAATGCCGAATAAAAAAACAGTACAATAAACAGTGGTATCGAATAAAGGTCAAATGCAAACAACACTTCAAATTAGTCAAAGGAGGAACTCAAAACAAAATTGACGAGAGCCAAAAAATGCTAGAGTTAACCTTTTGATAAAGTTTTGTTGTTCTTATGTTAATGTCAAATAAAAAAGATCCGAAAAAAAAAACCTGAGATACTTCTGCTATGATAAGTAGATAAACTGACACTGACAGGTACCATTTCTATCTCCTTCAATTGAAGATCATTGACAACAAGCAATGTACACCATGATAGTTTTATTGATCTAAAGGAGGATAACAAGTCTCTAAAGGATCTAAGAGAATTAGCGCCACTTTTTGATCTTCTGCTCAGGTGGAAGCCATCTTTATTCATGATAGTCTCACTTGACTTAGCAACTAGTCGCTTAAATGGAATGAAAACTTCATTTCAATTAGATAGATGAGGATTTCACAAGCTATTGTTGACTCTCTTGAAAGCCTACTTGAAAAAGTGTAGGAGGTTTGGGTGTTTGAGTCAAGTCTAAGAAATTAATGAACTATCAGCTCTCGAGATTTCATATTACATCAAGAGCTAAATGAGTGATCAATTATCAAATTTAAACCACTTGGAATCTTCACTTCACTTTGATTAATTTGCTCTAAAGATTAGATTTTCTCTTTATTATTTCTCCATTCAAAGAAATTACCAATGAAATGTCAATCAGTACTGCTTTTTAAAAACACTTTCAGAATTTGAATAACGGCTGCCCTTATTAATAAAAAAAGCCTGTCGTCAAAAGTTTTCAATCATTTGTATTCACATTGGGGAAATGTAATCTATTTTCAGTATTGAAACATAACGGGCCAATATCATACGTCTGCTTAAAATGATCAATTTCTCTATTTTCACTTTAACTGTGCAAAAGAAATATATTTAATTTGTTTGTGGTTGAATTTCAAGTCAAATGATTGTGAAAATCAATGAAAAGGATTGTCAACTTTTTTGACTTCAAGATTGAAGAGCTGAAGAAGGGACAATACTTTGTACACTCACAGTTGGGGTCAACTTAATTAAAATCTTTTTGTGCGTAACAGTTCTTGCTATTAACCTGTCACCTTTTCAGAGAATTTTTTTTTTTTGTTGTCATGCGACATTTCATAGCAATTGAACGAAGTGATTTTGATTCATTATGTGAAACTGTCATAGAGATTAACTTGGTGAGCTAAAAACTTAATTTGAATGTAATGAAATTGGAAAACAGTTTTCAAGGCTTCTAATTTAACCCTGTGTAAATAAATGTCTAGTCATTTGTTCATTAAATTTTGATTACTTCGAGTACGGTTTAGATTTTTTTGTTCAATTTGCTTTACTCTGATTGTCTATAGAACAATTTCTATTAAGTTTAAATTTTGAAAACCCGAGGCCAAAAATTCTTCATGATAAAAAATTTGTTTGTGTTGTTGAAATCTAAGCTTGGTCTCCATATAAGACAACTTCTAGTACTCTAAATGTTATTTATTGGTTTTATCTGTGGAGGTAGTGTTTTGGTGCTTGCCATGGCTGTTTATGCAATATTTAAAGTAACGTTTTCCAAGCACTCAGACTTTTGAAGTGCCTTTAATAGATACTTTTCGCTTTTTTTTCTTTTTTTGGAAAAAACAGTACAGATATTTTTATAGAGCCTTAGGCAGCGCATGAAAAATCAGACTGATGCACATAGAAGCTTTTAATATCCAAGATTCACCGTCATGTACAAAAGCCAAACACATTTTTTTGAATGCAATGTCATTTGAACTAGAAGGTGTCCAAGTCAAAGAAAAAGCTTATAATATACTAACAGGGCATTTATTTATTTTTTTGCCAGTCAGTCTTTTTTAAAAGTTGATTTTGTGGGGCCTGTATGTGGGGCGTGTATGTGGGGCTTTTAGTCTATAAAACATAAAAAATTTTACTTATTAGAACATTTATTCACTTTGCATAATTCAATAACAATAACATACTTCAATAAAATAACAATTAACAATATTTTATACTAAGTTTTTAGTAGTTTTACCTTGATAAACACACTGATTTTTTGACAATTTCCACTGACAGAGTACGACTTAGTATGATACTAAGTTCAATTATTGGACTAATTCGTATAGATATAATAATATACAGTTTGTTCTAGATTTAGTATTGACAGTTGTAGTACATTATGTACATTGAATTACCCTGAATTGGTACTTAGCCTAAAGCTAAAATAATTATTAACTGTTTTGTTTGTCCTTCTTCACAAGGTGTTGGCAGAAATCATTGAAACAAAATGATTTTCTTCAGTCTAATACAAAAAAACTTGAATTGGTATTCTTCATTTAGCTTCCAGCCATTGGTACAACGAAATAAATACATCTTCATGTGATTGCTTTCTTTCTATTGGAAATAGAAAATTCTTCTTTTCAATTAAATAGAACAAAAAACGACAGCGATGTTGTTTGCGCTGATGGCCTGAGGAGAGACTAGATTTAGTTCAGTTTGCCCCTAAAGATCAAGATCTGGTCCAGTAGTGAGATTTTTTTCAATACACTATTGAATTGAGAAGATTGAATCCTGAAGCCATGTTTACACAGTGATATAATCGTTCACTGATATTTTACACTAATGGAATTTTAACCTTGGTCATAATTGAATTCCTCCTATCTCAGGAAATTAAAGACTTTTTCAATCTAGAAACTTCTTGCTCTTTCTGCAATTTGAGCAACGTTCTTTTAATGACCGACTCTTCTTGACTCATGATATTATGTTCAAGGTTGCTTTGTTTTATTAAGAAAAATATATGCAAAATATAAAAGTGCAGTTGTAAGATTATTTGTTAACATGTAAACACTTGAGTGTAAATGAAAAAATGTCATATACCCTGAACATAAGTAAAATAACTATGATATAAAGGTTATGCCACTTGGGTATACATTGCTTAATTATGTGGACAGTAAACCAGTCTCTAGGGTTGAAGGGGTTTTCATGATCATCATGATCGTCTTGCATTTAAGCCTATCTGTCTCATTTAATACGTTAAATGTTGCAAGATAAGGAAGTGTTTAAGATCTGCCCTTAATCTTAGTTTAAATTTGCTATTAAAATTTGCTAATGTTAATTTATTAACATTTTCACGCTAGTTATCATAAATTTTGATTGGTGAATATGTTCTTAAAGTCATTGATATTCTATGCCAAATGATTCTGCATAGTCATCGAAATATTCAAAAAGTTTGAAGTTGATTAGTCCAAAATATCTGCCTCTATTCCAGCCTCTGATAGATATTTTGACAGTTATTGGTTGGAGTAGAGTCAGAAAAACTTGGCCATGTTTTGTGGGGATTTTCTGCACCTATAAATGTTGTGGTCTCTACACTAGCCGACAACTTTCAAAATAGCTATGGTCTATGAACAATAAGCATTAAATTGAATGTTATATTCAGTATATAAGATTATAATGTATGTTTTATGTAAAATTAGTCATGGTTTATACTTGTGATAATGCCTACATTGATAATGTTTATAAATGATTATAGAAACAGCAATATAAACAGGAAATAACAGGAAACAGACACAGTTTTCAAAACTTCCTTCCTTTTCTTACAAATTATATTATTTCAAATTATCGGGCTTGTACATTTGTACAGGATATATGCTGTGAATATAACAAGCATAAGCTTTTAAATTTCAAAATTGCTGAATTGACATTTTAAGAATATTGCCAAATGCTGGGGAAAAGTAATTGAGGTCTGCTACTAAAAATCTGATGGTTGCTGTGTGAAATATCATAACTTATAAATTCAGTATAATTTCAAGAAATATGATTTGTTAGCTATTGTAAGCAAGCAAATAATTCAGTTTTGAAATCTGAAATAATTGCTTGAAATTAGACTTTGCTGAGAGTGTGCTTTGAAATATGCCATATTACATAACTAATTCAAGCTTTATTTTGTGTGTTCTTGACAACTCTTAGGCATTGATATTTTGAATAAATCTCTCAAGTGGCTCATATAAATGTTGTTTTTTATTAAAATGATGATTTCATTTGGTTTTTGCTGTTCTAAACTCTGTTATTTTAACCATTCAGAAAGTATATGCTGGAATTAAATTTGTGAATATCACACCTGGCAAAGTCAGGATAGACATAAAGATGTTCTTATGTTTGTTATTCGCTGTTCAAATTGTCATTATTTTGTCCTTACCCTGGTGAATTATGAAGAATCTACTTGAGAATAAGACCTCCGTATTTGAAGATTTGAATAAGATGATTCTATAGAAATAAAGACAGCTAGAAAGTTAAGTTTAGTTTAAAGAATTGTTAACTTGGCACAAGAATGAAGATATCATTAGAATTTATCAGTTCAAAAAAACTTTTAACTGTGGTTAANATCTTTCACACATTGTCAGGTGTCAGTCTTTAATTGACATGATTTACCTGCCATTT
>NW_008708206.1:18654-56569 GCF_000327385.1 Lottia gigantea | reverse complement strand
AAAATGAATAACAGATTGTGAATAAATTTGTGGTGCATATTTAAATATTTGATTTAACAGTGACTGTTTTAAAAAAAAAATCTTGTAATCTTTCATAAGCCCCTTTTACGCCAAGCTGCTATAAAGCATTTCATCCTAGGTCTGGCAGACCACTATTAAATGTGCCCATTGACATTAGTAAATTTAAATGTACACTTTTTTGCTGTAGAGTTCAATATAAGAACTAATAATTTTTGTAATGTGAAAGGGGCTCGTGAATTCTCAGTCAGTTTTGTAGTGTTAAGAATCCAATCCTTAAAAAAGAAAAGCCCTATTTTTCACAATGAATTTTTCTTACAAGTTTATGTTCTGTATATTACATTACATCCAAATTTCTAAAGCCCACAAATATCCATAAAAATATATGAATTCTTCCCATTCTGACAATTTTCTATCATTTTTAATAAAATTGGGATTTGTTAAAGTTTTGACATGATAGTCATCTCAAATTTGATTATTATTCCAAAATTCAATTCATTTTTACTTCAAAGAAAAGTGTTCAATTATCTAATGGAGAGAAGGTTTCAGAATGGTAAAAACAAATAACAAAAAGTCTGCTATATTCAAATTGAGTGGCTTGATCATTGTTGAAATATTATTTTCAAAAGAAATTCTTCTTGGTAGCAAACTTCAGAATCAATATCCATGTCAGTGAGGGTTTCTTTATAGAGTTCACTGAGTACTTGTTTGTGCGAAAACTCAATATTTCAATAAGTTTGATTAGTATTTTGCTGATTGGCAGTTGGTCAAATAAGAAGAAAATCAAAGCTGCGAGTCTTTTATTCTGATTCCTTAAACCATTCACAATCAACTTCTGTCACTAACATCATTAAGTATCAGACCTCTTTTCTTTCCATTTAGTCAAAGAAAATTTCACCAACACTGACTCGACTTGATTACTCTTTCCTCAGCAACTGCCCTCATTCCAACTCTTCTTTTATCCACAAAGATTTAATTTTCCTACCAATTTGAATATTGAAATCCCTCTGATTACAATTTCTAAGCAAAAAACGTGACAGGAAAGAACCTTTAACCATCCAAGCTTGCCAAAAGCGGACGATTATTTCTAAGGCTGAAAGTCAAATTGAATTTGATTATTGAATCATTTCATCAATGTCTAATGAGCAGACGCAAAGAGACGAAGACTAATTGAGAAGTATGTAACCTGGTTCAGATAGCGAGCCAAAGATTACCGCCATTTTCTAACCGTCTGGACATTTCATGACAAATGGAGGGACCATTTTCTTAAAGATCTTCAATGTACACGCAATTTTCAATCTGATATTCCCGCCAGAAGATAGAATTTCAGAGGGAAAAAAGACGTGAGTGCCGAAGGTCTGTAATGAGACGTGTTTGCCTGATGAGGGGTTTCGGGAAGGTTAAACGTATTAACGATTAGACTCTTCATTTAGAATATTGATTTCATTGCGTTATTTGTCTAAGATTACGTGTTTGTTTGATGTGGAGTTTTGGTTTTAGAAATATTTTCCTTCGTTAATTAGAAGTGTGATTAAAGGCAACAAAAAGTAGAATTTGGTCTGACTAATTATTATAATGATAAAAATATCATGATTTCTTCTCGAATTGTCCTCTGTTAATTTGATTGTGTTTATGTACTTTTCCTGCTCAATGAAATGCCGTCCTTTTTAAACATGATTATGTCAATGTTTAGTCAGACATTTTCATAAAATATTTTTATTTTATCTAATTTTCCTCATTTCTACAAATACATAGTTATTTTTAAAAGGAAATTTTCCTATATTTTATTTACTGTAAATTTTAGGGAAAATTAAAATATTAATTGTCAATTATTTACATTGTACAGTGAATTTCATTTGTGTTATCATTTACATACATCTATTTGACTAATAAATAAGCTGTAAATTTTATGATTTTAATTTGTTTACTGTTATTCATTTGGATAATTGATTTATTTAAGTAAATTTTTGTTATGATGTCTGGTAAATTCTGTAAACTCAAGTTATTTAAAGTAAATTCAAAATATTTATAATATATTCAAATTATTTATAATATATTCAAATTATGTATAATAAATTCAAATTATTTATAGTAAATTCAAATTATTTATAGTAAATTCAAATTATTTACCCTATATTCAAATTATTTATCCCTACTCTGAATTCAAATTATTTACAAATAATTTATTGTATATTATTATTTATTATTCAAAATATTTACATTAAATTCAAACTATTTACATTAAATTCAAATATTTACAGAAAATTTAAATTAATTACAGTAAATTCAAATATTTACAGAAAATTAACATTAAATTCTAAAAATTATTTACCCTAAATTCAAATTATTTATCATTACTCTAAATTTAAATTATTTACAGTAACTTTAAATTATTTAAAGTCAATTCAAATTATTTAAAGTCAATTCAAATTATTTACAGGCAATTCAAATAATTAAACAGTAAATTCAAATTCATAAAACTGCAATTTGGTCAACACTTTTCATTGCGCCAAACAACTCTAATATACAATTATATAGTTGAAAATATTTATAAAGGAGTCTTTGTACAAGTAATAATATTATCATGAGATATCATGACCCTATCAGATAATCTTCATCTATGATATATTGTGTATTAGTTTTCAAAGCCAGATAATAACACAATACACCTGTAACAGGGTATAATAAAACCATTGTATATCTCATGTATTTGGTCTTTTCAAAGGTATAATGTATGAAAATATATGATAATATGGTTTTTAGAAAATCCAATATGCTATGATAAAATTCTTACAAGTTCGAGGATGCTTTCAAAATGCCATTAAAGAAAAATATAAACTTAATTTTTGAAAATTGAAAATTCATAACCACAATTTTCTAACATTTAGTAAACAACTGTCCTGATGAGGATGAAATATCCTTAACATGCTAGCTAATATTTTCATCCTTGACTTGTCGCTCATGTTCTCTTATTTGCCTCACTTTGTTCATATACCTTATATTGGAAAACTATCATACCAGCTGTCCTGATTAAGATTTTATGTCCAAAACATCACGTCAGCAGCATAAAAATTTAAACAGCATTTAGCACTAAGACAACTGACCATATTTAATTATTTTTAAAGCAATGGAGGAAATGGCTGAATCAATATGAAATGAATTACTTTAAACAGATATTTAATTTTCAGATTTACTTTTAACAGCTCTTTAATTCACAGGCAACTTTTAAATATCCCAACCTCTCCTTTAAATTCTACTGGATCTGGCAATTGAATTGCAAAATTGATTACAGAGTTATTGACCTAAATCTCAATTTCATTTTAGTTAAGATTTACTGAGATTTAAATTTTTCCTTCATTACATAGATAGTATCAGAATAGCTTTACAAGTGATATTAATGTATTTTATATGTAATTTTCATGGAATTTTATTGGCATTTTATTTGAAATATGGTTGATGTAGATAGAGATACGTCTAAATCAGATATGTACAGAAATTTCCTCATTTGTATTCATGGTAAAATTATTTGCCTGATTGCTTTTAATGTCAGATTTATGGTAGAATTTCTGTCCTTTGACTTGAGGTACATTTGTTTTTTTGGGTGATGTCTTCCAAGCAAGTTGCTTTATAGTCTTGAACGTTCAGAGAAAAAGAGCGTCTATGGGTTTATTCCTTCCAGGATAGATGTAGACAGTGTTGAAGGACAAAAGAAGGTAATAAGAAAGAACTCTGTAATATCAGTGTGGTTGTAGCGCCTATATATTGGAGAAGTATTTGGGGAAATTCCTTCCAGGAAAGTTGCTTTAAAGTTTTGAAGGTTAACCAGAGGTATATTAAGAATTAAAGACCTTGACCTTGCCTATGCATGGAAAAAATATTCCAAACCTGATCAAAATGACTTGATTGTATTCAGAAAGCAGTCCACAGTATTAAAAGTTGACCCAGCATTGGTAAAGATATTTTGGGAGGGATCATTACAAGAAGATTGGTCAAGTATCACTGTGTATAAGAACTCTTTTATGCTTGTAAATTTAAAAATGTTTCTTTCATCAACCCATGATACCGGATTTTTTCCATTGAATGTTTGAAATATTAATATGAAGTGTAATAAAAGTCAAAAATAATGAGAGACAAAGAACATCTGTCAGAAAAGGCATTGATCTTTATTTCCATTCTAAAAATACCATGGTTTTCATAATGACATAATTATGATCATAAACCTTCAAAAGGTAAAGGTATATTGTAGTGAAAGTATTTCTATGTTGCAGTGACAATAACTGTTTGGATTTACAATATTTTGAAGATTCTGAAAGGGCTGTGAATTCTTGTAGCTGAAATTTATTGCTATCAGCTAGTATAGTACATAATACCACATACATATTGACAATATTTCTCAATGCTATGTTGTCACCAGGGCAACTAATTTCTGTCTACCATGCACTTTTTTCATCGATTTTCCTTGATTTTCATGTATTTTAAGCTCAAATTGTTTGATAATATGCCTGATTAAAGATGACATTATCAGGGCTTAGTACTGCTTGATAGGAAATGAATGTCTGACACGCTTTTAATTGCATAGACTAAAAAACAGGAATTTCATGATCACTGTGAACATTTGAAACTGACAAGGTCTTGATGGTTATCAGACAATTTGATGAAATGGATTAGTTTTTGACAAAATTCATCTTCAATTGTCAAATGTGCCAAAAAAATCTGATAGGGTCACTAATCAAGCAGAAGTGAAATTTGAAAAAAAAAACATTTCAATCTGTGGCGCCAGATTACATAATTTGAAATTAAACTGTAGAACTTTAAAATTACCCTCAAGCATTGTGGAAAGGAATAAGAGCTGACGCTTTGTTAACATTTTGTTGGCATTAGACATATTTCCTGTTCTTACTTCCAGGAAATTGATGGCCTAGCTGAAAACAAGGCAATGTGCTTTAAAAATAAAATTGAACTCTCAGAGAAGTCGGTGGAGTTTTACGTCCTCCTCTTCTGCACCTTGTGGGCTAATGAAGACGGGCAACGCCATGCAGGGTGCCATGAGGGAAATTTTTGCCAGGACAGCGGCATTAGCCCCTTTTCAATTTCCAACTGTCGAGGGATCTTTAACGTGCACAGCCTGTAGCACACGGGGCCTTGGTTTATTGCCCCATCCGAACGACTAGACGCTTTTTCCATGTCAGCCCCTCGCACCTGCATCACTGACTGGGGAAAACCGGGTTGAAAATCCGAAGGTATTATCTCGACCTATGCCGGGATTGAACCCTGGACCTTCAGGTTAGCGAGCAAGCGTCTAACTCACTGAGCCACCGCGGCTGCCTGAGGATTCCATAAGATGTTTGACACATCAAACCAAAAATAGCAGTGTTATTCTTTATATCCGTGTTTCATTGGAGATATATAGCTTCTATTTACACCAATACAATTCTCATGCAATTACTGAAATTATTATTGTAGTTCTTTTCAAAATCTGAAAGTTTACATAAATTTTCAAATCATTCTTCATTTATTATAGAAAAAAATTTTAGATGGAAAATTGTTGTCAAATTTAATTCCTAACCTAATTCCAATTTAGAGGTGAAATGGCACGGAAATACCAGATACATTATCTCTTTTACCGCCAAATTATCTTTACAACCAAATAAAGGTGAATAAAACTTAACTGACTTCTGGTCCGTCTGCCAAATAAATTGTTTCTGCCACAAGATATATTGGATGGTTAACCTTCCTGTAAGTTTATTCCGATTAGAAAACAATGGAATTAAATCAGTTCTCTTATCTATTACATTATAAACCTAAACATTACATACAGAAATTATTATTATGAGGGTCATTAATTTCTAGAAGGGGGTCGCAAGGAGTGTTTTTGATGGTTTCTTGCTTTTCATGTGATTTTTAATGAGGGACTTTCATTGAAAAATGGCGCTGTTGTTCATATTATGCAAGATTATGTATCATGCATATTAAAAGGAATACTACCTCTTAGAATGGGCATAAAATTTAATGTCTCAAACTTGGTCAACAAGTGTATACCGGGTACATGTATATTCATCAGTTGGACTTACCAGGTGACTGAAGTATATAGTCCCTATGAAGATGATATATCCATTAAACAAACAAAATTATTGAAAAAAGCCTCTATAAGCATGTTTCAAAATTACTTAGTTTAATGAATTATTACTTAGTTTTATAGATTTATGGGATTATAGAGGAATTCTTTTGTAAAAGTTTTAATCAAATTTTAAAATTTCAAATCATAGTATACATTTAAGATTCCTTGACAGTTGGAAATCAGAAAAATTTTAGAATTATGCTGCTGAAATTATTTTTTTCATTGCACACTGCAATGTTATTAATGATTTTAAAATTCACAGATCCAATAGTAACCTTAAAATGTTTAAAATTTGGAACAATTTTTGTATGTTGTATATCATAGTAATTTATTTTTGTATTTATTTATTTTAATATTACATAAACTCTGAGTAACAGCATGTTTTAATCTTTTAATATTACTCAGATTTAGCCTAATCCTGTCTAAAACCTATTATTGTATGCTTATAAAACACTATTTCATAATTCAATTATTTTTTATACTCATCCCCTTTACATGTTTCACACAAAATGTCTTTGAATAACAAGGATTGAAATAAAACAGTTGTTAATCTGAAAAAATAGAAATTGTCAAAAATATGCATCAATTATAGATTATAATAGAAGTCTTACATATTTTACACTACTTGCATTCTTCATCTTAATTACTTGTCATCTTTCAATACCTGTTTCCTAGCAACATTACTTTTTAAGACTCCAAGAAAAAAGAGTTCATGTTGAAGATCTGAAAGCACATAAAAGAAGTGATGTATAAACATAATTAAAATTCAATTGGTGAAAATAATTGGTTGGTAAACAGGAGGGCTGTGATTTTGACAGAAAATCTGATGTTTGATTTAATCCAGGTTCTCTTAAATCTTCTGTATTTTTTGTTTTTACCCATTTCTTGAGGATTGTTAAATCATTTTAGTTGAAGGACGCAGAAAGAAATCCAAGATTTTAAATTTTCTGAATAGATGTATAAAAATTTGTAAGAAAAGGGCAATAATGTTGTCTTTTAAAGGGACAGGTGTGCCATTTTTGGGGGTTGATTTTAATCTTGAATATATGTAAATAGTCTTCAGAAGTACTAAAAATATACAAGAAAATCACATAATTCCTCTAAAAATACTTCAAACTAGGAATTTTACTCACTATTTCTACATATGTCTTTTCTATATATCACAGAATGTCTTAAATTTAACTTTCAAACGCAGATAATTCTAGAAACACTTGGATTTGAAGGCTCAAATTTCGACAGTGAGCTGTGAACACTATTACTGATTAGCTCAGCTAAACAATTCCAGTTTTTGAGATAAAAGTATGATTGGTCAAAATAATGGCCTACCTGTCCCTTTAAGTGCGTTTTTTTTTTTTCATTAATGACATCCTGATTTCAACACTATCCACCACCATTATGAGATTGATCCAAAGATTCTGAAAAAAATACGGGAATCTGTAAATAGATTTCAAAGAACATAGATTTGTTTATATTAAAGAATCTAGAATGGTCTGACATATTGTGTTATGTCAAGTATTATCTAGGCTCTAATGAACTGTGCTAAACCAATATATTGATTTCGATCTGCATCCGAATGTGTTTTGGGAATCTGTAAATAGATTTTAAGGAAGGAAACGTAGATTTGTTTATATTAAAGAATCTAGAATGGTCTGACATGTGTTATGTCAAGTATTATCATAAATCTTTCTACAGGTGTTCTATGTTGAATAATTACTTACCTTGGTAATCGCTATCCTCTACATACTACATCATCAAATATGACACATGTCAATCATCTCCCAGCACAAACTAGGATAAGAAAATAGAAAAATGATGGTTTCTGATGATAGATATCCTATATAAATATTTTATCTTTGACTAAATTCATCATTTTCTTGAAATGTGGAAATTGTTTATTTTCGTTCTCCAAATCACACTGTTCAAGATATATTTCAACTTCTAATATTTGTAGATGAAATTGTCTATACAGAGATTAGCAGTTGGAATTTCTATAAATTCATATTATAGGAATTAATTTGAAAGTACTATTACTTGTATATGATTATTATAGTTCAAATTTGTTTTTTTTTTTTTACCTCCTTTTCAAAAGAGTTGACAATTAGTCTTTTACCAAATTTTGGATTTAATATAACATGTTGAAACTTGGAGATGCTTGTTCTTCTGCAGCAAATAATAAATTTATTTTTAATGTGCCTAGTCTGAATTGGGCTCCTAAATTTTCTTTTAACAAGTTCATTATGATGGTGGCAAGGACAAAAAAAAGGAAGATATTGGTTATGTCTTGAGTCAAAATAAGATATTTTTTAAGCTCTAAGATCTGCATGTGTAAGTGAATGAGGAATACATGTCATTCCTTAGTATTGACATTACATGTAATTTGTTGTTATTCCAAATGCTGCATTCTTCTGCAGCAGAATTTGGCTTTGGTTTTTGTGGCAGAAGTGAAAAAAAGTTCTAAACAAGTTACTAAAAATACCAATTGCAAACCATGTAATTCTGTATTGTAAGGATGTTTTTGTTATTTAGTGGTAAAATTATATTTATAATGGCATCAATCCAGACATAGCACTTCATCATTTCAATATCAACTGTCATAATGTAGGAGGGCACTGGAACAGCCTGATTGTCAGTAGAAGGGGGAGGAGAATGGAACACCTTGCTTGTTTATCTCATTTACTCCAATACAATCTAAGCAGCCAAACAGCAGACATTTTTCTTCAGTTTTGACAGGCAATGTTCTACAAGTTTCTTTGAAGAAAATATGAAAGAATGGTGTAGATGGTATTTTCAGGCCGATTTAGGAAAAGTAATTATTCTTATAGTGACAAGTGTTGAAAGATTTTATCTTGCCGACCCAGCTATGTTGATTGAAAAGAGGAAAAAATAAACAAAATTATCCGTCTGTAATGTGGCTAGATTGAAGATAATTACATAAATAACTCCTGCTTAGTTCACCTTCAACTTTTAACATGTCGAATTTCTAATTACACTAATTACTGAGCTTACTCCTAACATTTTAGCTGATTGTATGTTATTTTTCCCAACTGCAATAGAATTCAGCTGAATCATGGTTATAGCTAGAGCTTAAAGCCTAACACTGGGCCAACTCAGCTATGCAAGTCACATTGGAAAAATACACTTTATCAACATTCAGATAAAAATCTAATTGGTGTAGCTTTGCATGTATGTGTACATTGTTTCATATTGCGCTAAATTTTCATTTTAATACCAATGTGGTCAAACATATTATTGGGGAAATGGAAAAAGGAAATGGTACAAATGATTCAAATTAATTGAGAACCCCTGAGACCACCCCATAGGAGGCTTGTGCCTTTTGGTTCTTACACATCTGGAATCTCAACCCCCCTTAAGTTCTCTAGACATTTTAGAATGTAAAAGACGGGGCTATTTCCCTGCTATTGCAAAATTTCCTTTCATTCAAACTTAATAATAACCACTCTTCCAAATAAAAACCAAAATCACCACTATAAGCTTACTCTTTTTCAATTACATTGTTCAGAAAATGGACTAGTTTTTCAAGCTTACACCTCAAACCTTCCAGCGATTTCGGGGAGGAAGAAATAAGTGATGAGTAAGTGAGAAAAGATGTAGGTTACTAATTGAAAATATGATGGAAGAAACTGGTCATAAATCATGAGTATTACAGATTCATATGTTGAAAGCTTGTTGTTGGTAATTTATAGACACCGTCTGTTTTTCAGTCCCTTGGCTCCAGCATTTTAGGTGCACATTCATTATGGGTTTGTAAAATGAATTGTAATTTTTGTGCCAAATTTGAGAATGAGATTTTCATATTGTCAGAGTGTTGAGTTGCATGTTTGAAATTATTTTGGGAATATCATGTTTACTTTAGGCATCTATTGTCAAGTAATTTGATGTTGCGTATTTCTGCCTCTGGGGTAATAACGGAACTAAATTAACGACTGATTGGTCCTCCTCATGTTTAATTCATTAACCAGTTTTTACATGTTGAACAGCAATTTACTTTTTAACCCCCAGTCATAAAGTACTTGTTTTTAACATCATTTTAATATGCTGCCATGTGCAGACAATCCCGTCTAGAATTTGGTTTGAATTTAGTGAAGTATTTTTTGTCATACTTTCCTACTGCAGACTGTGCTACTTAAGATGCTCAATGCAATGCAACACGCAATAACAGAATTTTTTTGGGCTCTACAGCAGTTTAATCTGACTATTATTTTTCGATTTAAAGTTATCAGGTGATCTTTAACACATACAGCCTGCAATACACAGTTCGGCTTATGTCCATCTATTTGCCAATGCCTATTAATTTTCTTATTATCAAGTAGATTTTGATTGCTGAGTTGTATTGTTTTATCAACTAATGACCCTGAGTACTTATCAATACAACTCACTGTAAATTTTCTTATAATTTAGTAGATTTTGATTGCTGAGTTGTATTCTTTAATCAACTGATTACCCTGAGTAGTTTCAAATACAACTCACTGTAAAATTTCTTATCATCCAGTAGATTTAGATTACTGAGTTATATTCTTTAATCAACTGATTACTGAGTAGTTTTCAACACAACTCACTCTCAATTTTCATATCATCTAGTAGATTTAGATTACTGAGTTGTATTTGTTATCAACTGATTACTGAGTAGTTTTCAATACAACTCACAATCAATTTTCATATCATCTAATAGATTTAGATTACTGAGTTGTATTCTTTAATCATCTGATAACCCTGAGTAGTTTTTAATGCAACTCACTATCAATTTTATTATCATGTAGTAGATTTAGATAACTAAGTTGTATTCTTTAATCAACTGATTACTGAGTAATTTTAATACAACTCACTATCAATTTTATTAGAAGTTTTGAGTTCAACATAGATCATTAAGTAAACTAAATTCAATTAAATTTGAATAAACCTACTTGCTTTAACAATTTTTTTTGTTTATTTCAGAAGTAAGAATGGTTTACCAAATTCAACTTCTTCAGGATTGCAGTATGTATACAATTTTTATTTTGCTTATTAGAGGCTGAAATTTATTGAATATCTGTTTATGAAGAATGAATATTTTAGTGGAAAAAATGTAAAAACTGCAAATGTAACATTTAAACAAAGTGGCACTGAAATAATTATTTCTAATTTACAATTAAATTTTGGAATAAAATTGTGTTTAGTTACTAATTTAAAATCTTGCAAAATTCTTGAAATAAAAATTCTTGATCTCTACAGATTTTAGTAGCTCTAAAGAAACAATTCAAACTTAAACAAAGAGAGTGTGAGATATGACCAATAATACCAATGTTATTAGAAATAGTCTTTAGTCCAAATTACCATACTAATCAAAACGACTTTTATCATGATTGTTATGGGCTACAGCCAATTTGACTCAAACCTGTAACAATGTTACCATTGAATCAAGCTGTGGACTGTTTCCTGAAGAAAGTCAACAGACAATGACTGTTAAGATTATGATGAATGGTTTCTAGTACTAAAGACCATTCTACTGTTAATCCAATAGTCCTGGAATGGTATTAACGGTACCATTATGGATTGCAGTATTTAATTAATACGCTATTGACCATCTGGGCTACCATTCTTTCTTGGAATTAGACTGTCACTTTTTCAGCAGAATTATTTTGGTTTTCATGATTAAATGTGTTGCTATGCAGAATTTGGTGCCTCATTTGATACAAATGCCATCAATCAAAAACAAACAAAGGATGTTTCCAGAAGGGCAAATAATGATCTGCAAGGATTTTCATTTTGGAATGCTTTGTTGAACAGAATTTTATCATTAGACTATTGGACCAATATTTGTTAAAAAAAAAAAATGATATTATCCAAATTTTGTTTATTTTGATTGAAATGTCTCAGAAATCAAAATATATAGTAATTGAGATCCATTTTGGCAAGCTTATAAATACATGTACATGCAGTCCATCAACGAACAAGATGTCCACTATGAAACTTTCTTTTTCTTAAGGTTCAGATTGCCTTATCCAAATTTTTTTGTACAAGAATGTCCTTTTTAATAGATTTTTTGTTAGGCTGTTTTAATGGAAAAAGGCTTTGATAATAGTTTTTGAAGAAGAAAAATCCATTTTTTGTTCAACTGTCATTTCAAAATGCGGATTACTGAATACACATTTCATTATTTGCCATATTCATTTGAAGTTATATCTAATGAATATTGCAACGTCATGTTTTTGAGAGAAAAAAACTTATGGCTAACTTGGGAATAAAGTATGTCATTCACACAGAGAACTTCGCCAGAATTTGACTTTAAAGGGACAGTTGCGCCATTTCAGTGGGTTGATTTGAGTCTTGAATATATGTAAATAGTCTTCAGAAGTACTAGAAATGTGCGAAAATCGCATAATTCCTATAAAAATACTTCAAACTAGGAATTTTACTCACTATATATGTATATGTCTTTTCTATATATCACAGAGTATCTTAAAATGACAAGTCATCATTTTAACATTCAAACAGGTATAATTCTGGACACAAATGGAAGAAAAACATTGCAACAAAATTAACCATATAAAACTCATTATCAAATTTCGATGATAAAAAAATTCCTGTTTCTGAGACTAAAGTACGATTAGTAAAAAAAATGGCCAATCTGTCCCTTTAAGTAGCTTTTTGAATGAATTTTGGTCATTAGGTTTGTCGGGACCCTTGATGTTATGACCCCAATATGTTTATATAGTGATATATTTCCAGGTTTATAGTGGGTAAATATGAATCACCAGATGCAATATATGCTGAAAGAGCTGTAGATAATCACAATACACCCAAATCACCAGCCAGAAAACAACTGCCATTACTGCCATCTTTTAAATTTCTAGAGGATTTCAGCAAGAAATTACAACACAGTTCAAAACATTCCTTATGTCAGCATCCATTTGGATGTATGTATTATATACTTCAGGTAATATTTTTTTTTAATTGAAAGGCAGTCTTATTTATTTTCATTGCTGTCAATATGTTGTGTTCATGATTCAATTTAGATTGTAAAATTTGATAAGCACACCAAATTTCAGTTTTGGCTGATCAAGATAAATTTTGATTTGCATTTCATAAAAATTTCATGAAAATGTTTCAGTTTCGATCTTGCCAATGCCGTTAGTTTCTTGAGATTATAGATGCTGTTAAGAGATGCCGTATGTTTCTAGATTTGGCAGAAAATTCTCATGAATAATATACAATTTGATTTGTTTCGCAGATTGTCGAAATGAACTTTGGCTAATCATAGGATATATTGGATCTCAAAAGGGGTCATTTGGTGATACTGCTTAAAGATCCCAAATTTTGCTTATTTTTCTCTGCATCTATGTTATGCAGGTCAGATTTTTTATCCAGATTTTCTTATCATTTGAAATAGTATCTAGGGGTTCAGATGTTAAAATAAAATGAGCCTTTGTGAAATGCTGGATGTGAACATTCTTGGGGTCTGTTTGGATATTGAAAAAGAACTGGCTAATATCACTGTCATGGCAAAACATCTCTCAATCAGATGTAAAAATTTAAAGATGTACAAATCTATTTCATTTAATATGTTTAAAAACTAAAAAAAACCTTCTAAAATTGCACATGAATATGTCAATGTCCACAATCTAACAACCAATGAGGTAGATATAAAATGAGCCACATGGCCATCATTGATCAAAACAGATTTGAAAATCTTTGAAGTGTCATTAGGAAGAATATGTCTATTATGCCTTATGCACTATACCCAAGTGATAGAGAAATGAAAAGAATAGACGTGCACGAGAAACTTAATCTAGCTTGTAACATGAGATGAATTTTCAAAATGATAATGCCTATGCAATTTAAGATCTATTCAGATGACAAAATGTAATTTAAATATGGATGATACCTTGGACAGGAAATTTATTTAAAAAATCATAAATCATCTTCATATTACCCTCTGACATATTTGATTATATGAAATAATACTAGGTGTACAGCATCATTATATAGATATCTGGGTAAAAACACCCAAGTGTCACAAAATAAACACATTCCTATTGTCACCTCGCCTTTCAATAGTTTGCCAATATTTTTAAATTGTAATAAGATACAATTATATAGTCATAAATCATATATGTCGTCTTCTTACCTTGGCATTTTGATGGAAAATTAATAAATCTCTATTATATACAGTTGACAAAGGGTTAAATCACTGTTGCATGCAGAGGGTTCACATTATATTTCACACCCCAGATCACTTTACAAATGTCAAATTTCAATTTAATTTTTCTAGTTCATATTTGATTCATTTATTTTATTCCACCCTGTTTAAAAATCGGACATATATTATAGTAGTTACACAAGTTTTGAAAACTTAAATATATAAAAAAAAAAGTTACAAATTTTTTAACTGGCAGTTTTGAAAAATATGTTTGTAATTAAGTGAATTATGTATGTCTAAAAATATTTATTTATGAATGTTTTGAGAAAAATGGAGAATTAAAATTTGAAATTTTATTTGATTGGTGAAATGAACTTTAATGGGCAGTATGCAGAATTTTCATTATCAAAAACGTAAATTATACCTGAAAATAATTCTAAAATGTGCTTTTTATATGTTTGTATATACTTGATCAACCTGATAGTTGTTTTAAAAGTGTTAATTAATAACAAAGTGTGCTAATTGTTAATTAAGCAGCTTAAACTAATTTTGGTGTTGGACCTCATAAATTATAGATTTATTTTAGGCATTCCTTCAATGATTTACGAACAACTACCAAAAAACATAACGAACATATAAAGTTTTTGTAAACATTTTAAATAATTTTGGGATTAAAATTTAACGGCTGGATATTTTGTGTTAAAACTTTCAGATATATGTTATTGTTAAGGATCAGATTTCTCTAGATTTGGTGTATAGTTTTCCAAAATTTTAGCCAACAAAATTTATTGACTTACAAAGTAAAACAGAATGCCCCTTTACATATTTTTTTACTGTTTGACAAAACCGGTTTTGGATTTCCGTATCACTTCTGTATCCATTATTTATCTCTATAAGCAAAATCAGGCATAGAAAAATAATTCACAAATTCCATTTTATTTCATAACAAACACAATTATTACATGTATACACATGTAAAATACTAGTATATACACAATATAAAATATTTAATTATATTATAATCAGTATAATAATATAAGTTTTATATTTATTTTATATTTATTTTATATTGCTATCAAATCCTCGTAAAAATGCCACTGCTATCATACTATAATGAATATATGAGGTAATGTGCCTGGTGAAAAATGCTAGTAAAAAACATGCCTAACTTTACAGATGGCTTTGCTATAATTCTACCAATGATGTATTTGTAATGAGTTTTGAGTGTTAAAATGGAATCTTTGTCTATATGTATAGGGAGATTGTGCAAGCCATTAATCATTTTTGACAAGTACCTACCAAGTGTAATGATTTTAACACACTCTATCTCAATCTACGAACCTAATGACTTTAGTCTACCTCTATTTTCTTGTCTACTGTGTGTTAATGTACATTTACTTTACTTTAAGGCAACTTTTCAGCAGAAGTGATACAAGGGAAATAACTCTCATTAATTTGCTATCTTGGTTTCCTTGAAGTGAAAAAATTCAGACCAGTTTTTACTGAAAAGCAAGAGGTCTATGGCACATTTTTCTGTAATGTATTAGTAATGCCATCAAGTGTGCAATGAGGGAAATATTACAAGGATAGTGCTAAACTCCTCTACTAATCAAATCTATCAAGGGATCTCAAACACACAATATATCGTTGTTACACCCATTTTTTGGGACTATATCTGCTCTTTGGCAAGTATCCCTAATAAAAAGATACATTAGGTTTTACTAGAAATCTCAAATTATTCAGGCAAATTTGTTACATACCAATATTTTTAGATAAAAATCCAAAAGGATACATTTAGCTTTCTTGGAAATTGCTGCTGTCCTGACAAATTTTCTCACTTCTGCCTACTTTCATTAACCAAACAATGTTATAAATGTGAATATTATAGATAATACTTCATTTCATTTTCATATGTTTGTCTAATTTCAGGGTTTTGTGCGTATGTTTGGTACAGGGTTTTTGTTACAAGCTGTAGTTAAACTATTTTCATCAATGACTAAAATAATAAAACAACCCAAGCTATTGTTCTCTAGTTTACTACATAAAGACTGTTTTAGTTTAGGTGCCTTTCTTGGTTGTTTCAATGGTGTTTTTAGAGTAAGTACACATATTAAAAAACTCTCTATTGAAACTGAATTCCTTTATATTTTTTGTTTACAATATTATGTAAAGTTAAGTCCAGTTTCATTTGCCTAAATTCAGTTGGGTATCTGTATACTTGGAATCTTCCACATAGGATCTCGAAAAGTTGAATTTTTGTTTATTCTCTTCTAAATTGCTAAATTGATCAGAATTATCATGTTGAGGAAATGAACAATGCAACAAGAGGTCTTATATTCAGACCAGTTCAAGTTTGGTACACATTTACTTTTGTTGTTAGATTTGTAAAAATTGGCTTGTGTTGATATTAAAAACCAGTACAACGTTTACCTTTCATAAATTCCTAAATTTGTTCATATATATTTAATCTAATGTCAGATTGTAAATTGATATATTTAGGGATTAAACTGTTTATTGAGAAGATTAAGAAATAAAGATGATAATAAGAATGGTTTAATATCAGGATTTGTAGCTGGTTGGATGATGTTATGGTACAGAAGTTCTACTCTAGCTTTATATACAGCATCTAGATTAGTAGAGGTAGGTTTAATTTAAAACATTTTTTAGAAGGGGAATAAAGACTTAACCTAGAGTTCTGAGGTTTGGTCCTGGCATTGGTCGAGATGATGCCCCGAGATGGGCCAACTCTGTTTCTGCTGTAAATGATGTAAATGGTCGAAGGGTGATTTGGAAAAAATGGCTAGATGTTTGAATGTGATAATAAAACAAGGCTGTTTGCTTTACTGGCTTTTAAATGCAGAAAAGCCCTCAACAGGTTGAAAAGAATGGACCAATGTGGCTGTCTTGACAAAACACTGACTGGAAATTCCAGTCTTAAAAGATTAATCAGAGAAAATTCATAAACAGTAGATCTTCACATTTTGCAACTCATTTTTCTCTTTTGCATGATGCAACACCCCATAAATTACAGAATAATTTGGACATAATATGATGGTTTTGCATGAATATGGTTAAAGGGAGATAACCTTAATTTAAAATCATATTTTTATTGTTTTTGTTCTATTTCAGACTCTATATTTTAAAGGAATAGATAAGGGAGTTTTACCCTATATTAAATGGGCTGATATTATAATATATTCTATTACAACTGCTGTTGCCTTTCATGCTGTAAGTTTTTGTTCTCAATTTATACTTCTGCAAAATATTTGGATAAATGGTGGGACTTTTGCATAAATGTTTTGACTTCTACATCAATGTTTGTACCTCTGCATCAATGTTTTGACTTTTGCATCAATGTTTTGACTTCTGCATCAATGTTTTGACTTCTGCATCAATGGTTTGAATTTTGCATCTATGTTTGGACTTGTGCATCAATGTTTACACTTCTGCATCAATGTTTTGACTTCTGCATCAATGTTTTGACTTTTGCATCAATGTTTTGACTTCTGCATCAATGGTTTGAATTTTGCATCTATGTTTGGACTTGTGCATCAATGTTTACACTTCTGCATCAATGTTTTGACTTCTGCATCAAATTTTGACTTTTGCATCAATGTTTTGACTTCTGCATCAATGGTTTGAATTTTGCATCTATGTTTGGACTTGTGCATCAATGTTTACACTTCTGCATCAATGTTTTGACTTCTGCATCAATGTTTGGACTTGTGCATCCAATGTTTGGACTTCTGCATCAATGTTTGGATTTGTGCATCAATTTTTACACTTCTGCATCAATGTTTTGACTTCTGCATCAATGTTTAGACTTCTGCATCAATGTTTAGACTTCTACATCAATGTTTAGACTTCTATATCAATGTTTGGACTTCTATATCAATGTTTGGACTTGTGCATCAATGTTTACACTTGTGCATCAATGTTTTGACTTCTGCGTCAATGTTTTGACTTCTGCATCAATGATTTGACTTCTGCATCAATGATTTGACGTCTGCGTTAATATTTGGACTACATAAATGATTCTTTATAGGGTTGATGTGACAAACCATATGCTTTTTTGTTTAATGCTTTGACACAGTCCTATATGGTTGCCAAAGATTAGCATTTTTACAATTCATTTATTTATTTATTTATTTTGATTATTTATTTAGGCTGCCTTAGAACCTCACAACCTCCGTCCTGCCTATTGGAAATTTCTCAATAAAGTAACAGATAATAAGTAAGTTTATCTATATTATACCCTTTCACGTTAGTTATACCTTTATAGTTCTGTTAACCTAACATGTTCTTAACCTAAAATATTTCTAACCTAACATGTAACCTAGTTTATATAGTCAAATGTTAACCTAACCTATTTAATACTAAGCAATAAGCCTTTAATCTAATATGGTGAGTATACTTATTCTGAGCTAGAAATTTCATGATAGATGAACTCTCGTATTTGCAATAAGCCCTGTATTTTACATTATGTATATCTTTTAACTGTGTCTTTTTACAGACTTTGTTTTAATATAAATATTTTGAAATCTCAAAACAAAGCTATTTCCACCTTAATGTTAAAAATTGTTGGCTTAATTAAATGAATTTATGATATGCTCTTCTAGTATTAATCCTTTATAACCAGCTTGTATAT
Source organism: Lottia gigantea (assembly GCF_000327385.1). Taxonomy (NCBI): domain Eukaryota; kingdom Metazoa; phylum Mollusca; class Gastropoda; family Lottiidae; genus Lottia; species Lottia gigantea. The sequence goes on along the minus strand of NW_008708206.1, from coordinate 37,648 downwards.
AGAAAAAATATATAGATATATAAAAGATATATATCTCTTGTGATATCATCAATAGGCACTGATTATGAATATACCAATCTGATGTACATGCAAATCTACAGGTTTTGTTTTGTGTTTGCCATGGTGCCTTGGTGCCATGGTGATGGGAAGAAAAGATTTTGTACAACAATTCCTTAGTAACTAGAATCTTCAACTAATCATTAAGAGCTTTCTTGCACCAAATAAAAGGAATTATTAAATAACAGAACACAATTTTATGGTATACTACTCCTTAGTTTTATTACACACGACATTTCAACAATCTACATTGTCATCTTCAGGTGAAGTGAGGAAATATGGTACAAGAAGTTATATATACATATATATATATAAGATGACAATGTAGATTGTTTAAACGTCGTGTGTAATAAAACTAAGGAGTAGTATACCATAAAATTGTGTTCCGTTATTTAATGTGATCTCTACCCCTAAATGTCGCTAAAGGATTAAAAGGAATTATGGGAAATTCATAATTTATCATTGACTTGAACTATTAATATCTCTTATTTCTTATAAATAAACATAATCTAAAGAAGAAATTCTCAGATCATAGATGGTAGGGTGCATTAGCCCAATGAAAAAAAATGAAACAAAATATATAGATTTGCATTTAAATCAGATTATGTTCTAGCAATGCTTTTATCTTTTTATTACAAAGTTATTTATTACTCTCTTTGGAGATTTTTGTGTTTTGAAAATTAACAATTGTTTTCTTTTTTTATAGATTACTAAAGAAAAGTTAACTTTACTTAAATGTATTAACATTACTAATTATAAAAGTTTTGATGCTTCTGCCTTTAACCAGTGCACACTGTCTAGTCTTCTATTTTTATACATTGATGCTGTCTGGTGCTTTGATCTTTACATATCAGCATACATATATTAAAACAGCATTGTTTCAGCTGTTTGCTATCTGTCAAACTTACATGCACGAATGATTAACATGCATCAAATACTAAGTACATCTTTTCTATGTTAATGTTAACACCTTCAACATAATTTATTAACATATTTTGTATGCTCCTCATCAAAGAATCAGGGTTCAATTTAAGCAGTATGGCATCACAGTTAGTGAGTCAAAAAAGACCTATTTTGCGTTCCATGATCTTCTATGATTAGCCGAATAAAAATTGATCACAACAATCTGCAAATCAAATCAAATTGTGTACTTTTCGTGAAATTTTCTGCCAAATCAAGACATATACAGACAGCTACTCTCTATAATCTGAAGGAATTAACAGCATTGATCTGAAGTCTGCACTGGAACATTTTGACTTGCTATTTTGAATTTCTATGAAACGCGAACCAAAACTAAAATTTGGTGTGATAAATTGATAATTAAATTTCTCAATCTAAGTTGAACCCTGAAATGATGACACAATTTTGTTGAGAATCGACACTCTGTCGAACCACAAGTTAACTAAATTCAATTATATTTTATTTCAGATTAGAGCTTGTTAATAGACGTCTGCTTAAAGTATTTTCATCTCAAGCTGCTTTCCTCTATCCTAACTTTTGGCCTAAATATGATAAAACATTTACTGATATAACCGAACCTCAATCTTGACATTGTGTTGATTATTACTAACCTAAAATAGTATTAATGCATACACAATGCACTTTCCCGTATCCTTTTCTTTTCAGATTTGCTGAAATGAATAGACATCTCATGGATGTTTTTGGAGTGCAGTCGTCTTCCCTATTTAAGAACTTTTGGCCAATTTATGATAGACGCTTTACTGATTTGACTAAGGAAAAAATTGGATTAAAGTAAAAAATATATTAGAATTATAACGTTTCTGAAATCCAAATTATTTATCAAAAAGGTGGGGGTACGTTTTAGCTTTGAAATCTTAGGCGTTTTGAAATATATTTCCAAATCAAGCTTCTGCAAAAAACAGACTCTTAAATTTCCACATTTCAACACAATTTTTTGTATTATAAGAGGTTTTCAAATGTATATCTCTCTTATTGGTCTGTACATTTTTAGAAACAAACCCTTAACCCTTAAATGAGCCCTTTTGCGATTCCAAAGAGGGCTAATCAGGGATTGTAATGAAAAATACATCTAAATTGAAAAAGCATAAATGCTCCAAGCAAGTGAAAAAAATATGAAAAATAATTGGGTCAAATGAGTATCCAGAATTGAATATTATTATTATTATTATAAGGTCGCTGTAATATAAGTAAATCAAAATTATTTACATGTATTTAACTAGATATGATATATATATTCAAGTTATTGCACTTGTTATGTACCTGTACCATATCATTTAGTAGGTTGAAATTTTAGTATTACTCCATTAATCTGAATATTGAAATAATTGCGATAAACCTTTTTTGTTTAAAAGTCTCAAAATCAGGAAAATGAGATTACCAGTACTGAAATGTTATGGTGTAATTGCTTATTAAAATTTGGTTGTCAATTAACCATGTAATTTTTAATTGATAAAAAGATTAGATTAATTAAAAGATAAATGCTAAGTTATCAGTAAAGGTATTGTAAAGTATTGTTATGAGCATACAATTACAGCTTCCATTTACACTAATAACTTCTAGTATACTAATATGATGTCACTATCGCTTGAACATCACTTGACTTGGTTGTCATTTGCTATAGTGACGCCATAATCTAGTCATGAATTTGACTAAAAATAGAAGCTATAAATGAACCAAATACACACATGGAGACAATATTTCCTTTTCAATTCCTATAAGTAAAACATATCTAAAACCAAAATCCACCAATGAAAAATGTTTTATAAGAGAGAAAATATATCTCCTTGCCCTGGCTATGTATATAATATTTGTTTTATTTACTTATAGAGATCAATCTCAATCAATCATCTGAAATTTCGGAACGAAAATCTGAAATGAATCTGAAATATCCCACCCCTAATTGAATTTATCTTGATGAAGTTATGAACTGTCATTGTTTTTGTAGGTCATTTTATTCAATTGCAGAAAAACTGAACCTCAGATTTTCATTTTGAAAAGGGATTGTTGAGATGACCTCTATGGGCTAATATAGCAAACATTTAAATAGGATATCATGGATAGGAAAAATTAATTCATGTTATGTGCTATTATTTTGTGATTGATGGATGAATGATGTACTCTGGATGAATGTATCTGAGTGTCAAATTTTGCATGCAACTTTACATTGTGTTTAATCTGGCAATTTGTTCAGTATTTTCTTAATTTTTATCTTGTTTTGTTTAAAGTTCAATGTGCATTTTCTAAATTTGATTTGCACAAAAAAGTTGTTTCTGATAATTTTGTAAAAATTTTGGGTAAATTTGGACAATTATGTTTTGTTTTATGTTAATCGTTATATGCATAATTGTTATATTTTTCTAATATTTTGATAATAAACATAAGTTTATTCATTATGCATTATATTTTCACCATCTAAATTCAATAAGAAATATAAGGATACATAAAGTGCCAAGCTATACTCTACATTTCTACAGGAGCTCAGGCTTGGAAACATAGTACCTTAGGTCTTCCCCCAGCTTGTCAAAAGGACAAAAAGGCTTTAGAGATCCAGAGGGTAACTGATCAAATTCATTTTGATTCTATCATTCTATGGCAAATGATTTTTGAAAGACCCCGACAAGATTAAACCAGATTATCCTCTTCTCATTATATCTAAACTTATGTTTTAGCACTTTACATTTAAAATGTTTTATAAAAAAAAGATTCAATTAAGAATTTATTGTTTGTCCATAACTAGTTCATCTTCCTTCTTTTGGTGACGCACCAAAAGTTTAATGAGATCCGGTTGACTTGGATTCATTAAAACAGTATAAACTGTCATGTGGCTGAGAACATTTTCAACAGACATAACACTACCAAGTGCATCGAAATCAATATGACCACGTCCTATCTTGTCCAAAGCTTCTGTTGCCAATCTTGTTTTATTCATATCACCAAAAGGCTCTGGTAACCCATGGTCATAGTTCGTCTGTACATCATACCAATGTCCTTGGGTGGTGTTGATATACCAGTAATCTGCTAATTGAAGTCTGCTCTTGGTAACAACCACAGCTTCTTGATCTTTAATTCCAGCTACAGCAAAATATGCATCAGCTAATGTATCTGTGTCCGTCAACATCTCAACAGTTTCTTGAAAGGATTCAGCTTTCTCGAAGGTATCTCTTGTAAGGAATCCTATAGGTTTAGCTTTGTTGTCCAAAAGAGCTACCAGTAGTGTCAAGAGAAACTCCTCGTCGTTCTTACCATTGACAGTAATCGAAAACTTGTTTGGTTTTTGTCCAGAGAGGATTCCAACATAACCAACAAAAGTAGCTGCTGTATAAGCAGTTTGGCCTCCTCGTTGAAAATCAACCAATATGGTAATATCTCGTAGTTTCGACCCAAGGTAAGCATAATCAAAATTTCTGGAATGCCATATTCCACCTTTCTGATCCTCAAGAACAATACTTGTACATGTCATTTGTAATTCATATAGCAAATTAGACATGACCACTTCACCAAGGCTCATGTTCAGAGCTAGTGATATCCCTCGCATTTCATCTGCATACGGAGCTGGTATGTACTGATCCAACTCAGATGCCACAAAATCTATCAAAGCCAAACCATCTTCGAAAAAATCTTCCAAAAGATCATGCATGTCTTTAACTGCCTCTTTATATTTGGGAACAATATCATTCCATCTTTGTTCTGGTGGTAGATCGAGGTTTAATATATATCTTCCGGGTATGGTTGGGACATCACAAAACACGGGAGTCGAACACAGAGAAAGCACAGCGGCTAAAACACTGAGGAACATTTTCCCCGTCGATTGAATTCAGACCAATAATGTAGACTAACTTTATCACAAGATAAATGTCCACCGACACGTTTTGTGTTTTCTGATAAGTATAATCAATTCAATAGTGAAATAAACGGTCATTGATAATGAATTTGATAAAAATCAATTTCTAAGATTAAGCACGACTCGTGAAATGCGGTTAATTTGTTTACAATACTTTGAAAGTTACCATAAATATCGAATCGCTTGTATTGTTTTTTATTTGTAGAAGTATGACGAATGGTGGACACAATGGGGTTCATCTCGAAAACCAGTTTTAATTATCATGCTCTGAACACCACACATGACACTTGTTGCAGCGATTGATTCACCAGGCGCCAGAGAAGCTAAATCCTCGTGGATTTCAAAGCTTTTTCATATTGCTGCTGTTGAACCGACTTTCGGGGACGTCTTACGGATTTGTTTTCAACCAAGTCCAAATCTTCAGTAGAAGGTAGACTAGTCAAAGAGTTACTGACACTAAGTTTTTGCATCAGCGGTGAAAATGCTCTGGTACCTTTTGATTTAGCCTTTAAGAGAAGCTTTCCCGTACTAGGTATCATAGTTAAATCTTCAAATTCTTTGGAAACTCTTCTTCCTCTTCTTGCAGCATATTCTTGTCCTGAAGCATATCAAATATCAATTTAACCTTCTGTAATGCATTTTGTGACTGAAAAACCAAAAGATATCAGTGGCGTTTGATAGGGGTGGGGATGAGGCTGACTCATCTTTGAGATCCAGGGACATAGAAATGAAGGTGACAAATTGATGTGCTGTGGTTTCGAAAGCCAACTGTTTGAATACCCTCGAGTCCTCAGTTCTCATGTTATCAGTTTATTGTAGGACGTACAAAGCAGTCTGGTACTCTATGATATCGGCTAGCCAGATCATGCAATATCCTGAAATTACTTTGACCATCACCAAAATGGGATTCGCGAAGGCTAGAGTTGACAATAATAATCATGGAAGCGTTCACGATTTACCTTGAAGTTCTCTGGATGTAATACTGGATATTTTTCTTGTTCTCTGTCTTGTAAGACTTTCAGATCTTCTTACTAAAAATCGAACATAAAAAATTTACAGAAGTGTTGTTTCTTTGACTTTAACAACACAGGCGAATGTATAAGCGTGTCTTCAATCTCTTAACCTCTGGGTGAGAAAATGATCGACTTATGTGTGCCCAGAATGGAAAACTATATGTACAACCAACCTTCCAGTAAAGGACTTGTCATCTCGCGTCGGATTTGATCCAACTGCATATTAGATAATTGTCTTCTTAATAATTTTTCTTCTCTTTCCATATGTGTGGTCATCTTTTTCCTTGCCATTTCAATGCCTTCGGTTTTCTTTTGGAGTGAACTTCTCCTAGCAGAGTTCTTGACATGGCAAGCTTGATAACTCTTCACACTCTCTTTCAGATATTCTTCAATACTGCTTTTACTCATTTTGGATCACTAGTTGAAATTCAACCTTAGGAACAATTTGTGTGCTTCTGGTATTAGCATCAATATAATTATTGAGCAGCCGTCAATGTTCTTGTGGTATACCAGGAGGGTGTACGTCGTTCACAAATTCACAAATCGCAATTAACAAAGTGTGACAAATATGAGTGAACGGCTATCTTTGAACATCCAAATTTCACAGATTCAGTTTGATGCAGACTTTTTCTCTGTATTCCGCCCAAATGTCAGTTATCTCACAACAAGAAAAAAACTTTTCCATAGAAAATCAATAAGTTTCGGCTAGATTACATCCTTTTATTGTGTGTATTGAATCCTATTGCTGCAAAAAAGGCGCACAGTACCGAAGATGTTATCCCAAGAAGAGAAGCACGTAACGGCCACTGAAGCTAGACACAGAGTACAATTAATACTTAGTCCATATCACATATTTGATAATGGATTGGTTAATCTTAATACACGTTTCTCTAAATTATATTGATTCAAGTTGGATTCCCTGTGGTAAATAGAGATAGTAAGGCAGCTTGCTGTAGACATGGTAGCCCCTACGTCCGATTGGTGTTTTTCTTGTAGTCAAATTTGCCTGATCATTGACATCTTCGTTAATTGTGCAAAGTAGTTCAAGATTGACAATTGCTCCAATGTCCCAATACCATCCACTAAACGCAAGCATCAATTTAGATTTCGTATCTCCTGCCAAACGTTCATCTCTCATGCTCACCATACGTGTATTGTTTATGCCCTCACTGCACATGGTGGATTTCAAACAAGAGGTTGCTCGAATATTGCACAAACGTCACCTGAAGATTTTTGTCACTCTGATAAATATGTGTCGATCAACTAATTGTGATCATTATCAGAATGGACAAGTGGAAATCCACTTTGAATATAAAGTGGTCTGACACTATCTTATTTAATATAACATTTAATCAAACTGTCAATAATAGATCAAGAGAGAAGGTCTAAAAGGGTAATCCAGTACTTGTAATTGTCAAAAATTAGTTAATAACATTATATTAAATAAACTAACGTGATAGTGTTGAGTAAGAAATATGATAGGAAATATCAAGTCGTTTAACTGAAAGATCTTGTAAATGGCAGTTTTATTCTTGGTTGGTCAATTATTGTCAAGTTTAAAACTCACCAAGGGACCAATGGGGTCACACAATGTTCCGCTTGTTCCATATTAACTGGCTTCTCACACAGAGAAAGAGGAACGACCCGCACCTCCCTTCGGAACTATGCCCCATGAGGATACCTGAATTCCGTGAAAGTTGGCTATTGCATGCAAGATATGTCACGAAGTTTGTACTAGCTTGATAGCTTGTACTCAGACGCTAGTTTAAAATTCTAATGGGAAACAATTCTAGAGCAACGAGTTTCAGCTCTAAAACGGAGTGCCCAAGCGGTTCACGATCAACCGAAACACAGCCTTACGAATGCCTCAGGGCATAGTTACTCCTGTAACGGAAATACTTCAATGTATCAACAAATCCAGGGTCATTTATTGCATGTAGAGTTTAATTATAATATTTAATAAACATTAATTATAGATGAGTATATATTATAAGGAATGAAGGTGACAAGAATTCTGTGTAAAATTTTTCTTAATCCCGTTTCATTTTTTACCAACCATCAGCTCTGTGCTCCCTTCCTCAACACCCTTAATTGTCTTTGAAATTTTGACCTTAATTAATGAGTAAAGGCGTACTTAGGTAATTGGAGTTCTTCGTTTGCTAGAAGGTGGTCTGTTGGCATGACATTCACAAGGGCTATATCGAAACATCTTTATACAGTGCTCTCCGGCTAACGAAAACTCGGACGCAACAAGATGACCCTCCGGACCAATACTGATTGCAAAAACGGCGCCAATTTCATCCGCTGGTCGCATGACTTGTCGGATGAATTCACCGTCCATGGTATAAACATTAATGGTATGGTTTAGAGTGTCTGAAACGACTAATTGTCCAATATGATCGAAACATACATCACTTGGAGAAACGACCAGAGAATCATCAGGTGATGTGGGTTCGAATTTCCTTACTAGTTTACCAGTGTAGGAATATAACTGAATCATGCCTTGAACCGAGTCACATACATAGACTTGTTCATCTCCATCGATACACAATTTCACGAAGCAATACTTCTCTTTTCTCCTAATTAATGGGAATTCGTGAACCAATTTAAAATCGCGATCATAAATTTCTATGGTTTCACTTAACGTTGAAATGATAATGTTTTTGAAAGAGTCTGTTGCAACACTATAAGGTCGACGCTTTGTTGCGAATGATGATTTAAAGACTCCCTTTGGTGTAAAAATTTGGATGCGTTTATTTTTAGAATCTGCTACAACCAAATAGTTATTAGGAAGTTGTGAAACACCAGTTGGCTCATTGAATTCCCCATCTCTGCTTCCCTTCTTGCCGAACTTGTATCTGAAGACACCGAATTGGTTGATGACCTGAATCCTATGGTTGTTGGTGTCTGCAATAATGACATCACCTTCGTCTGTTGTTATCAAATCGCGTGGATAGCAGAAATCACCATCACCAGAACCTTTGATGCCAACAGTCAACAGTAATTTATCTGGTCTGAAACATATATCAGAGTCATTTTGACACAATGTCCTCACAATGTCAAGCTATTAGGAACTGCGTCTTATACGTTGACTTCAGTAGCCATTTTTCTTATATTACGGAAGCATGTTAATACATCGATTTGATTTGATTTGATTGTACGCTTGCGAATACAAAAAATCTGTAAACTGTAAGCCATTACAGTTTTTTTGATTGGCTGTATTCTCTAGCGTACAATCCAATCAAGTCTCTCCATTCCGTGATACAAGAATATAGCTAATGAAGACAAGGTATAAGTTCATAATAGATTGACATTAGGAAAATACAGTCTTCAAAGCAACGGAAAGTTTTTATTTATAACCAAAAGTCCTCTTTATTTGTAGGATTACAAGTTTTTCAGGAATTGAATTTATGTCGGACATTATAGAAAGATATGGAGTCGTTTGAAGATTTGTACATCCAGATATAACCGATAAGTTTGTTTAAAAAAGGGTACTTACTCTCGTTTAGGACATGGAGCTTGTACTGCTGGTTTAGAATTCAAGTGTTTTAGTTCGTCGTATGTTTGTTTAATGCCATGAAAAAGTATTTGAGTTTCCCAATCCTTTGGGTCTATATATTCTTTCATTGACTCCAGACGACAATCGTGAACTGAAAAAAGGTAACACGTGGAGATTATGTCATTACTATGCCTGTCAAACACTAAACCCCAATGCCTTCGGAGGAATGCACGTTGTAGACAACCTCTGTATCACGATCGTGTCTGGATGGAATTCTTTTCTTGGTTCCAAGTCTTCCAAATTAATTAACTCTGACAGATGAAACTAAATTCTTCTTCAAGAAATTCAATTTGTTTTAAGGTATTTTGATTTGTTATCTACACAATATATGTATGATTTGTAGAGTTTCAAAATATATTTCACAAAATGAACCGCGTTTGATTATGTTATAAACCGGATGCGCTCGGCTAAGGTTCCAGACAGCGTTATTCAAAGTAATTAGAAAGCACGTGCATTCCAATCACTACGCTAGCTGGATGTTACAATATACATACAGTTCCTTGTACTAAGAAGAGTTGGAATTTGTTTTAAGCAACAAAATGGTATCGGAAAGTCAATTTCTTTTAAGAATTATGAAAATGTGATTTAAAAACAGTATTCTTTAATCCTCATGATACGCCAGTCTTTAAAATATCAAAAGGGATAGCTTCATCAAAATAGTTTCTTCTTTAGCTGGTAAGGACAGTTTCAGCAACTGGAATCACTTCAAAAAACAACTCCGACTTCTGATTAAAACTTTTGCCACTTCGTTATCTTTTTTTAAATTACTAACGAACCGTTCGTTGGATATCCATTTAAAATGGTACTTGAAATGGCCAATGAAACGGTGCTCTTTCAAAGTTTATTTTCATTCGAAAAAAGTGCTTCTGAAATGGGGCTCTTTTGAATTGGGGAATTGAATTGTTTGACTCCTGTATCCTTTAAAATGCCGATTATATTACTCACCTGGTCTATCTCCATAAGATGCCGCCAATAATCTGTTAGCTTGGTGCTTCAGTTGTCTGGTAGTAGGTACACCAGGTCTGGATGTTGGTGCCACATATCCATAACTGTATATTCTATATCTGGACTGAAAATCTACCATTGTCTGCAATGATAACGTAAGTATTGTTGAGACAACTTGACTGCGGTTAGCAAGAGGTTACGTTGTTGTGTTTTGTCTTTTATGGGAATGATTTTATCATGTAAATTGAATATAAAAGTTGACATCTGAACACAGGGTTGATTTAGAAACGAATGTTACTTAGGTTGATTACTCTGGGAACACCAACTTCCCTGTGTTTAAGGTCCAAATTCCTCCTTATGGCCAGAGTTTATCATTGCCGGCTTTCAACTCATCCCACCAACTGAAAGGTTTTAGACAATTTTGTCCTGGTAATTGATCACAAAGTAATGTAAGAGTCTTAATATCTGAGCCAGACCCTGATCGTGAAATACATAGGGATTTTTTATTTGGTAAGCTTGAGGAAATTCTGACGAGTTGTAAGATAGTATAGACAGATTTTTCAACCTGGTTTCCCCTTTTCACAAGAGGGGCTGACATGGAAATAATCTTGTCTGGATGGCGATTGAATCAGAGACGCGTGTGTTACAGGCTGGGCTGGTTAGCAACCCCTTGGCATTTGAAAAAAAATTAGACATAGCTCTTTATTGCGTTGTCAGTCAGGACATTAATCTCATTTCCTTTCATAAAAGAGTATAAACAACATGTCTGTGATGAACGAACGAAAGAAACATTGCATACTTGTTACCATTTCATTTCAAAATATATTTTATATTATTTAAAACTGGTTAATAGGATGATTTAAACATAAAACACTTTACATACCTATATTTCTTTATATATATCTGACCTAATTTCTCGAAGTATACTTGTATACCAAAACACCTTAAGCTTAATCTTAAAGTAGCGTCCATGACGACAAGACTCGTTTATCCAGTGACTATTGTATTTATTATTAAAGGGTATTAAATAAGTACGTATTAAATATAATAATTATATGATCAAGCAGACGATATCTGCACGTCTTACACACCAATACCGATATTAAGGCGCCAATAACACATATCGTGGATAGTGACAACGGCGGCGTCGGACTTTTGAATGTGGAGATACGAATAGGTGGCAGACTGGCTCATTAAAGAGTTGGGGGAAAGGGACTTAAGGTAACTATCAGGGTTGAGAATACCCCCACCTCCTAACTTTCAGAATAATGGAAATGACTTAATGCATTTTTACAATTATTTTTGAGAATTATTGCTTAAAGAATCATTTTTTGAAATATGTACCCCCACTTGCGCCAGTGACCAGCCTTTAACCACTGCATTATAGTATATTTAACGCATTTTCCAACATACACCGACCCATGTTTCGTTCCCGACCTGGATGAACTGGCATTGAAATAGCGTCTAGTCGTTCGGATGGAACAATAAACTGGGCACCTTGTGCTAAATACTGTGCCAACATTGTTATCGACAGTTGGAGAAAGAGGAGACAAACTTCATGTCACTGGAAAATTGGATTGTCTGTAACTTCACGTGTCAAGGACGTGGATGCTAAGAGGGTAGGGTGAGGCCGTTTCCATATGGCATATTAGCCGTATTTGGGCACTTTGTGACATGGCTTTGAACGGTATTTTCTATGACATAAATGCCATCAAAAATTTGGGGTTTGTGGAGGTATTAATAATCAAACAATGAAATTATATTTTCTTTAATTTTAAACTTTCAGCTATTGTAATCAATGCAATGTAATGTTTCGTGTGCCATATTATGCACATCATGGTTAATGGAATGCCACTTATACTAGGTATGCACCATGATAATCATAGTAATATGTCCTATGTTTTCGACAGGGTTTAGTTTTGTAGCTGACAATAGGGCAATGATCTCTTCCCGACTCCAGCATCATCTTTCTAGTCTTGGTGTATGTTGATCTATCACAGAAGGACCATCTCTCAGTCGGATCGTTTACGTATTTACATGGAGCTCAAACAGAAATCAGACGTAGAGGACCTTGCACAACGAGGTAAAATATCTGACTTCAAAAGGCAATGTTTACAAGCTGAATCTCAACTATCTCATCTACCCTACTAACCCATCGGGGAGCAAGACCATAGTATTGCTCAAGTTTTTCATTCAAGGTGGCATATTTTGAATGGTTTGATAAAGTTTGAAACAAAATAAATAAAGTCAGTTGCTCAACTACTGGTTCAACCAAGTCCACGGGTGCTCTCATCTCTAAGGGGCCCCCATCCCAGAAAGAACCAAAGTAATAATCTAAAGGGTATTCTGACCTAATATAAAATGGTTCACAACTTATGCAATAACAAGAGCAATATTATGTCCTTATTTAAGAAAATGAGGTCAGCTATGACTGCCTTTGAGAGCCATTATAAAAGAAATTACCAAGACCTTAACTGTAGAGGACAGCACAGTATCCTCCGACAGCCCGACGGATCTTTACCAGGCAATAAATTGACCTGCAGACGGCAAGAGAGCATCCAATTAAGTCCACACTCATCTAGTTGAGCCAATGAATGAAAGTCTTAATATAATGTTTCCCCCTGAATTAGTCTTTATTATGGGGTGTTCTATTCCTCTCGGATGAAAAAGAGCACTAAAAAACACCCACCAGGTTCCGGGCTTTTTATACATCTCTGAACTGTCACATATCCCAAATCACATCCGTCTGATCCGTTTTTCAATACATAAGACTTGGTGTATGTCTGTGTTTCATCGTCACATTCACTGTATGTTGGTATGGTACTGTAGTGGCAATCTGAAATAAAGTAAATGGTGTATGTGTAAGCCTGTTGTCCCGCTCATAAACAACGAGTCTATCGTAGGTCTGGAGCCGAAGCCCTTCAAATCGCTATCTTTTCTGGCAGCGGTTTTCAAAAATGGCGCGATAAGTTCTCAAAAATGAAAATGATTTATTTTACTTACTCTCATTCGGTCCTGGTCCAAATAAACAACCTAAATATTTAAATGAAAAATATTAATATACAATTATTATATATGGATAATGACATATTTGCATTAATAAAGTATTTTCACTGTGCTAGTAGTGCTCAATACATCAATTGTAGAGCGGTATAGAAAAATAAATATTCATAATGGTATATTTATCATAATTTGATGCACATGATGCATGATGGTGTCGAATCTTTTAACATTTTTACCGTAAGGATGCTTTTGACAAATGAGGAAGGTTGACAAATGGGATGGGGGACTTTCAGAATCTGGGAGCAACTTTGTTTTCAATGACCGCTAGCAATAAAAAATCGGTATTAGCAAATCAATTCCAGTAAAGTAGCGGACTTGTCACACAAAAAGTACCATCAAGTGTTTCAAATTCTGGAAGCAGGGACTGCTTCGCGCGCGACACCCACTACTACTAAAATGGTCAACATCGTGAAATTCAACCAGACGAATCCATGCCTGACAAAACAAAATCAGTCAAGATGCAAGAAATAATTTTATTGTATGCAAGAAACAATTTTATTGTATTTATCAATGAGTTCTCCATACCGACCATTAAATTCAAATTTTGTGTCAAGTAAACCTGTTTCAGCAAGTTAATACTCGACCTCTAGCAAGAAAGTCCTCATAAATAGAACAAGCCATAGCAAAGCTGACAGTTTTGAAATTTAAACTCCATAAACTGGTGATCGTGGTATGTAACTGCACATTAAAGACATTTGAATAGCCTGATAATGTCGATCCGAACTCCCAGCCGACTGAAATTTACTGTTAGATATGATAATATGAAAATGAAAAGATTTTATGCGTATCGTTTGTTGTATCCATGTTTTTTTAAATTGCTTGAGAAAGGTTCGGAATGAAGTAACGTTCTGTTTATTCGCATGGTGAAGAGTATTATCAACTAACAAACTACCCTTGTTTTGGCGTGTGGTATGACCCCTTAACATCAAAGAAGTGTCAATAATTAAATATTTCTTACCTGGTATCTGATGATTTCGCCTCCACCTCCATGGAGCTACAAGTTCAAACAAACAAAACATTAAACAAAACAATAACACAAGACTACACCGTGTCATTCTTAATTTTGATGACTTGAGTCACTTCACAAGCCTTTTGTATTCTGTGGTACATTGAAAATTATACGTTACAAATTACATATATTTACGGCACCATAATTAACAAACCATGTACCATAATTAACAAACCATGTATGACGTAACAACCAGAATTTAAAGCTCGCACAGGGAGTACAAATATAGTACAAATTGCACCCTTGCGTGTTTTGCCAAAAAATACGTGCCAGAATGCATCAAATCAATTTTGTCTCCTATTTGTACCCCTGTCTCGGAAGGCTGGCGCCGCCACTGAACATAATGCTATTTCCATTGATGGCCATTTGAACTTTTTGAATACCGGACTTACGGCAGTAGCCATGCAGTGAACTGTTTCGTTTTCAAAGTTTAAGTGATCCCGAAAAACCCCTTGCCCAGACCCCAGATTAGTCCACCTTGCCCAGACCTCAGATTAGTCCACGAATATATTTAATTATTACATCGACGGTGATTTAATAGTTACTTACAAGAAGACAAATCCATCGCTACCACGATATGTACAAACCACCTAATCCAGCTCAGAGACATGTAACAGTACCAACATATAATTTATCATTGAAATCCTAGATCCTTGACCCGGTTTATTATTTTTTTTCTAGTACGTTTCATTTGTTTTGCTGCATATGCGATAAGATCGATTATTTATTACACCAGGTACTATGCTGCAAATAGCAAATTACCTGAGTGTTTTGTTTTGTTTGATTAATGTAGTCAATACTTCTTGTACAAGTTTTGCGTTAGAATCAAAAAGGGTATTACGTAATTGTGAAGGAGGTGCTATCATCACCAAAAAATCAAATAATAAAAACTTTTGAAGCCATTTCTATGGGTTCTTACATGTTCCTTTAATTTGTCCACTTTGAAATAAATTGCTGAAAATTTAAAATTTTTCTTTTCATATTAAATTTTAATGGATTGCAATTTGCATTGCACGTTTAAATAATGCTTTTATGTCTGATAATACATCTACTACTAGATTAACTTGATTTACCTAATGGTCGCCTCGCTGTTTTCAAAACCGACCAGTTTATCATAAATAAGGATATTTGGGCCTCTAATTTCCTTAAAACTAAGCAATATAAGACCTAGTAAAGTGTTTTATAACTCAAAATGTGAACGAGTCGGCAATTTTAAGTTAGAAATGCCCTAATTATGTAAGGGGAGATAACATATATTATTATGTTATTGTGGTCTGTTGGTAGGTTGGTTACAAATTCTCTTTGTCATTTCTGGTTAACTCTTTATGGAATTACAGGAACAACACAGGCATCGGATGAAGAATTGGAATGTCCCAAATGGAAGTCAAAGGTGTCCGCGATAAGAGAAAAAGACTAGAAGCTTCTTTACACACCCCTTAATGTTATGACAATCCGGGTGAAAATAGCACGTGCATGTTTTTATAATTGTATTGTGATTTGTTATTGAGTGGACAAAATGTCGAATGTCTCAGTTATTGAAGCCGAGTGCCTAAAAATTATCAGATGGAAACACTGATCTGTTTTGTTAAAAATTGGCGTAAGTTTTTATTTTCTTCTGATAGCCCGGTTTGTAATGCAACTACTGTCTGTCTGTCCACAATGTCTGTTTACATTCATCAATCATTTCTGTCTGAATTGAAATATCAACATAAACAAAATACTAAGAGTTAATTTGTATATATATGGGTTGATGAAAATTTCAACCAATGATAACATAATCGTTTTAAAATATGATTTTATCGAAGAGAATTTTCAGTCAGAAATATGGCCAATTTCACTTCAAATATCTATCTGGGAGGGAAGTGTGTTAATTTCATATGTAAGATTTCCGAACCTTATATTTCTATGGACCCTAAGACATTTTAGGACAAATAGCATGCGGTTAGAATTAAATTTTAAAAGTGCGCGAAAGGGTCAGGATAGATCAAATTCAATTCTGAGTTCAGTCTAGATAGGGTATAAACAAGTCAATGTAATCTAAGTGATAGGTATACAGGGTTCGATCCTTTCATAGGTCCATATAGACATAGCTCCATATAAAATGGATTTTGTTCATTAGCAGTAGACAAGTATATACCATAATACTTGTAAATTGAATCTTTTTATATGAATTGTAATATCACTTACAATACTACGAAGAGTCTTATGTTGATGGTATTATTTGTGACCATGATTTTACACAGGGGAATTTTCAGTCCGAAAAGTAGATCATTTTCACGTGAATTTTCTGGGAGGGATGTGTTTTTTTTTTTTAAATGTAAAATCATTGAACCTCGTATTGCTATCGAAAACATTATATCCTAAAAATTATATATGACAAATAGCATGCAATTTAAATTTAAAAGTTAAAAATGTTTTAAAGGGTCGGAATAGATCAAATTGAATTCTGAGCTAGTGGAATTTATGTTTAGAGAACTGCATAGTATACACCATCGTACTGCAGACCCTATTGAAATAGAAATTATCTCCCTCTGACCACATTCCTATTCTAATAGTTGCTTACTTTACATGAATTGACTGAAAAACTGAATAGAGAATCAATTGTTCTTGGCTTTGTAAGATTTCTTTGCTTCACTATTGTGACCACATTTGACTTCCTTGTCTAATGTATAATTCAAACTCTGATAATTTTCTGACAAAGAATTATTTCGACAATTGATCTTATATTTCTACATCCTTGACCTTTAACATATTTTAATGGAAATATTGGCGAAGTTAGGTTCATAACTCATGAATTGTTTTGTCTGCTGTTTAGCGATGTAGTAGATTGTTATACATTGTAATTACCTTGACCTTCAAGATTTAAAGATACACTTAACTGAATCAATTCAAGCAAAATATTATTTGAAGCACACATCAGCCCTACCTAGTGATTGATATCTTCCCCAAGCCCCACCAATGACGCTAAGAAAACCCCGTTGTAATCGAACTACTGATGGACCTGTTTGACACTCAGAAGTAAGTACAGCAAGTATTTAGCCACATTGTTACAGTTTTCTAGTTTTGATCACTTTTTGATCCACCAACTAGTTTCTGTATCAAACTACTAAATGGTAAAGTGTTACAGAACATAAGAAATTTGATCTGCCCTCCAGTGGCAAAACTTAGCAAGTCATCCTTTGTACATTTCGATTGGCTCTTGCAAACAGTAGGTTTTGCCATTGTAAATCCCTTCCTTCTTTCTAGGTTTTGCTATGGGAATTCAAGTTTCTAGGATCTATTTAATGATAGTATAAACATACGAAAGAACGTAGTCACTCCATTGGAGGACAGAGGAGCCAGAGATTTTTTTTTAAATTTTTTAAGATACGTTCAGTTTTGAAATAATGCAATCGTTTTTTTAGAAAAAATAAGGATTTTCTGCAGTTAACATGTAAACAAAATCCCTTTAAAACATATATTTGTATGACTACGATTTGGAAATATGATGACAACTGACGCTCATAATGTACTCGAGGTAAACACGTCAAGTTGTAAATCACATTATAGTTACATTAATGTCACAATACTAACATATTTATCCATTTTACGGGGCCCTGAACAAGTCAATGTAAATTTTGATCAGCTGATGGGGCCGCATGACATATTTCAATGTATAGTCTATGGAAAAGTATCCATGTTCTGACCTAGATTGGACTTAAAAAAAAAAAAAAAAAAAAAAAAAAAAATAAGAATTGGTTTTGGTTATGCCTAGGAGTTAGGCCGTTCTAGACTTCACAGGCCTCTTTTGTATACTTAAAATGTATGGTTTCCGCATATGAAATGAAAGAGCACTTCGTTGCGCATCTTCTCAACACCAAATGGTCCGGATAAAACAATAGCACGGGGGTTTAAATGGGCCCCAAACAATTGTTACCCCAGTGGGCCCAAAGGGGTTAATGTGGACGATTTGGTTATGCGTAGGGTTAGGCCGCTCTAGACTTCACAGGCCTCTTTTGTATACTTACAGTGATAGAAAAGGCGATATTTGACTTAGCAAAAAAAGAATTTTTGAAAAAGCTTCAACTGGGACTCGAAACCGGGACCCCAAAGTTGCCAGGCAAGCGCGCAGACCACTGGGCCGCCGAGACTTGGGGTTAGCGAGGGTTAACCCTGGGGTTAACCCTAGGTTAACCCTAGTTTTGAAAAGTCAATTAGGGTTAGCTCAGGAAAGGGTTAAAGCTTGTTCCAAGATATGGTTTCCGCATATGAAATGAAAGAGCACTTCGTTGCGCATCTTCTCAACACCAAATGGTCCGGATAAAACAATAGCACGGGGGTTTAAATGGGCCCCAAACAATTGTTACCCCAGTGGGCCCAAAGGGGTTAATGTGGACGATTTGGTTATGCGTAGGGTTAGGCCGCTCTAGACTTCACAGGCCTCTTTTGTATACTTACAGTGATAGAAAAGNGCGATATTTGACTTAGCAAAAAAAGAATTTTTGAAAAAGCTTCAACTGGGACTCGAAACCNGGGACCCCAAAGTT
>NW_008708206.1:0-1174 GCF_000327385.1 Lottia gigantea | reverse complement strand
CCAGTGGGCCCAAAGGGGTTAATGTGGACGATTTGGTTATGCGTAGGGTTAGGCCGCTCTAGACTTCACAGGCCTCTTTTGTATACTTACAGTGATAGAAAAGGCGATATTTGACTTAGCAAAAAAAGAATTTTTGAAAAAGCTTCAACTGGGACTCGAAACCGGGACCCCAAAGTTGCCAGGCAAGCGCGCAGACCACTGGGCCGCCGAGACTTGGGGTTAGCGAGGGTTAACCCTGGGGTTAACCCTAGGTTAACCCTAGTTTTGAAAAGTCAATTAGGGTTAGCTCAGGAAAGGGTTAAAGCTTGTTCCAAGATATGGTTTCCGCATATGAAATGAAAGAGCACTTCGTTGCGCATCTTCTCAACACCAAATGGTCCGGATAAAACAACAGCACGGGGGTTTAAATGGGCCCCAAACAATTGTTACCCCAGTGGGCCCAAAGGGGTTAATGTGGACGATTTGGTTATGCGTAGGGTTAGGCCGCTCTAGACTTCACAGGCCTCTTTTGTATACTTACAGTGATAGAAAAGGCGATATTTGACTTAGCAAATCGCTAACCCTAGGTTAACCCTAGTTTTGAAAAGTCAATTAGGGTTAGCTCAGGAAAGGGTTAAAGCTTGTTCCAAGATATGGTTTCCGCATATGAAATGAAAGAGCACTTCGTTGCGCATCTTCTCAACACCAAATGGTCCGGATAAAACAACAGCACGGGGGTTTAAATGGGCCCCAAACAATTGTTACCCCAGTGGGCCCAAAGGGGTTAATGTGGACGATTTGGTTATGCGTAGGGTTAGGCCGCTCTAGACTTCACAGGCCTCTTTTGTATACTTACAGTGATAGAAAAGGCGATATTTGACTTAGCAAAAAAAGAATTTTTGAAAAAGCTTCAACTGGGACTCGAAACCGGGACCCCAAAGTTGCCAGGCAAGCGCGCAGACCACTGGGCCGCCGAGACTTGGGGTTAGCGAGGGTTAACCCTGGGGTTAACCCTAGGTTAACCCTAGTTTTGAAAAGTCAATTAGGGTTAGCTCAGGAAAGGGTTAAAGCTTGTTCCAAGATATGGTTTCCGCATATGAAATGAAAGAGCACTTCGCTGCGCATCTTCTCAACACCAAATGGTCCGGATAAAACAACAGCACGGGGGTTAAATGGGCCCCAAACAATTGTACCC
>NW_008708205.1:0-1023 GCF_000327385.1 Lottia gigantea | reverse complement strand
TGAATTTGGTTACTAGGACATAAAAAGAATTCTCATAAATTTATCTTTTGAAATTTGGTTGCTCACTTTTAATCTTGAAACACGAATGTTGCTACGTAAAAATCTCTAATTCCGATTCTTAAGACCCCTGGATTAGTCAATTGTGATTAATTAAAACTGTTGCTAGGCAACATTCTCAATTAACAGTTTTTCATTTGGATAAAATGATAAATGTTCAAGTTACATTTGAGTAGGCAAGGAATAAATATATGATTGGATATTGACAATAATACATGCTGTTACGATAACAGATAACATTTTATTGTGATGGAACTATCAGGAATTATGGAATTTTCTTCAAGAGTTATTTAAAAATTTCATTGGAGTCAAAAATGTAAAGAATTTTTACCATAGAGATTGGAATTTTTTTATGTTATTAACTAACTGGATATAATTCTAATATAATAATAAAATATTTTCACTGTTAAAAAAGATAGTGCTCAATACTTCAATTGTAGAGTGATATAGAAATATCATTGTTAAAATAGTGCTCAATTCTTCAATTGTAGAGTGATATAGAAATACCATTGTTAAAATAGTGCTCAATACTTCAATTGTAGAGTGATATAGAAATACCATTGTTAAAATAGTGCTCAATACTTCAATTGTAGAGTGATATAGAAATACCATTGTTAAAATAGTGCTCAATACTTCAATTGTAGAGTGATATAGAAATACCATTGTTAAAATAGTGCTCAATACTTCAATTGTAGAGTGATATAGAAATACCATTGTTAAAATAGTGCTCAATACATCAATTTTAGAGTGATATAGAAATATTTAAACAGAACCTGAAACATGTTGTTGTTACTCAGAGTTTCACACTATTTGATCTTCAGACAACTTGCCTATTTTAGCCTGCTTCCCTACTGAAGTTGGTATAAATACCTGATAGCATTTAACTATTGTTTAACTTTAAAACATAAACAAGAGTGGTCAATTTTTTTCTAATTTGAAATGAAATAAAATGGATAGTTTTCTTGG
>NW_008708204.1:7547-9008 GCF_000327385.1 Lottia gigantea | reverse complement strand
GACATATCAAATTGTAAGTTGTATGGTCCTAGTCACAGAAATTACCATTAAGAATAGTGTATCCTGAAATGTCTTCATTTGATGGACATCTTATTGTGAAGTTTGTTTGTGTTGCGTCAGTTACTAATTGGGACTGTTGCGTCAGTTACCAGTTTACTATAATTCATGATGTGCCTAGATAAATTCTTATGTTGCCATTTGATGTACCTATGGAACAACTAAGAGAATATAAGAAACTATCAGATTCAGTAGCATTGTGGGACATTTATAGATTAGAAATCTTGATTTATAGTAACTGACGCAACAAGCACATGGTATTTTGTTGAAGCCTTTATTCATGGGAGTTTGTCAAAATTGTTACATAATTTTTTATTAGGAGGTGTCTATGATATAGTACAAACAAAATGGACTACTTGCCTTTATCTAAATCATGAACAATTGTGAGAAATTCATCATTGTTTAGGTTCAACTTCAATCCTCTTTAAAACATGCCTAGGTCAGTAATCCAATGTAATTGTGTGTTTTCTAATCGAAGCGATAATTCAACTGTCTGCCATATTGTATGTATTGTCATAAACACCAAGTGAAAATGCCCAGTCTATTAAAAATATTGTATGCCTTTGAGGTGTGCGTTTAGAATCATTAACAGTGGAGAATACATGGATACGCGAAGATTTACACTATGAACACTTTAAATGAAATTTCAAAATCAATGCTAATAAGTGGCAAGAAAATATTTTTTATACACGGATCCGTGGTAAATAAACAGTGTCGGCGCCAGTGGGTGTTTTATTCCTACGTCCCTAATTGTTATGTGTTGGTCGTCCTTTCGCAATTCGTCATTTGTTCTGAATACAGTTGCTATTTTACTTCGCGATGCGCCAAGAGATTTCGCAAACTTAACATGCTCCTTTTGTTTGTCAGTAAATTTACGAATTTCAGGTATATGCCCAAGGGTATCGCGAGTGATATCGTGAGAATTCCCGTCTGGGTCCTTTTGGTCAAAACAAGAGTATACTACTTTCAGATTCTCGTCTTTTGTCTGATATCTCAAATGAAATCTAGAATTGCATCTTAAAGCTCCATAGTACCTTTGATTTGATCTGACATTGCATTTTCTGCATATCCTTATGCCAAATTTGCACCTTAGTTCAACCTCTAAATGATGGCAAGGACTACTGAAACCAAGTTTTGTGCCATGGTGAATAGAATATACGATATTATGATGACGAAATTCTTTATTGATATCAACAACCGAGACTGAAATAAGGTACCCAGTACCCACTATTAATTTGTTTTGTAAGTATTCTTAAGAAATCATTTTTACAAATGAATAGCTCAGTTTAATATTTGACCGCAAATGATTGTTGAACTTATCTATCCAACAGTCAGACTGACGACTAAAAGTAGACTATTGAGTTTCTTCATATAATTATGTGCTTAGCTAAACGTTCAACATTC
>NW_008708204.1:0-1113 GCF_000327385.1 Lottia gigantea | reverse complement strand
TTAGCTAATTATGAATTAATTATGAACATGTGAGACAAACTAGTATTTTTCCAAGTCATAAGAACACCTCTTCTTTCTAATCATATAAGTATTAGCATTTTCATTTTCATAAATGACAATAAGGGAACCCATCTTTAAGTTGGTTTTCAAGAATATGGCACCAGATATTCAAGTGCATTTTTATTGAAATCTGTGTTGTTAGCTCTCCATTGCATTAAGACTAAATTATAAATTTGAGAATGTTGGATTTATTTATTTGTTTTTATATTTTATTTCTAGACTAGGATATGCTGTATACCTTATGAAACATCTACTTGAATTTAAAGAACAGAAGCTCAACATCATGTATTGTTATGTATTGAACGTATCCTAGATGCCCATTTAAAGGTTAGTTAGATTGATTTGATAATCTTTTCAGTAGTATAGAGACTTTAGAGTGATAAACAGGGACAAGTGAATAAGTAGGGAGACATTAAACCAGATATACGTATATTTCAGGTATATAACGGTACTGGAAGCTGAATTTTAATAAGTTCAAATAGTATGAAATATGTTAGTCGTTATAAGGGTAAAACCTGTCTCTTATATTTTCATTTTTTCGCATGATAAAGGGATTGTTCTTCTTATTGTTTTTACTCATCGTACTTATATGTTATATTTTTTTCATACTTTGCTATTGCAAACATTTCGCCATACAATTCTGTTTAAAGAGCACTTCTATTTGAAGCAAGTCTAATTGATTGATAGTTTAGGTGTACATGTAAGGATCTTTAGGGCAAGTGCTCTTGAAATTTGTGCATATTGATAACAGTTGAACTCTCAAGCAAACTCTTATGACCTGTAATACTCCTTTTTATTACCATTTTTTTGAAGGAGCTACTTTGCCCAGGAAGTTATCCAACGCCGAAGAATTGGAAAAAGCCAGCATGGAGTCGTATGAAGCTATCTTACAACCTCTACCAGGTATTTACTTATTTTTTGCAATTTTTGCAAAAATAAAACCGTAATGAAGTCATTATCAATAAGATGATCCAATTATGATCATATTACATGAGTATATTTTACGAAATTACATAAAGTCTCAAATATGGTTTTTGATATAATATATCTAAT
>NW_008708203.1:0-1023 GCF_000327385.1 Lottia gigantea | reverse complement strand
TTGAAAGTACAAATACAAGATTATATAATAACCAAAGTATAATGGATTTTTTATAAGGTTATCATTAATTCTATTGTTTCCCTGTACGCTTGACAACGTCTTCAATATTTTTCATTTTTCTTCGGAGAAATCTATAATGTCTATTTAAATCAATATTTATACAAAGACTACTTTCTACATAAAAACGGAAAGCGGAATCGGCTAATTTGTAAGGTTTTCTTAGTGTTATCACAGTCTTAATGGAAGTTTTGTGCTCGTTTTAAGAAGCTTCATAGAAGTAATGAATGTATTCAACAAAACAAATGTACACAACTATAT
Source organism: Lottia gigantea (assembly GCF_000327385.1). Classification (NCBI taxonomy): domain Eukaryota; kingdom Metazoa; phylum Mollusca; class Gastropoda; family Lottiidae; genus Lottia; species Lottia gigantea. Next base: position 705 of record NW_008708203.1, on the reverse strand, counting down.
TTCCTTTTCTTTGTTCTCGGTTTTATAAAGAAGAAAAAAAATAAGAGTTCCGTTAGAGTTGTAGCTTTTCAAAGGAAGACATTGAAATAGACGAGACTTGGGCACGTTCTGGTATCTACTTTAACACACTCTCAATCTTGTCAGAATAATTCCAAGTGAAACGTTGTTGATCTAGAAAGATGTTAAATAGAAATGACGAAGCAGATATAGCTCCACCTGTATGACAAAAGGAAATGTTTTACATTTAAAGGAAGTTTAAAGAATTTTTCTAAACAAATTATGTGTATCGGAGACACTGAAAGCATCAATTCGCACCTTTCCAATTTTCTAATCAGACGTCTGTGATTCCTGCAATTCTACTAAAACTAAGTGTTTGATGACGTCACTAATCGCGAAGGAAGGTCCTTTTGTGATAAAGTATATTTTGCAATTAGTGACGTCATCAAACACTTTGTTGAAGAGGAATTGCAGGAATCTTTACAATCCCTTTAAGGGGTGGTTTGACTTCTTCAAGTACAGATCTGGGATGGTGATACTTGATTCGAAAATCGGATGAGAAACTGTCGACTTGGTATGTCCTTCTGCGTTCTGAATCTACTTAGCATCTACATCTCTGTTCACTTAAAGTAGAGACGCATGGTGGTACAGATACTTCATTCTTAAATCGGTAGTCTCGATTAACCTGTTACATCCTGTCTGTCCGCC
>NW_008708202.1:0-1023 GCF_000327385.1 Lottia gigantea | reverse complement strand
CATATCATAATCCAATATCTCCGGCATACGAATTGGTTTCTCCTGATACTTTGCTTCTGGGTTTGTCAACTTGGCATCCCGTTTGAATATCTTATACCTAATGTTCATTAGCAATTTTCATTATTTTCAATTTCTTGCTTACTGACACTAATAGTCATGATCAAAATTAAATGAAATCTTGATTATCTGTCTTGCTACATGAAATGTCAAAAAGGGCCATCAGCTTGAAGTACATATAGGTATAAAAATTTGACATATTTGAATAGAAAGTGATCGCATTAATTGATGAAATAAGGTCCTAATGACATTTTCTAGATCCCTAGGTCAGACAATTTTACACCTTCAATAATATGACGAAGATAGGATTTCTAGCTATTAACACCTGATACTAACGTCATTGTGACGTCACGACCATTTCTTCATAAGGAGATTTTATAATTTGATATAGATGACGAATGGATTGGAAACGACTCGATAATACCCAGTAACCCACTGACCGAATGATCTTATTTTATCATCACACAAATTTATCGATCTGAACATGGATGGGGATTTAAGGCTTGGTTGACTACCATTAAAAAGTCACTTGGGATGTTAACAAGATTGTTGTGTGACGTCAATAACCATGTGGCTGTCTACCAGTGGGCGTTGTACTGTCTATGGCCTTCAAATTATAAATATATTTCCACTGAAATGTGTACATATGCCAAATTAAGCAAGAGAGCTTCAGGAAAGAATTACTGCAGTTTGAGATAATGAAATCATAATGTTTTACTACACTACTTAATTTCATTATAGCTCGATACCCTGTGGAATTATTATGTAGAAATATAGATTTTACCGTATCTTCCCGAGTCCTTAAATATATACTCATTGTCATGTATTCCCCTGAGAGGTAATATATATATATATAGGCTAGGGATACAATTATGTTATTATGCTGAAAAACATAAATCAGGAGAACAATAGATATTCAGACTCTCAAAACCTACTGTAAAAAGGAAATTCAGATTACAAAAATAG
>NW_008708201.1:0-1023 GCF_000327385.1 Lottia gigantea | reverse complement strand
TGCATAGATTAGTTGTGGTCTGGCTTGTTAGAATATTGTTATAAGAGGGTTGTCTCCCTTAAGTCAGATATTGTTCATATCACTTATTTCTGATATATTTTATATATTTCAGTTAATCGCTTCATTTGTATATTCGCTTCGTTCGTCTTCTGTACTCCTGATTACTTCGATGTATATATAGGCCTAAGCCTATTTGGTTTTTACTGTTTGTGTTTTTTGTAAGAAAAGAAATTTATGAACTCTTGTATTTATTAGAAGCGCATGAACAATAATAACTCCATTGAACTATAGGCCAGTCGCACCAATTCCTATTGCAGGACTACAGATATACCCTGCAAATTTCAGCCCTGTAGCTTTGTAACTTTTCGAGAAAAAAAATTATTTGTATTTTCCCACTATGCGAGCAGAAGACCATAGAAACAAAAAAATTCGCATTTTTGGCTCTAATTGTTTTTAATTGAGTTTGAAGTGTTTTTCGGTCAGTCTGGGGTCCAATTAGTCGGAAAAGTCCAAAACTTGAGCCAAATCGAGTCATTGGGCCGAGGTTGGTGAGTTGCCGTTTTCGGTCGCTAGGGCCTATACAGGAGACAATGGAAATACGTTTTCCGGCCTAACTCCTAGGCTATGGGAGATTTTTCAGTTCTGTTTTTTCTCAAATGTCCAGCTTGCCAATGTGGATATACCCTGCAAATTTCAGCCCTGTAGCTTTGTAACTTTTCGAGAAAAAAAATTATTTGTATTTTCCCACTATGCGAGCAGAAGATCATAGAAACAAAAAAAATTCGCATTTTTGGCTCTAATTGTTTTTAATTGAGTTTGAAGTGTTTTTCGGTCAGTCTGGGGTCCAATTAGTCGGAAAAGTCCAAAACTTGAGCCAAATCGAGTCATTGGGCCGAGGTTGGTGAGTTGCCGTTTTCGGTCGCTAGGGCCTATACAGGAGACAATGGAAATACGTTTTCCGGCCTAACTCCTAGGCTATGGGAGATTTTTCAGTTCTGTTTTTCTCAAATGTCCAGCTGCCAA
>NW_008708200.1:0-1024 GCF_000327385.1 Lottia gigantea | reverse complement strand
GACAGCGTGTAAATAATGACAGCATGTAAATAATGACAGCATGTAAATAATGACAGCGTGTAAATAATGACATCATGTAAATAATGACATCTTGTAAATAATGACATCATGTAAATAATGACAGCGTGTAAATAATGACAGCGTGTAAATAATGACATCATGTAAATAATGACATCATGTAAATAATGACAGCGTGTAAATAATGACAGCGTGTAAATAATGACATCATGTAAATAATGACATCATGTAAATAATGACATCATGTAAATAATGACATCTTGTAAATAATGACAGCATGTAAATAATGACAGCGTGTAAATAATGACATCATGTAAATAATGACATCATATAAATAATGACATCATGTAAATAATGACATCATGTAAATAATGACATCATGTAAATAATGACATCATGTAAATAATGTCATCATGTAAATAATGACATCATGTAAATAATGACATCATGTAAATAATGACATCGTGTAAATAATGACATCATGTAAATAATGACAGCATGTAAATAATGACAGCATGTAAATAATGACATCTTTAAATAATGACATCATGTAAATAATGACATCTTGTAAATAATGACATCATGTAAATAATGACATCTTGTAAATAATGACAGCGTGTAAATAATGACAGCGTGTAAATAATGACAGCGTGTAAATAATGACATCATGTAAATAATGACATCATGTAAATAATGACATCTTTAAATAATGACATCGTGTAAATAATGACATCTTGTAAATAATGACAGCATGTAAATAATGACAGCGTGTAAATAATGACAGCATGTAAATAATGACAGCATGTAAATAATGACAGCGTGTAAATAATGACATCATGTAAATAATGACATCTTGTAAATAATGACATCATGTAAATAATGACAGCGTGTAAATAATGACAGCGTGTAAATAATGACATCATGTAAATAATGACATCATGTAAATAATGACAGCGTGTAAATAATGACATCATGTAAATAATGACATTATGTAAATAATGACATC
>NW_008708199.1:0-1027 GCF_000327385.1 Lottia gigantea | reverse complement strand
ATATCATCTTGATTAGAATATAGTCTATATCTCTACATTCATATAATAGTTATTATATCATCTTGATCATAATATAGTCTATATCTCTACATTCATATAATACAGTTATAATATCATCTTGATTATAATATAGTCTATATCTCTACATTCATATAATAGTTATTATATCATCTTGATTATAATATAGTCTATATCTCTACATTCATATAATACAGTTATAATATCATCTTGATTAGAATATAGTCTATAACTCTACATTCAAAGAATACAGATATTATATTATCTTGATTATAATATAGTCAATATCTCTACATTCATATAATACAGTTATTATATCATATTGATTAGAATATAGTCTATATCTCTACATTCATATAATACAGTTATTATATCATCTTGATTATAATATAGTCTATATCTCTATATTCATATAATACAGTTATTATATCATCTTGATTAAAATATAGTCTATATCTCTACATTCATATAATACAGTTATTATATCATCTTGATTAGAATATAGTCTATATCTCTACATTCATATAATACAGTTATTATATCATCTTGATTAGAATATAGTCTATATCTCTACATTCATATAATACAGTTATTATATCATCTTGATTAGAATATAGTCTATATCTCTACATTCATATAATACAGTTATTATATCATCTTGATTAGAATATAGTCTATATCTCTACATTCATATAATACAGTTATTATATCATCTTGATTATAATAGAGTCTATATCTCTACATTCATATAATACAGTTATTATATCATCTTGATTATAATATAGTCTATATCTCTACATTCATATAATACAGTTATTATATCATCTTGATTATAATATAGTCTATATCTCTATATTCATATAATACAGTTATTATATCATCTTGATTAGAATATAGTCTATATCTCTATATTCATATAATACAGTTATTATATCATCTTGATTAGAATATAGTCTATATCTCTACATTCATATAATACAGTTATTATATCATCTTGATTATAATATAG
>NW_008708198.1:0-1024 GCF_000327385.1 Lottia gigantea | reverse complement strand
ATGATGTATGAAATATGATTTCAGATAATGTATGTATTGATGATAGGAGAGCTGGGTGTGATTTTCTAATAAAGCCCAGTATATGTGAAAGGCTATATTACCGTCAAGTGTGTTGTAAGACCTGTCACAGGTATGGTTATTAAATTGAAATGATGCATTTGATTTTATACAGTTGGTAATAAAACATACATTTAGTTGTTTGTATTTAAGATTTTCCAGTCATTGATGGATCAGGGCATCTTCAAAGTGCACAATTCAAACTACAAAAATTCATAATAGGCCTATTTATTTAGAAAAGGAATATCAGGTGACGACTTCTCGATTATGTTTAGTCTTTAGTGTAAGTATATTTAGAACACTGCTGTAGGCACAATTTGGAAAAAAGAGAATTTCATTGCATGTACTTTGTTATACTTCAGACAGGCGACTCAAATATAACTCTATCAGTACTGTATGGATACATAACACAAATACAATCTTATTTTTGCTGTGCCAGTTTGTAATTATAATACATGTATAATCTACATTAATTTGTTTTCAAAAGCTTACAATAAGGATGCACTATGTGGACTTTGGTCACTTCGGAAAACTTCTATTGGAATTTATCTGTACACAAATGTAATGGAATCAAGTCCTGTCCAGTAACAGTGGTACTTCTATAATCATTAGGTCAAGAGGGTTAACAGACAATGTATAATGATAATAAATGGGGCGGAGGAGAGTTGTCAAGGCCGGACTAGCCTCTTTTCTGAGGGAGCATGTATAATCTACATTAATTTGTTTTCAAAAGCTTACAATAAGGATGCACTATGTGGACTTTGGTCACTTCGGAAAACTTCTATTGGAATTTATCTGTACACAAATGTAATGGAATCAAGTCCTGTCCAGTAACAGTGGTACTTCTATAATCATTAGGTCAAGAGGGTTAACAGACAATGTATAATGATAATAAATGGGGCGGAGGAGAGTTGTCAAGGCCGGACTAGCCTCTTTTCTGAGGGAGCATGTCCCCCCCCCCCCCCCC
>NW_008708197.1:7708-9011 GCF_000327385.1 Lottia gigantea | reverse complement strand
GCATGCTTTTATTGTTTCCAGACTGATTAAAATTTAAAAAACTTCTAAACAATCCCTTTAAATTCCTTTCTGTATTTGAAAAAGTTTTTCGTGTCTTAAATTTGAAGAATAAGGTAATTAAATTTTTTTTCAGTTGAAAGTATTTAATGATCTTGGAAAAGGTGTGTTAGAAAATGCTTGGCAAGGTTATAATTGTTCTCTATTTGCCTATGGTCAAACTGGTAGTGGTAAATCCTACTCTATGGTGGGCTATGGTAATAACAAGGGCATTGTACCCTTGGCTTGTGAAGATCTATTTAAAGGTATAGCTGATAAACGTGTTAATGCTAAGAAAGATGAAGAATATCAGGTAAGTCTTGTTGAATATTGTTTTATGTCTTAAAGGGAACATCAACTGAAAGATTTCCCCTAAAATTTGTTCATTAGTTTTCAGCCATCTTTTACGAGACTATTATATTATAGAGACTACGGTATCCCAATTACTCAAATAGTACATGTGTATTGATATTCATTCATTGTATTCATACGCCTATGTCTTGCATGTGTTGTCGTCAGTTAATAAAGTGTCTCAGCCCAGGATGGTCGTTTATAAAAAAGCTATAATGCAACACCATCCACACTTACTACTCTTTTTAAAGATGGATTTCCTTGTTTTTTAGTGACAAATTAAGCAAACTATTTCATTAATTGGTGTTCCTAATGAATTATCATGTGTTCTTAATCATATCATTATGTTCTTATTGCATATAATTAAGAGTTCTAACCAATCATAAATCATAAATGTCCATGTATGTACAGTCTGGATAAATAAAAAAAAAGTCTTTTTGACCTTTCTTGATCGGCCACTCATTGGAATTCTGCTGGTAATTCTCTTCTAATTTAGCTAATTATGCATTTATTATGGACATGTGAGACAAACTGGTATTTTTCCAAGTCATTAGAACACCTCTACGTTCTATTCATATAATCATTGGCATTTTCATTTTCATAAATGAAAATAAGGGAACCCATCTTTAATAGATGCACCACTTGCAAGATCTGTTTATTAATACATGTTTCAGATAGGCTACTTACTGCTTTAGCTTCCCCAGTATATTTTTATTGAATTGTAGTTGAGCTATATGTCATATTTTCATTCTGAAAAATTATACAGATGGCTTAGGTTGAGCCTTATTGGCCTACAACATTGTTTGTTTTTTTACAGGTAACTTTAAGTATGTTGGAGATTTATAATGAACAAGTCCGAGATCTGCTAAATACTAAAACATTACAAAAAGGTGGCTTAAAAGTTCGACAGCATCCA
>NW_008708197.1:0-820 GCF_000327385.1 Lottia gigantea | reverse complement strand
GGCTCTGTTGACGTTCGCAGGAACAACATCGACGCCGTGTCTTGGCCATGTCAATCAAACTCAATGATAAAGTAGGCCGTTAAGGGGCGGAGCTTATATTTTCATTCCGTTTACACAGATATAAACCGAATGCACGTGACCGCTGTTATCCAATCAAATTGCGTGATAACGTGTAAACGGAATGGTGATTTAGTTATAATGAATTGATATTAAAGATAAATACTAAGAGAAGTTAATTATACCACCCAGTATCCATACAACGTGTTTTTCTAGACTTATTTATAGATCAAACATTGTACACGAAAATAGGTGACGCATTTTGCCGCCGTTGTCGAGTTGGTTGCTCGTGAAATATTGGTCAAACTGAGGGATTCATAAAGAAAATAAAAAAAAAAACCAATTTTAATTATTTTGTAGAATATCTGAGGAAACATCTAAGACATAAAAAAAAATTTCTGTTTTTTTAACTTTGACGAAATTTGGTGTTGAATCCTTATATCCACGAAAATAGGTTACACCACTGTATATTTTGTATTTTATTTATTTCAGCCGAGCTCATACCATTGTGGCTGTATCATTTGTACAGAAATCCTCTAATGACCTTGGACAGAACATGACTAAAACTTCAGTAATTAATCTAGTAGATTTAGCTGGCAGGTAAGATTTGTTTTACACATTTACTTTTTCTTTATTTGTCTTTATAAAATCATGTTTGTCTACATTATTTTTGTATGCCTTTAGAAATTTAAAGATGGGTTTCCTTATTTTTTTAGTGTCAAATAAAGCAAACTATTTGAGTAATTGGTGTTTGTGGCTCTAG
>NW_008708196.1:0-1024 GCF_000327385.1 Lottia gigantea | reverse complement strand
GTTCTGTTGGTTATTTAGATATATTGTAATGAAGTTTATATCCTACTGTTCTGTAGGTTATTAAGATATATTGTAATGAAGTTTATATCCTACTGTTCTGTAGGTTATTAAGATATATTGAAATGAAGTTTATATCCTACTGTTCTGTTGGTTATTAAGATATATTGAAATGAAGTTGATATCCTACTGTTCTGTTGGTTATTAAGATATATTGAAATGAAGTTGATATCCTTCTGTTCTGTTGGTTATTAAGATATATTGAAATGAAGTTTATATCCTACTGTTCTGTTGGTTATTAAGATATATTGAAATGAAGTTGATATCCTTCTGTTCTGTTGGTTATTAAGATATATTGAAATGAAGTTGATATTCTTCTGTTCTGTTGGTTATTAAGATATATTGAAATGAAGTTTATATCCTACTGTTCTGTTGGTTATTAAGATATATTGAAATGAAATTTATATCCTTTTGTTCTGTTGGTTATTAAGATATATTGAAATGAAATTTATATCCTTTTGTTCTGTTGGTTATTAAGATATATTGAAATGAAGTTTATACCCTTCTGTTCTGTTGGTTATTAAGATATATTGAAATGAAGTTTATATCCTACTGTTCTGTTGGTTATTAAGATATATTGAAATGAAATTTATATCCTTTTGTTCTGTTGGTTATTAAGATATATTGAAATGAAATTTATATCCTTTTGTTCTGTTGGTTATTAAGATATATTGAAATGAAGTTTATATCCTACTGTTCTGTTGGTTATTAAGATATATTGAAATGAAATTTATATCCTTTTGTTCTGTTGGTTATTAAGATATATTGAAATGAAATTTATATCCTTTTGTTCTGTTGGTTATTAAGATATATTGAAATGAAGTTTATATCCTACTGTTCTGTTGGTTATTAAGATATATTGAAATGAAGTTTATACCCTTCTGTTCTGTTGGTTATTAAGATATATTGAAATGAAGTTTATATCCTACTGTTCTGTTGGTTATTAAGATATATTGAAATGACGTTT
>NW_008708195.1:0-1026 GCF_000327385.1 Lottia gigantea | reverse complement strand
CTTTAATTTGCTTATTTTCACAATTTAATGAATGTAAACAATGAATTTCACGACTGCATCCGCCATGTTTGTTGGCAATCGAAAGTAGAGGCTAGTCTTGATTGTCACACTATCAAAGTTTAGTACACGATTAAGTCTCGATTTTCATACAACGTAATTTATAATAGGTCAAACCGCCTCAATGTCATTTCGTCCTTGGTAGATAAATTTGTCTTGATACGACTCTAAGACGACATTTAGACAGTTTTGACCACACGTAGAGGTAGTTTGAACAACTAGACATGTTTGCAATCGTAAATGAGGAAAGGATTCGCAAGTTTTATTATTTTTTGCATGAGACCTCGTGGCGAAGTGGCCAAGGGGGGCGAAATGACGTTAATCTACCTTTATTGACTCCCTAATCTGAGAGCTAGTAACAGGAAAAGATAACTCAGTCCATATTGAGCCAGCTTCAGACTACAAATAACTAACAAATTTGACTTGTTTTACTCTATTTTGCTAAATAAAGAGAAAACTAATTAATCTAGCACAAATTGAGATCTTTTTTCATGAAACTAGATTGAAGAGCTGTCAATTGTTCAACTGAACAAGCGTAAAGTGTGCCAGAGTCACTGTCAAAGTGTGGTGTCTTGGTGTGTTTAAAAATATGTTTGATATAAGCAGCAACTAAGTCAAACATGACTGGCAAATAAGATTATACACATCCCTAAACCACTGTTTCATTTTATGGGGAATGAAATAATAAATAAATATGTTTACAATTGCGCCTTAGGGGCTCCGTAGATTACAACTTGATGAAAACACAAAAAAAAATTATCACATTTAAAGGTTGTCTAGTTAGAAGTTTGTCAACCCATTAAACAGATGGCCATGTCCATGTTGTAAACTTCTGTTTACACTGCCCAACATCGTGAAACACGATCCAGCATTTGTAATGGCCTACATGGTTACGAGCGAAAATATACCCCTTATACAACATTTTTTTGTGAGGGGGGGTGGGGGGGGGGAGNGGGTGGCATTTTTATC
>NW_008708194.1:0-1025 GCF_000327385.1 Lottia gigantea | reverse complement strand
TCCAAGGTGTGGGGTGCCAGTATGGATAGTACTCTCGTTCTTCGTTACATTCATATCCGTACCGTCTACCATTCATATCTAGTCTAGTGGATATAGCCCGATTCCTTCGACCAAAATTCTGGAAAATGTAAAAGAAATCTATGACAACAAAATAAAATTTAGTCCATTCTGAGAAATTATCTGTCGATATGTTTTGACACACTCCGACAACATTTCTAATTGTTTTTAAAGCTATCCATTTATGTCATGCAAAAAAGAGAATTTACTTCGCTGCACATAGATGAATTAAGTGAGATGAGTAGTATCATGCGGTGTGCAATGAGGTGTGCAAAGAGTGGTAGGATAACAAGGATAATAAGGGAGAGTGGTAGGATAATAAGGGAAAGTGGTGGAATAACAACGGAGAGTGGTAGGATAACAAGGGGAAGTGGTGGGATAACAAGGGAAAGTGGTGGGATAACAAGGGAAAGTGGTGGGATAACAACGGAGAGTGGTAGGATAAAAAGGGAAAGTGGTGGAATAACAACGGAGAGTGGTAGGATAACAAGGGAGAATGGTAGGATAACAAGGGGAAGTGGTGGGATAACAAGGGAGAATGGTAGGATAACAAGGGAAAGTGGTGGGATAACAACGGAGAGTGGTAGGATAACAAGGGAGAATGGTAGGATAACAAGGGGAAGTGGAGGGATAACAACGGAGAGTGGTAGGATAACAAGGGAAAGTGGTGGGATAACAAGGGAGAATGGTAGGATAACAAGGGAAAGTGGTGGAATAACAACGGAGAGTGGTAGGATAACAAGGGGAAGTGGTGGGATAACAAGGGAGAATGGTAGGATAACAAGGGAAAGTGGTGGGATAACATGGGAAAGTGGTAGGATAACAAGGATAATAAGGGAGAGTGGTGGGATAACATGGGAGAATGGTGGGGTATCATGGATGAATCAAAAACCCTCTTTAAGTAATACGCATAAAGCACGAATTGCAAAGAAAAGACCAATATTCCGTACAATGTAAATCAGTTCATT
>NW_008708193.1:0-1027 GCF_000327385.1 Lottia gigantea | reverse complement strand
CTCCCAATTACTCCCAATTTGGTCATAGGCCTGTGGTAGACCAACGCACACTGGCCAATTTTTCAACTTACAAACTGGATCTTCGAAATTGATAAGGATTGCTCGAATTCAGCTTGATCATCTATTTTAGACAACCTTAAATCCTTTTAATACAACGTCATAATGGAATGATATTAAATGATTTTTTTCCCCAAACAAAAATTGTGAATGTATATTGGAATCACCTTAAAATCCTATCTGGAGCATCATGTGGTAAAACTTGTTCTTTGATGTTAATAATCAGTTGATAATTTAACAATAGTCACAGGGATGTATATATCATATATTAACTGAATTCCCATTATGTCCAGACAGTCAGATGAACAATGTTAAACTTTAACTCAATAATTCAAGATTTTCATTCTCTCAAGAGATTTTTTCAAACTAATATATGTTACTGATATAATAAGGTTATTGGAAAATGTGTTGATTTGTCTGCATCTTATTTATATATATCTCAATTGTTTATGTCCAGATTTGTTGTTCAGGGCACATATTCTCTATGTCGAAGGTCCCCATCCCTTCTCTGGTAGACACCCACTCCAAAAACTAGTATCAGAAAACAACTCCTTAAAGAGACTGGTCCAAAATGAAGAATTTCAGTGAAAAAATTGGACTTTGTGATTTTGACATTTTCTACAATTTCAGACACCCTAACTTTAAAATAGCTGAAAAATAAAATATTTACTGTAACATGGGTATATTAAAGTGGATAGATTAATTTGTATGAGTGAATATGTGAGCTTAAGTATTTTACTGAAAGACACAAAAATTTGAATTACACCCCAACAAATTTGCTCCAGAGGAAAAAATCAAAAAAAAAAGGCCAGAGTATTTGTAAGTAAAATCCTTTAAGCATCGTCAGATGTGGAAGAAATCTTATCATTGAATGTAATAGTTGAATCTACTTTGTTTTATGTACCAAGTTGGTCATTTAGAAAATTGTAAGTATGTCTGTACCAATTTGCTACACAAATTTATTTAAGCA
>NW_008708192.1:7978-9022 GCF_000327385.1 Lottia gigantea | reverse complement strand
TTATTATTATTACTATTATTATTAATATTTGATTTCTTTTTTTCTTTTCTAGGTGGTGGTGATGGTGGCTGTAAAGCAACTTTTTTGGTTCGAGAACTCAAAGAGGAAGAGTTAGCAATAGCATTAGAAACATTTTCAGATTCGGATGATGACCGCTTCTTTGCGCTATTTTTGGGTGTAAAAAATCCTTCATCATCCACTCTGTTATTTGCAGATAATAAAGTCGTAGCAGGTACAAAATCTGTTTTCTTGTTGACAGTACTAGTACTATTGGCAACAGATCTCGGAACATTGCTAACTATGTTAGCATATGAGGAAGTCGTAGCCATGGATGACATAGGGCACTCCTTCCTCATATGCCCGGGCCTGAAACACTTAAGGCAAATAGGGGCCCTGCCCTGTAAAATGATGAGGGTGTCTCTACCGCATATCGAAGAGGTATGCGGGACAGAATCAAAGGCAGAAGGTTTCCCTTCTAGCAAAACTCTCCTAGTGAGGGTCCTGATGTGCTTAAGACCCTCATGGGAGTAAAAATTCCCTATTAGTTGACAGCACTTTACATCCAAAGGACCTAAAAAACTTTTCGATGTCGAAATCTGAGACATATTCTGGTAGCCAGAATAATCTAGCTACCAGACGGGTTCTGTCGCAACCAGAAAGGGAAAAGGAATTATTGCCAATCTCCGCGACAGACCCCTTTGCTAGTATATCAGATACCGTGACCTCCGACTCGAAAGTGACGTGAAAAGATCGAGAGGATCGACCCGAGCCCATGGACACTATTGACTTTGGGTCTACCCCCCTCTCCTGCAAAAAAGCCACATAATCATGGCCATATAAAAATTGGCCCCCGGACGCTTGGGAAAAAACCAGGGTCCGCCTCTGGACACTAGTCTTGTCCATGACAAAAAGGCAGGGGAGACAAAATCTAACAAAAAATCCCTTAAACGAGCCCTAGGTGGACTTAGCGGGCCGTCGAAGCCGAAGCCCGACCCTAACCACCGGAGCAGGAAAGGAAAAAAAAAAAAAAAAAAAAAAAAAAAT
>NW_008708192.1:0-1323 GCF_000327385.1 Lottia gigantea | reverse complement strand
AAAAAAAAAAAAAAAAAAAATAAAAATAAAATAAAATAAAAAAATAAAAAAATACTAGAGCTCGATTCCCACTAGTGGCGATAAATTGAGTCGTTCTCACAAACGCATAAAGCCGGATACTTGTACTCAAATATTTTGCCTAAAACCCAAGCGAAGAGCATAACACTACACTTTGATCTTAGCCAAAAGGCCGAGAAGCGATGCCCGCTCACAGTCAGTTTGGGACCTCATATAAATTTGTACCTTTCCGCGATGGTCTCGACACAGTCGGTCTTTAAAAAAAAAAGAAAAAAAAAAAAAAAAAAGGGAAAATAAGGACATAGAAAAAAGATCTTCTCTGTGAACAGCGTTCGTTCATTCTTTCTTTCTTTTGCACTCAGGCTACGCAAATGATTGGATTTAATGCTATTATAATTAAGACATTAGATGATATAAAACGTCTGTTTTCAAACCCTGACTCAGATTTACCAAAGAGTATTTCACCAATCGTTGATAATCAAGGTTTATTGTTTAATGGATTTAGAATTATATTTAGTCCAAATTCCCCTTTATTCAAAATCGACACAAAAGACTTTATATTTACATTAACGAAAGGATTAATAGATTTAATGAATGGCGAGGATGTTGAAATTGCCGATTACAAGGATTTAGTTGCATATTCAAAATTTCTACATGCGATCAGAAAGTCAGGACCCGAAGCAAGAAGATTGAAAGAAGTTGATTTTTATATAACAAGAGTTATTGAGGAAGAGAAATCAGACGATTATGCAGAAGATTATCCACCAATCATACAAGAAATAGACGAATTCGATGATATGGTGAGATCTGGTCAAGGCATAACGTTTTTATCCGACGACAATAAAGAATTGCTTAATAGATTAGAAATAATATTAGCGGCCATGAAGGAAGGTCATCGATCGGACAGACAATACAACGAAGTCAATGCCATATTAAAACGGCTTTTGGAGAAAGAAATCATCACTATAAAAGACTATATAAACGTCATTAAAAATGTCCAATAAAGAACAATTGTTCGTTATCACCTCGAATAAACCAGACATTAAATTGTCTCTAGACTACGAGTATGAACTCGATCGCAATAAACAGTACGAACTGGGATTAAAGTATTTCTCCGTTTACAATTCCATTAGAAACATCAACGAAAAAAACAATCAACTAAAAATATCGACGGATAACGGAGTTACGTTCCAAACCATAAGCTTACTACCGGGGAGCTACGAATACGTAGCCATCAACGATTACCTATCCGAATACGCAGGAAGCGTGAACGGCAAAAACAATATGAATTCGAAGGTAATTGAA
>NW_008708191.1:0-1026 GCF_000327385.1 Lottia gigantea | reverse complement strand
ACTCTAGAGGATCCATTATTTTTTTAATGAATTGTTAGAAATAAAAAAAATTGTGTTAAATTGCAGGTTGAGTTAGTCATTTCATTAAAGAAAAATAAAATTATGAAATGGTAGCAGGTGTTTTTGGTTTGCCCATTGCCTTCCCTGTCTAACTATGTAACCCCTCCCCCCCCCCTCCTCTGTCCGACTTCACAGAGCAACCAACAACTACAAAATAAACATTGCTGTTTGTGTTGTGAGAGCTGAAAGTGGAAGAATACCCTCTATATTAAAGAGATAGTAAAGAGGTTTTATAAAAATGTATGTGTATCAGGAACACTGATAGCATCAATTTGTACCATTCCAATTTTTATTCTGATGTCTGTGGTTCCTGCAATTCCACAAAAAATAAGTGTTTTATCGCATATCGCATTTGCGATAAGTGACAGCCACAAACACTTAGTTTTGTAAATTAATGCTATCAGTGTTCCCGATACACATAATTTTTTTAGAAAACCTCTTTACAATCCCTTTAATATTGAAGAGAGGGAACGATGACAAACTGCTGCAATCTGCTGTTTATTTGGAGAGGCTGGCTTCAAACCGGGTGTACACTAATTGTTGAAGTTATCTGAACCAAAATTACCTGGAGGGTGTCGACATTTTTAGTTCTATTTTTACACAATTATAGACTCCATTTACAGGTTTTTACAAGTAAAATACAGGAAATTTCGTTTCAAATTCAATAAACAACAGCTTAATATATCGGGTATATTAATAACAATTTAAAGCTACTAGTTGCCATTGTCTGGTTTCAAAATTTTAAGATGTTTTCTTACTTTAAATAAATTAGAGACGCGTAACTTGCCTGTCAGTCTACATGGAGGGTGTGTATTATTAGTTATTTGTTCTAAAGGGGAGAGTTTCGCCAACTTTTTTACCAATCGTACCCCAGTCGCAGAAATGGATTTTCGTAGCTAAGCCAATCAGTAATAGTGTTCAAGTCCAGAATTGTCCGGATTTGGAGGTTAAAAAGGCGACTCGCCT
>NW_008708190.1:0-1026 GCF_000327385.1 Lottia gigantea | reverse complement strand
GATCACAAAATGGACATGGATTATTGAATTATTTAAATAATATTGAATTAATACATTAGATGTTGAACATTTTATCTCGAATTTCAATTCTACAGAATCATATAACAGCTTGTGCAGATCAAAACAACATTTTGATGCCTTTTAAGAATTCTTGGGACTTATAGTGTACATACCCATGTGTAAATCTCACACAAACACCTGGGCCATTTCGGTACATTTTATACTTGAATAAATTCGTAGTCATTTTGGTGTATTTTACATGTGAATAAACATCACACAAATTGATTGAACATTTTGTTGTATTTTACATGTGAATAAACATCACACAAATTGAATGACGTTTTGGTGTATTTTTCATGTGAATAAATATCACACAAATTGATTGAACATTTTGGTGTATTTTACATGTGAATAAACATCACACAAATTGAATGAACATTTTGGTGTATTTTACATGTGAATAAACATCACACAAATTGATTGAACATTTTGGTGTATTTTACATGTGAATGAACATCACACAAATTGATTGAACATTCTGGTGCCTTTTACATGTGAATAAACATCACACAAATTGATTGAACATTTTGGTGTATTTTACATGTGAATAAACATCACACAAATTGATTGAACATTTTGGTGTATTTTACATGTGAATAAACATCACACAAATTGATTGAACATTTTGGTGCCTTTTACACATGTATATAAACATCACACAAATTGAATGAACATTTTGGTGTATTTTACATGTGAATAAACATCACACAAATTGATTGAACATTTTGGTGTATTTTACATGTGAATAAACATCACACAAATTGAACGAACATTTTGGTGTATTTTACATATGAATAAACATCACACAAATTGATTGAACATTTTGGTGCCTTTTACATATGAATAAACATCACACAAATTGATTGAACATTTTGGTGCCTTTTACATGTGAATAAACATCACACAAATTGATTGAACATTTTGGTGTATTTTACATGTGAATAAACATCACACAAATTGATGAAC
>NW_008708189.1:0-1025 GCF_000327385.1 Lottia gigantea | reverse complement strand
TAATTTATCAGTTTTATTGAAACAACGAAATGAAAGTGATTTGATTTTGATACAGAAGAATAGTAATGATTTTAGATTTGATTTTGTTATTTATCGTGTGTTTACTAAGTAATATCAATAAACATTCAAATAAGCCCGGCATTAATCTAGTTATCACTTTAAAGATGGTCAGCCACTTAGAAAGTATAGAGATTGCATCATTGTTAAAATAAGTGTTTAAATTATCCAAGTCTAAACCTGGTTATCACTTTAAAGATGGTCAACCACTTAGAAAGTATCGAGATTGCATCATTGTTAAAATAAGCGTTTAAATTATCCAAGTCTAAACCTGGTTATCACTTTAAAGATGGTCAACCACTTAGAAAGTATCGAGATTGCATCATTGTTAAAATCAGCGTTTAAATTATCCAAGTCTAAACCTGGTTATCACTTTAAAGATGGTCAACCACTTAGAAAGTATCGAGATTGCATCATTGTTAAAATAAGCGTTTAAATTATCCAAGTCTAAACCTGGTTATCACTTTAAAGATGGTCAACCACTTAGAAAGTATTGAGATTGCATCATTGTTAAAATAAGCGTTTAAATTATCCAAGTCTAAACCTGGTTATCACTTTAAAGATGGTCAACCACTAAGAAAGTATCGAGATTGCATCATTGTTAAAATAAGCGTTTAAATTATCCAAGTCTAAACCTGGTTATCACTTTAGAGCTGGATAGCCACTTATGTATTCAGTATTGCGAATCATATATGTTTAAATGTCGCATACCATGTAGAAAAGTATTCAATATTAAAACCAGTACCAGTATCGGTTAATGTAGTGATGCTAATTGTTCTTTGAAACTGCTCCATACCCCCTGACACTTTGCTGAGATGCCTTTTACTTGCTGCTCAACACTATATGTGCTCTTCGATATTAAAACTGGTGTTTCTCCTTTAAACACGAAATATGAATTGAACAGTGTTAAAAACATAAAGAGATAAAACAAGAGATATTATTATTATAGTGATTTATAGCTTTTTATT
>NW_008708188.1:7551-9023 GCF_000327385.1 Lottia gigantea | reverse complement strand
CATTTTCTTTTATTTCAGGTATCTGATACTGTTGTGGAACCTTACAACGCTACCCTCTCAGTTCATCAACTGGTAGAAAATACAGACGAGACTTACTGTATTGATAATGAGGCTCTATACGATATCTGTTTCCGTACCCTCAAACTGACCACACCCACTTACGGTGACCTCAACCATCTAGTATCAGCCACCATGTCTGGAGTGACCACATGTCTCCGATTCCCTGGTCAACTCAACGCCGATCTCAGAAAGCTAGCTGTCAACATGGTACCTTTCCCACGTCTTCATTTCTTTATGCCAGGATTCGCTCCTCTCACCTCTCGAGGTTCCCAGCAATACCGAGCGCTCACTGTACCCGAACTCACACAACAGATGTTCGATGCCAAGAACATGATGGCTGCCTGTGATCCTCGTCATGGTCGTTATCTGACAGTAGCTACCATGTTCAGAGGTCGTATGTCCATGAAGGAGGTAGATGAACAGATGTTGAATGTTCAGAATAAGAACAGCAGCTACTTTGTTGAGTGGATTCCCAACAATGTTAAAACTGCTGTTTGTGACATTCCACCAAGAGGTCTGAAGATGTCTGGAACATTTATTGGTAATACGACAGCCATCCAGGAACTGTTTAAGAGAATCTCTGAACAGTTTACAGCTATGTTCAGAAGAAAGGCTTTCCTCCATTGGTATACTGGTGAAGGTATGGATGAGATGGAATTTACTGAAGCTGAATCCAACATGAATGATCTGGTATCTGAATATCAACAGTACCAGGATGCTACAGCTGAAGAGGAGGGAGAATTTGATGAAGAAGAAGGTGAACAAGATGAAGCTTAAACAAAACGTAAAATTTAATCTATGTATACAAACAGTATATCTATATATTTATTTCAAAACTTATTGTTGATATTTGCTTAGTACATGGAATTTTTCGTTCTGCTCTCAGTACATCAAAAGACTTTGAAAAAATCTGATTCATATTTTACTGTTAACCAGAGCCATATATTGAGAGAGTTTGGCCAACTGCAAAATGACCGCCATATTTGCTATCAAAGGACCAACGCGACGTGATTCGCTTATACATAATAAGTCAGACAGAGACTTATTCGGGTTTATTCAACTAAATTTTATTTGGGATTTTTTTTCTTTTGAATATATTGCAATTAACCATTTTACAAAACAAACGTAAATTTATGCATTCACTTTGAAGACTTTCTCAATATATGACTGCTGTTCACGATTTCAGTTTGGTTTGGAACAAATTTAGCCGGATATCATCAACTATAGTTCAATGTGAGCCAATGTACCTCCAATTGTTCTCCCACTTTATTTCTCGTATAATTAAAAATATTATTTTTATAAGTTTTTGCAGCAAAATATGTGTCAGAATGCATCAAATCAATTATGTTTTTCAAAAATATTTTATTGGAGAATTTTCTAAAACGATCTATGGAAGGATAGCGCCTATTCAC
>NW_008708188.1:0-1664 GCF_000327385.1 Lottia gigantea | reverse complement strand
TATTTGAACATTCTAATGATATACCGGTATATAACTCTATCATTAAATATTCATATGATTTGTTAAAAATTATTTAAAGGCTCTACTGATCTGTCCTGAATAATCAAAAATATACTGATCGGAATATAATTGCATCTAAGTCCCAAAGGAGAGCAGTTAATGTTTGACGGTTTTCGGTGTTGAAATCTAATTATCATCCTCAATAAACATGGACGTTTTTCTAAAAATGGCTACTCTTAATCAGGTATTTGCTAATGTCATTAACGACTTGTTCAGTAATCTTGACAGAGATTTTACAGAAATTAGTGTAACAGCATTATCGATTATCGAACTAGTTGGATTATCGAATTAGATCATAAGTGATAAAAGAAATAGTCGATATGAGCGAAGTCAATTATAATTGTTTATGGCAACCTAGTCTGATAAAAAACGGTGACAAATCTCAACCAAATCATTCTACTTTCAACCACACTTCACTTCAAGACTCTAGTCAGTTCTCACAACCTTCAACATGAGAGAAATCGTTCATATGCAAACTGGTCAATGTGGTAACCAGATCGGAGCTAAGGTAATTAACTCGTTTTATATTCTGATAGATCATCATGTTCAATGTGAAGATTCAATCTATAAAAGAACGTATCAGAAAAGAAAATGCCTGAGGGGGAGGTCAAAACGGAGAGGAGTGTCTGTCTGAAGGACTACGGGGCTGCAAGAGGCTAAATACGCTACTGTTTCTGCTGGCCACGAAGTCTTATATTTTTTTTTAGTTCCTAAAAAATTTAGTAAAATCAGTTATCTTTTGTTTCAGTTCTGGGAAGTGATCTCTGATGAACATGGTATTGACCCAACTGGAACTTACCACGGTGATTCTGATCTTCAGTTGGAGAGAATCAACGTTTATTATAATGAAGCTACCGGTGGTAAATATGTACCTAGAGCTGTTCTCGTCGACTTGGAACCTGGTACCATGGATTCTGTGCGGTCAGGACCCTTTGGTCAGATCTTTCGACCAGATAACTTTGTCTTTGGACAATCTGGTGCTGGTAATAACTGGGCTAAAGGTCATTATACAGAAGGTGCTGAATTGGTAGATTCCGTTCTTGATGTGGTCCGTAAAGAAGCTGAAAGCTGTGATTGTCTTCAAGGATTCCAGTTGACCCATTCTCTGGGTGGTGGAACTGGTTCTGGTATGGGAACCCTCCTCATCAGTAAAATCCGTGAAGAATATCCAGATAGAATCATGAACACTTTCTCTGTTTGTCCTTCACCAAAGGTAAGATATTATTAGAACTAAAGATCCTTATGTTCTCGTGATAGATATTTACGTCTTACTGGTGTGTAATCTTTTAGAGTTCATACAGCTAAAATGATATATAGAGTGCCCATATTGACAGGTTTAGGAAGGACGTTAGCGCCATTCTACCTAGTTACGGTTGATTCCCCACCAATAACAGGATCTTTAATTTTTTCCTTCATCTTGTCTTGCCTTCCAACACAAATATCTTGGTTCGAACATTACACACATATTTTCACAATTTTCTTTTAATTTCAGGTATCTGATACTGTTGTTGAACCTTACAACGCTACCCTCTCAGTTCATCAACTGGTAGAAAATACAGACGAGACTTACTGTATTGATAATGAGGCTCTATACGATATCTGTT
>NW_008708187.1:412211-413002 GCF_000327385.1 Lottia gigantea | reverse complement strand
ACAGAAAATAATTTTTTACATTTTCAATGCATATTGGCCATACAGGCAAATATGGCCTATAGACAACTTTCTCAAATACAAACTTTTGGCTCAAGTTTTGATCTTTTCCTAAATCAAATCAAAATCTGTAAGTTTTCAAACTGGCTATATGCAGTCTGCATATTGGTGCACAAGAAGTGCTCAAAGACAAATAAATTTTTTGCGTGAAAACTTACAAAGCTACAATGCTGAAATTTTGCACCAATCTTCACATGGACTATCTGCACATGTCAGAAAAAACAGAACTCAAATATCTGCCATAGAACAGAAAATAATTTTTTACATTTTCAATGCATATTGGCCATACAGGCAAATATGGCCTATAGACAACTTTCTCAAATACAAACTTTTGGCTCAAGTTTTGATCTTTTCCTACTAATTAGACCCCAAGGAGTTCAAAAAACACAAGAAATCAAATCAAAATCTGTAAGTTTTCAAACTGGCTATATGCAGTCTGCATATTGGTGCACAAGAAGTGCTCAAAGACAAATAAATTTTTTGCGTGAAAACTTACACAGCTACAATGCTGAAATTTTGCACCAATCTTCACATGGACTATCTGCACATGTCAGAAAAAACAGAACTCAAATATCTGCCATAGAACAGAAAATAATTTTTTACATTTTCAATGCATATTGGCCATACAGGCAAATATGGCCTATAGACAACTTTCTCAAATACAAACTTTTGGCTCAAGTTTTGATCTTTTCCTACTAATTAGACCCCAAGGAGTTCAAAAAACATAAGAAATC
>NW_008708187.1:363716-365427 GCF_000327385.1 Lottia gigantea | reverse complement strand
GGACAGGATTTTTCTGAATCACATTGACACTTCCTTCCATTGATAACACTTATCATACACATAATATCACTTAATCCTAGCAAGATTTGGACTTTCAACTTTTCACAAAATTCAGAGCACTAGATTTATGTAGTCCAATATTTTGAATACTAAAAATATTTTGATTAATTCGTCAATTTTTAATATTTGTATTTAAAAAAATTCGAATCTAATCCAAAATCCACAAAAAATCATTTACAAAACCACAACAAAATACACAAATACAAAATGATGACTTAGGTGTATCAAAAATTGTATTTGTATCCAACATACAACAAATTCAAAAAGTATTTGTATAAAAAATTGTATTTGTATCCAAAATACAAGAAATTCAAAAAGTATTTGTATAAAAATTTGTATTTGCATCCAAAATACAACAAATTCAAAAAGTATTTGTATAAAAATTTGTATTTGCATCCAAAATACAACAAATTCAAAAAGTATTTGTATAAAAATTTGTATTTGCATCCAAAATACAACAAATTCAAAAAGTATTTGTATAAAAAATTTGTATTTGTATCAAAAATCTACGAAAAATCATTTACAAAACCTCAACAAAATACACAAATACAAAATGATGTCTTGGGTATATACAAAAATAGCAATTGTATCCAAAATACAAATATAATTTAAGCCAAACTTAATCCAACGAAAAACACAGCTAAAATGATGAGTTAGTCAACGTATTTGAAAATGTCACCTATAATGATGACAGTGTGTCAACAAATGATTACTAATATAAAGATATATAAATCATTTAATACGTATTGATGAATCAATGTGTATCAGTTATTTGAAACAGACTATAGATAAATATTTACCTATATTGTACAGTAATCAATTTTTCCAACACTCGAAGGGACAATGAGTTATTTTTTTTATTGCGGTTATATTTTTAGGCTTGTGATTATACAGCTGTACCCATCCTGTGTGTGTCCCTTATCACTTTTAAAGGCCACGTTCCTTAGCCCTTATTAAAACAAACCCTCTACATGACAATGTGTTATTCTTTTTTATTGCAGTTAAATATTTACTCCATTGAACTTAAGGCTAGACATTTTAAAGCTATACCTACCTGTGTGTGTCCCTTATCATTTTACAGGCCAAGTTCCTTAACCCTTTTAATAATAGCAATCAAAACTAGTAATGGCTTAAATTCTAATGTGTGTTGAAATATTTTAGCCTTTTTAAATTCGACTCATTAAGTCAAGGAAAAGAGTCAAAATGGTTGTGAACTACGTTTGTATGTGTTATATTCATGAAATAACCATACATAGTTTTATATGAAGAGTTCTTCAATGAAGGAGGTTAGTTTTTTACCTATGACCTAATAAGGTAATAGTATGAAATAGACTATAGGTAATGAGTAATACAAATAAAATGTAGTAAGTTCAAAAATCAATAAGTTATACTGGTTATTAGAGTTTATATAGCATATACCTGGTTAGTTATTCAGGTAGTCCAACGAGAGGGAAAAGGGAGGGAAAAGGGG
Source organism: Lottia gigantea (assembly GCF_000327385.1). Taxonomy (NCBI): domain Eukaryota; kingdom Metazoa; phylum Mollusca; class Gastropoda; family Lottiidae; genus Lottia; species Lottia gigantea. Next base: position 363,896 of record NW_008708187.1, on the reverse strand, counting down.
GAGAAAGAGAGGTAAGGGGGGAAGGGGGAAGGGGGAAGGAGAAGTTATACTGGTTATTAGAGTTTATATAGCATATACCTGGTTTGTTATTCAGGTAGTCCAACGAGAGGGAAAAGGGAGGGAAAAGGGGCAGCAAGAGAGGTAAGGGGGGAAGGGGGAAGGAGCAGTTAGATTGGTTAT
>NW_008708187.1:314906-363666 GCF_000327385.1 Lottia gigantea | reverse complement strand
CTGTCAGAAACGATATACCCGAACTCCCGCCTTGATCGTAGCTTATATTTCTTCGCCGTAAAATAAAACTATTTGGCCGTGCCGAATTATTTAGATTCGATGTCTAAACAAATTTCAGACTTCGCAGTAGAAATTTCCGTGTTTGATGCCAAGAGCTCGAGAGGCATTAGGCATCCATTGGTGTACCAATTTCAGGCACCGGTGTACGTAAGGCAGAGGCATTATTTCAAGGTATATATTGACTAAGAGGCGTCAGTATAAGGCATTTATTCACTCAAAGGGTGCCACTTTAAGGCATATATAGACTTCAGAGGCACAATATATTTACTCTGAAGGCATCGCATTGAATCGAAAGGCATTTATTACAGGCATTTATTGTCTCGAGAAGCACCCCTTTAAAGCATCCATCATTTAAGAACAAATCCAAGATGGCGGCGAGTAAATAATTTTTAGATGACGTTTTGTGGTACCCTTAAAAAGTTTGATTTAAAATCGAAAACAACCAACGATGAACCGAATGATGCCAAAATCAAAGATGGCGATTATTGATTCCCTTTAAGAATTTATTCCGAAACGAAAATATCCAGAGATGTACCGAACGGAGTCGATCTGAAATGAATTCTTATACCTTTGTTTTCAATCAAAGATGGCGACGCGAAGAAAATACCAAAAGTGGAATACTAACTCGACCATCTGGAGTTCCAGGCATCCTATATGTTGGTACCAATCATTTCCCTGGCATCGTGCCAGCTTCCTGAAGGTGACCTTTTCGGGGTTTTCATACCTCCTTCTGCGAGAAACGGTTATTAAATTTTTTGTAACATTTTCAACAAATGTCATAAACGAAAAAAATAAATTTGTAACTGCGGAAACAAAATTCTCGTTGTTTTTACAATGAAAGATAATATTCCGACCGTTTTAGATCGCTCCATATTTTTTGTAGTTCGTGAATTTATACGAAGCCGAGCCAGTACGCCAGTCCTCGCATGTATTAAAAAAATCGGTGGACGCGCTAGTTTTGGTGCAAGGGAAGGGGTGGGGCATTTTCGAACCCTGAAAAATACTTTGTATCCCGACTGGTCGAGGGCAGCCTCAATTTCAAGAGAATATTGACCCCATAATTGAAAAATTCTCCTAAGTTCATGACATTTCCACCAAAAGTATAAAATTTAAAAAAGCAATCACAGTACTAATTATGATTTATAGCGTGTAGCGCGACCCATAACTGGTGACCTATTGCAGAATATCACTCATGAATAATTCCAAAAACACTTTACGCAAAAATACCTAAACAACTAACAGCGGGCGATAAGAGGACATCTGATATTTTTGGCGTATATCGCATCCCATAATCAGAATAGAGCTGAAGGGCATTGTAAAACCATGGATGATTCTTTGACATTTTACGCAAAAATACAAAAACAATATTCAGCGATAAAAGTACACATGAGGGATTATTGCCTGTAACGCGATCCACAAAAAGTCTGAAAATATGTCACTATATACTTTGGTTTAAGGCAATCCACGCAAAAATACATAAAATAACATGGAAGAATAACAGCACAAGTGTAGTTTATTGCCTGTAACGCGATCCTAATATAAACTACCACTAGTATCGAACACGCGTAATTAATACATGTAGAATTACTACTAAATAAACACAGCACGTGTAATTAATAAGGTCACCATGTCAATCATATTTTCTACCAGATATGAAGCACACAGCTATGTTATCACGTGCGCATATATACAACACTTATATTGCTTATATTCAAACTGAAAAACAATAAAATATTTCTCGTACGTGCAAGATTTCAACAGGATAAAGCATAAAAATTGATATGCACGTGTAATTAACTAGGTCAAGGTGTCACTTTATTTATGTTGCAGACACGAAGCTTGTGTGTGTAACTATGATATTTTGTGTGCAGATATAGAACACTTATATTTTTAAAGGCTCGTGACAATTTTTAATTTCTCGTACGTGCATATTACAACAGATTAAAAAAGAAGGTATAAATGCACGTGTAATTAATAAGGTCGCCATGTCAATCATATTCGTCGACAGACATGAAGACAAGAGATAGTGGAGATATACATGTAGAACACTTATATTTTTAAATTCTCATAACAATTTTTAAGATCTCGTACGTGCATATTACAACAGATTAAAAAAGAAGGTATAAGTGCACGTGTAATTAATAAGGTCACCATGTCAATCATATTCGTCGACAGACATGAAGACAAGAGATAGTGGAGATATACATGTAGAACACTTATATTTTTAAATTCTCATAACAATTTTGAGTTCTCGAACGTGCATATTACAATTGATTAAATAAAGAAGGTATAAATGCACGTGTAATTAATAAGGTCACCATGTCAATCATATTCGTCGACAGACATGAAGACAAGAGATAGTAGAGATATACATGTAGAACACTTATATTTTTAAAAGCTCATAACAATTTTTAAGTTCTCGTACGTGCACGATTACTTCAGTATAAAATATATACATGTACGTGTATTCAATTAGGTCACAATGTCAATAATTTTTCCCTGTAGACCAAGCTTGTGTGGGTAGCAATATGTAAATATTGTGCACATTTGTTAAATATGAAAAACAATTTAATAGTTCTCGTACGTGCATAAATTACAATGTAATAAAAAAGACTATCTGTACGTGTAATTTATTACCTAACCGTGTCAATCATTTTATTATGGAAAAGAATCGATATTTTTCACTGTAAATCATGTTTCAAAACTGAGTTTCCAAACACGCAAATTGGGGATTATGTTTGTTCGAAGTTGATCGACATGCATTTTCGTAGAAAATCGGATTATACGAACGAAAGTTTTACGTTTTAATGATTCTTTACATATTGCAAAAGATATGTCGTAACCGCAGTTTGAAACGGAACCGTTACACAACTAATGGAGAAAATAGGTCACAGGGGTCGTGAGTCGAGGGTAAGGGGTCGTGACCCTAAATACCAAGAGAGTTTTGTTTCAGGCGATGTTTACATCATTACCAATACCGCTGCCAGATGGGGCAGTAGGGGTTAACGATTAAGTACTCTAATAAAACCCCAGGGTTCCCACAGTGATTCTTTGCTACCGATACAAGCTGGCCCTTTATCTTGGCTAACGGGATTATGACGACTCACGTTTTATTAATTAAGGTCTTGATTAGAATAAAGATCTTAATTCGATTAAAATTTTGATTTATTCAGAGCTGATTAATGGCATTCTTATTTCGATTCAGAAGTGAAAAAATGTGGAATTTTGCGTCCTACATTTCAAAAAGACCAAACATTCATGGAAAATGGTAGTCCACGATTCCGATATTGACGTCATAAGCTGAAAAAGGCTCTCTGCAAATTCAGAAACCACAGACGTCTGAGCGTAAATAGGAATGGAGGCAATAGAAGCTATAAGTGTCCCTAATACACATAGAAAGATTCTTTTGGTTGGTATCAGAATGAAGCTATAAGCGTCGCTGATACAAATGCAAGAAAGCCACCTTTGGTTTATTTTAACCCAAGTGTTTGGATGCCGATTCGTGAATTGATGGGGAATGAACCTAGACGTCCACATGGCGAGAAGATGTTATACCCACATGGCAGCCATTCTCCTTCCATTAGACCTATTCTGGTTACCTTTTATACTTGTGTAATGTCAGTCTATCCCCCATGTATTAGCCTGAACTTCAGTTTTTTCTTTTGGGAAATGGCCGCTATTCCCTAATATGGTTCCACGAGAACGAGTAAAAACCAAAGGCTTAAACAGAGAACGGACGGGTGTCCTGTCTCGGCACTTTTCTTTTTACATTCTTCAATTCTTTTTGGATCAAGATTTTCGCTGTCTTTTTCCAAAAGAATTTTGTGCGTTTGCTTGCAATATGAAATTCAAAATGGCGGATTAGACTACGTCATTGCATAGACTTATCTTCTGCTCGGGATATGGAATTCAAAATGGTCGACAATTGACTTGGATTATCGAAAATATAGGCATGGAAGTAGCCTTAATTGAACAGGACGCGAAAGTATTTCTCCAAAAGACTAGCATTGCGCATGTGTTTTGCACACAGAAATTCAAGATGGCTGACAAACAAACGAGAAACAGAAATGAAAACTGCATGTGGAATGAAAGAATACTTTTATCGTGATCAAAACAATTGTCTTCACTAACACAAAAAACTTATGAAAAAAGTAAAAAGAAAACACAAAAGAATTAGCTCTTTGCACGTGTTTTGCACACGGCATGAAATTCAAGATGGCTGACACACAAAGCACGTGGAATGGAGGAATTCCCTCGATTCACCAGTGAACTTTGATTATCTAAGAAGTAGAGAACATAAAGAAATGGAACGAGATAAACTTTCAGAAAGATCAGAATATTTATAAAGTCAAACAACAGACGACATTTTGGAAAGTGCAGCAGTACCGCAGAAGTCAAATCTGTGACGTCATATTATTCCATGGAATAGATTATGATTATGATTAGGCCTATACCAAATATGGTGTTGACGTTTTAGCATGAAAAATTGGTTTATGTTTGAACTGATATGAATTGGAGTTTTCCGTCCTACTTTTCTGCACCTGTTTGGGCTAGAGGACGGGCAACGTCATGCAGTGTGCAATGAGGGAAATTTTCACGAAGAAGTCTATTGAATGTATGAAAATTGAAATGAAGTTTTACGTCGTATCCCACCACGCTGCATTTGGTCCCCACTTTCTCTTGTCATGCAACCAATACGTTGCTGTGTGCAATAGGGGAAATTTTGTCACGTCAACGACAATCATCTACAATTGCGTCGTAGATTCAAATTCCGGTCGTCAAGAAAACAAACAAGGTCTACCTTGTCAGAATTAGTGCTAATCCGGTTTGAATCCGCATTAAACGACGTCTTTATAACTAATCCGGATTTGGCAGGACCATATTATATATTGACACCAGCTAATCTTCTCGTGACGTAATGATTAAATCCAAACTGAGAGGTCAAAGATGTAGTTTACTTTCAAATCTATTCATCGGGGCGGGAAGGTAAAAGCACTGGCCGTAGCATCCGAATTTCTTAGCAAAAGTCCCACATGCATTTCAAGATGGATAAGAAATCGTTTAGCAGTACTTCGGTAAATTTCGTTAAGGTATCAGTGACGTCACAAAGAATGCTATAACGAGACTACAACCCTCCCCCATTTTCTCCCTCGTGTCGATATTACAAGAGATATGATTCGGATTGGGTCTTGTATAAGATATTTGGTCTAATCTCTGTTGGTCGTTCCACGTGGTTGTAATACCTTACGGTCGTTCTAATGACCCAAGGGACCTCGTCACCCTGTTTGGGTTATGTAAAAATTCGGGGGAACTCTGCCAAAATTTGGAATTAGCCACTTTGAGACGAATAAATAGACCAACATAACATCAATAGCTTTGTGGATTTCGTCTTGGCGAAGTCGATTTGACTATCTCAGTAACAGAGTGGCGGCAGGCGTTCGAGGGGTGAGCTCGTTCTATGAGCGGTATCCGCCCTGAAAATAATAACAGCTCGTTTTTAGGAAGTTTTTTTGGACTGAAGATCTAAATGGATAGGAGGGAAGACTTCTTAAAGCTGCGGCCATTTGGATGTAGGGAGACCACAATTTGCTCTAAGGCCCGAAGCTACAGGGGGACGAGAGAAGCTGTGGCGGGCGTGGAGTGAGGGTTCCCCCATTGAAAAAATTCTGACAACCGACCAATTCTATACTGCACCTAACATCGTACACTATTGCCCCTTCGGATATATCACTTGCCCCTCCGACCAATCAAGTCTTGCTACAGGCCAGCTACGCCAACTCCCCTTCCCCGTCGCCAGGAACGAATTGGTGCTGGGGCTCAGAAGATGTGAATTGAAGGCACAGAGAACTCATTTCTGATAATGTTGAGATGCCAAAAACATACCCAATCTTTTTGATTTTGCACAAATGAATTGAATCAATCTCTGCTGAACTGATGGTTTTACTGGGGCCCAGCCCTCACCGACCTCACCCTAACGACGGGGCTGCCCCCTCCCCCATCTACCCCACCAACACTACATTCCAATCAACGTTATCTGGCAAATCTATCAAACGTCCTAATTACGATATTTATAAACATAGTAATAAACAAATTAGATACACTACTAATGACGAATGTTATTCTCCCCCATAAACAATGACGTAATCAAAATCTGTGTATATCTCGGATCAATTTGTGCACCCTTTATGATGACGTAATACACATAATTTTCATTGACGTAACGACATCCGTGGTACACAACATGGGGAGCCATCTTGCTTCGACTTCAATAAAATCAAAAACGTCAGCCAACCATAAAACGATATCCGCCATTTTGAATTGGAGTACCATCTGGCGGACAGTCATATGACTATCATGGGCATATTAGTCATTATTCAAATGAATATTTAATTAGCTTGCTTTTATAGACCTATCATGCTACCTCGGTAAATGATTTTTCTAAAAAATCTACTTAGAAATATGAATGACTGCGCCTACATGAGCCCTCAACCAAAAGGTTTACTCTATATAGTTGCCGTCAGTCGCTGGAAAAGCACAGTAGAGGTTACCGAATTGTTCGAGGGTGGGGGAGAAGGGGGGTGGGGGGAGGGGGTTACATCACCAGACATTAAAGTTAATGATAATTAAGGGGTCAAGTAATATATCCAGAGAAGCAAGTAATATATCCAGAGGGGCAAGTAATATATCTGGAGGGGCAAGTAATATATACAGAGGGGCAAGTAATATATCTGGAGGGGCAAGTAATATATCCAGAGGGGCAAGTAATATATCCAGAGGGGCATGTAATATATGCGGAAGGCAAGTGATATATCCGGAGAGGCAAGTAATATATCCGGAGGGGCAAGTAATATATCCAGAGAGGCAAGTAATATATCCAGAGGGGCAAGTAATATATCCACAGGGGCAAGTAATATATACAGAGGGCCAAGTAATATATCCAGAGGGGCAAGTAATATATACAGAGGGCCAAGTAATATATCTAGAGGGGCAAGTAATACATCCAGAGGGACAAGTAATATATCCGGAGGGACAAGTAATATATCCGGTGGGGCAAGTAATATATCTAGAGGGGCAAGTAATATATGCAGAGAGGCAAGTAATATATCCGGAGGGACAAGTAATATATCCGGAGGGACAAGTGATATATCTAAAGGGACAAGTAATATATCTGGAGGGGCAAGTAATACATTCAGAAGAAGGGAAGGGGGGGGGGATTGCCCCCTGTAGCTGAAAGACACACCTTTTCTCCCACGCAGTGTACAGCGTATTAAGAAAAAGGACCACACAGACAGTCGCTTCATGAATAATACACCACTAGTAATATGTGAACAGAGGGAGCTATTCGACCTGAACATGTATCCTGGTCCCAACAGACCGATTTCAGCCCATTTCGGCCAAGTTTCCTCGCCAAGGTCTAAATATTTGATGTATATTAAGAACTTGCCACTTAAGAGGTTAATAATAGAAGGGAAATGGCCATTAAGTTGGTATACACGTTGGAAAACAAGTCACAAAGACGGTCCGAAGAGTTGCATTGGGTACCATCTACACCAGCTAATTTTCAAAAGACTCTCAACCAATCCGAATGGGAACGCAGCACAGTTGCATTGGGTACTATCTACACCAGCTAATTTTCAAAAGACTTTCAACCAATCCGAACGGGAACGCAGCACAGTTGCATTGGGTACCATTGGCACTTGGAATTTCGCAATATAATTAAGAAGCAGTGTTGCATTTCGCCCCATAGAAATATAGAACATTACTGCCCCGAGCTTTTTCCCGATTGCTTTGCGCACAATTGCCACTTGCAAGGAGCAAAATTGAAATGAATTGCTTTTGAACCATGACACGTTTGTTTATAATAAATTATTCAACCTTTATTCATCGAAGCGTAGCTAGCTATACCAGACTAAAAATTTGAATTATTGAGGACAAGCAAGTTTTTTGAATTCCTGGGACGCATTTCGACACCTGATACCTGCTGATACCCGACTACATCCTCCCTCAAGGGCGTATTCAAGCCTTGGTCGTACATAACGATCTATCAGCGGGAAGTTAGCCGCGAACTGATGTTGTGCTGATGAACTTTTAGTCGCGCTGACAATAGTACGGACTGACTAACAATCGTGAAGACGATCTGACACTAGTGCTGACTGACTGACAAGAGCATCGACGAACTGTCAATCTTGCTGACGAACTGTCAATCTTGCTGACGAACTGGCAATCGTGATGACGAACTGACAACCGTGCTGACGAACTGATGGTAATACTGACTGACTGAAAGTGATGCTGACTGATTGACTGACAGTCCTGTTGACGAACTGACAACCGTTTCGACGAACTTTATGCAGTACTAAGGAACTGACAGTAGTACTGACTGACTGATAGTCTTGCTGACGAACTGACAATCGTTTTGCCGAAATTTGTGCAGTACTAAGGAACTGACAGTAGTACTGACTGACTGATAATCGTGCTGACGAATTGACAATCGTGATGACAAACTGTCGTAGTACGTACTGACCCACAGTCGTGTTGACGAACTGACAATCATGCTGACTGATTGGCTCGCAATCGTGCTGACTGACGAACTGACAATCGTGCTGACTGATTAGCTGACAATCGTGCTGACAATCGTTGGACTGACTGACGGACAGGCATAATCATTTGAATTACAGTCCATAAAAGAGTTCCAACTTACATCCGGAACATCTCATCCCATTCTGCGTTTATAATTATCAACTGGACTACGAGTATCATTGGCATGCGATTGCATGTTCTGGAAAAGATAAATGTGTACTGTACTATTAAATTATGGGAGTGTTACGTCCAACGTCCTATAACCTTGGCCTATTATGCACGTGCATTCAATAAACGACATCGCGCACGCAGTAACCTCTTAAGTTATGCGGTTTTTTTTGTCAACATTTGAAAGAATTGTGATAATCGCCATTTCGACACGGATCAAGTATGCCACAGCACTTTCTAATGTATATCTTTGGTGTGAAGCTGTCCCTGGAGACCGATGTCTTATAAATCATGACAGTACAAAGCGGTCCTCAGAGACTGAAGGTGTTAACATGTTCTTTCCTGGTGGATTCTTGGCTGTTTCTTTGTCACGCTATTGTCTAGCGATTATCATGTTACACCATAGTTATGTGATGAAATGAAATGGAGCTTTAGGTTGTATGAGAATGAAATGAAATGGAACTATGTGATCTCGTTATTGTGCACTCTGTTGGGATAATGACATGAAATTGATTATGTTGGTACACCACAGTTATCTGATGAAATGAAATGGAGCTTTAGGTTTTATGATAATGAAATGAAATGGAGTTTTAGGTTGTATGATAATGAAATGAAATGGAGTTTTAGGTTGCATGAGAATGAAATGAAATGGAACTATGTGATCTCGTTATTGTGCACTCTGTTGGGATAATGAAATGAAATTGATTATGTTGGTACACTATAGTAATCTTATGAAATGAAATGGAGCTTTAGGTTTTATGAAATGTGCACCCTGTTGGGAGAATGAAATGAAATTGATTATCATGTTACACCACAGTTATCTTATGAAATGAAATGGAGATTTAGGTTGTATGTTAATGAAATGAAATGGAACAATGTGTCACCTTGTGCACCCTGATGAGCTAATGAATGGAATGGAGCTCCCGTGCACCTTGACGGGTTTTACGTTCTATGTTAATGAAATGAAATGGAACTATGTCTCCTTTGTGCGTCCTGCTGGAATAATGAACAGAAATTGAGTTGTAGGTCCTGCTATGAATGAAATGAAATAGAACTATGTGTCACACTAGTTAGCTGTTGGAATGAAATAAAATGAAATGAAATGGAACGTATCCCTTATCAGAATGCACTTTGGGATCATGTTCGTCCTATATAAGATAAAAAGTAATGCAAATGCACAATAGGTTTACTAACATTAAGAGTTCTAGTTCTATGGGCAGACGAGACGACATGTTCTATGACGTAATCATTTCCATTTTGGCGTCTGAGACAATCGGCGGCCATCTTGGAATTAGTAATATAACGATTTCACTAGAGAAAACTGAAGCAGGGAAGGTAAATCTTCATGAATATTTGATTAGGCCCAAGTGAATCGAGACACATCCATTATTCATAGCTAAATATCTATGGTCTAAAGAGCTCTTCACACGAAACGAACGTTCATTGTAAATTGACTAGAGCTCATCTCATACTGCCGAGACGCGTTTCCGATACACGATCCTCATCAGGACAGCTAGTTTAGGAGATGAACCTAACTAGATGCTAAGAAAGTTTCGTGTAAGGCCTGTTGCATTGGTGTCCGTGTGCAATGAAATGAAACGGAGTTTTACGTCCCTGTTTGATGCACCTGATTTGTCTTAAGCAGTGTGCAATGAGGGAAATTTTTCCAGGCTAGCTTCAGCAGAGCGCATATACGATTACTCGATTTATCCGCTGATACAGCTCAATTTAGATATCCTACAGCCTTTTATAATATAAATCAGAAGGGAACCAGAAGTGGAATTTCAATTCTGAAAAGGGATACGGATAGCTGAAATTGTTCTCTATTTATTGAAAAAACAAAATTTAGAGGGTGATATCCCTTTAAAGTACTGTTATGTTATAGAAACCGAGCCTCAATAAATAACATAATTATAATATAACATAACCCATAATGTACATAAGAAGATTAATTTGTTCTGTAAGATTTTTTTTTAATCTTTCGTCTTAAAGGGACAGTTGCGCCATTTTGGGGGGTTGATTTGAGTCTTGAATATATGTAAATAGTCTTCAGAAGTACTAGAAATGTACCAAAATCACATAATTCCTTTAAAAATATCTCAAACTAGGAATTTTACTCACTATTTCTATATATGGCAGTGTGTTAAGAAAAGACGAGTCGTCATTTTAACATTCAAACGCGAATAATTTCGGATAAACGTTGATATGAAGGCTTAAATTTCGACAGTGAGTTGTGAACACTTTTACTGATTGGCTTAGCTTTAAGAATCCCGTCATAAAAATGGCACATCTGTCCCTTTAAAGCTATATTCGTCTGAGACCAAATTGTCATCCGATCACATGTTTATTTTGCTGTAGCATAAACTATTATTTATATACAGTGAAATAGAGACTCTAGTTTTGTGGTGATGCCAAGTTCAAGTTGGCAAGGGTTATTGTGGGTATAGGGCTTTACGTGATGATGTAAGCGGTTACGGGATCGATGTGGATATAGAGTCTCTGAAGGAATTTTTCATTGAGTGTGCATAGATAGAGAGGACAAAGGATGGGGGAGGGGGGGGGGAGGATTTGGGTAGGGGGCCCCGGTTTTTTATTGTCAATGAAAGGTTTGGAGGGGCTGACATGGAAAAAGCATCTAGTCATTCAGATAGGACAATAAACCGAGGCCCCGTGTGCTACAGGCTGTGCACGTTAAAGATCCCTCAACAGTTGAAAATCGACCAAGCTTCCGCCACTGTCCTGGTAAAATTTCCCCCAAATACACGGCATGGCTACGACCCAAGCAGGCGTAGACAAGTCAAAATTAACCCCTTTTGTAGACAGGTAGTCAACCGGGCATTATGTGATATTGTAACCTGATATATATCGGCTTTAAGAGGGTTAAAATGTATTATTGTTATTCGTTTGATAATTTAAAAAGTACCGTTATATTTAATCCCACTCAGAGTCGCTCTAGTTTATGGGTAACCATGCATTTTATATCAGTTTTTGGGAGCCATTGTGGATATACAAGCCGCGGTTGAAGTTAAGAGGTTGCTCTGCGAAAGGGGTAGTTGAGCATTGAGTTACAAGACTGCTCAACGAGTTTGGTAGTTTGGTAATTGCTTAACGAGTTGGATAGTTTGGTAATTGCTTAACGAGTTGGGTAGTTTGGTAATTGCTTAACGAGTTGGATAGTTTGGTAATTGCTTAACGAGTTGGATAGTTTGGTAATTGCTTAACGAGTTGGGTAGTTTGGTAATCGTTTTACGAGTTTTCGTAGTTGTTTTACGAGTTGGCGAGTTGTCCAGATGGGCAATTGCTTCACGAGTTGGCAAGTTTGGTAATTGCTTTACAAGTTGGTAAGTTGGGTAATTGCTTTACAAGTTGGTAAGTTGGGTAATTGCTTTACAAGTTGGGAAGTTGGGTAATTGCTTTACAAGTTGGTAAGTTGGGTAATTGCTTTACAAGTTGGTAAGTTGGGTAATTGCTTTACAAGTTGGTAAGTTGGGTAATTGCTTTACAAGTTGGGAAGTTGGGTAATTGCTTTACGAGTTGGTCAGTTGGGTAACTGTTTTACGAGTTGGTAAGTTGGGTAACTGTTTTACGAGTTGGTCAGTTGGGTAACTGTTTTACGAGTTGATCAGTTGGGTAACTGTTTTACGAGTTGGTCAGTTGAGTAATTGTTTTACGAGTTGGTCAGTTGGGTAACTGTTTTACGAGTTGATCAGTTGGGTAACTGTTTTACGAGTTGGTCAGTTGAGTAATTGCTTTACGAGTTGGTCAGTTGAGTAATTGCTTTACGAATTGGCCATACGGGTACTTAATTGCTTTACGAGATGGCAAGTTTGGTAATTGCTTAACGAGTAGACTTGTTGGGTAATTGCTTTACGCGTTGGTCAGCTGGGTAAATGCTTTACGAGTTGGTAAGATGGGTAATTACTTTACGAGTTGGTAAGTTTGGTAATTGCTTTACGATTCGACTAATTTGGTAATTGCTTTACGAGCTGGCCAGTTTGGTAATTGTTTTACAAGGTTTCCACCTTCCTATCTTTGTCCTACAAGAATTCAACAACGAGCCTGAATTATTAGATAGAAGAACATACTCGTTAAGTTTATGTATCAGGCTTCGAACAAAATATCAGGTATTTTTGAGGGTAAAATGATATCTTGAATACGATCTACCGTTGGTTACAAGCTGTATCTTGATACAAACAAGATCAAGATCGTATGTAAAGATATCTCAAATATAATACCATCTAAATTAACAGCTATTAAAATTAACAATGCGGTATTCGATATGGTTGGTGATCACGAGACAGTTCACCTGAGTCGAATGTAAATTTTGTCACGTAGGATCTTGCAATGGTTCTATGCATTATTTAAAAAAAAAATTAATGCTTTACCTCCTTCGTTTGTTACAAAATATTCGAATCCTTGTTCGGACTCGCAATAGATGATCGAATTAACCATCTTTTGGGAAAATGCGTTCGATCATGACGGACCTTAGTCTCTGTGTTCGGCAGATTGTGCTTGGGTGTATGAGACAGGGATGACCACTTAGTCCTATTCTCTCTATTATGTGAGCCCCTGTGCTGAAGTGTCATGCAAATTAGTAATACGGATGCTTCAAATCGATCTGCTGATGTTCATCTTACAATCTCCCTCCACTTCTTAATCTCTGGTTATGACGTCACGACCTGACGAGGCCAATTGTGTTCAGATAATCAATGTGGACTCTGCGAAAGAGTTTCTTTAAATGGAGGACCGTGTGCTACAATGTGCACGTTAAAGATCCTGGTACAGATCACGGTGGAAGAGCGTAAGCCATTGCCCTATCCTGGCACAAGTTCACTCATTGTACACTGCATAGTAATGTACCTCAGCATAAAAAGATACGAAAAACCAGGGTTTAAAACTCCATTTAATTCCATAGGTCAAACAGCAACATTCTAGGATTGAAATATTACCCCCCCCCCCCTCCCTTACTTCATGACCAAAAGTTCATGACGTCATGAGCTGACGCAAGCAATTATTTTTCAATTACTACCAGAGAATACAGTAGTTCGTATTTCGACCTCCACCATAGTGTTAATTGTTTCACTGTGTACCACTTTAGTCTAGTTGAAATTTTAAATCATTAGTATTTCGATCTACCTTCTGTTTAGCGGTCTGGTTACTTTAAAGATGGATTCCCGTACTGCATTTAACGGTCATGTTACTTTAAAGATGGATTCCCGTACTGCATTTATCGGGCATGTTACTTTAAAGATGGGTTCTCTTACATCATTTATCGGGTACGTTACTTTAAAGATGGGTTCTCTTACATCATTTATCGGGCATGTTACTTTAAAGATGGGTTCCCGTACTGGATTTATCGGGCATGTTACTGTAAAGTTGGGTTCTCTTACTGCATTTATCGGCCATGTTACTTTAAAGATGGGTTCTCTTACATCATTTATCGGGTACGTTACTTTAAAGACGGGAAAAAATTAGGCAAAAGCTCAACAGTGGATCACCATCATTAGCAATGCAAATTTAGATTTTGGCGATCCGAAATTTTAATTCTTCGTTGAAGAAAATCAGAAAAAATGCCACCATGAAATTTATCCCCATCATGTAAAAAAAATCTTGGAAAATAAATATTGTCTAAAATGATCAAAATAAATACTCAAAGCCCGTGTCTGTTTACATGACGCCATCTTGAATCAATTAACGCATATGTTACGCATGGCGTCAGTCTAATATTACATCATTTAGCCTTCTTCAAGCGTACTGATAGTCGGGATATCTTTTAATACGCCCACGAGATGGAAGGTGTTCGAGTTCTAGCGGAAGTGCCTTCGATACATCAATGGTCATTGGGGACGCACTCGAGCAGTCTTCGGTTTCTGACATTAGTCTTAATTAGCTTTCAGTCTTCCAGAAATGAAAGGAATGGATGGAGTTTTACGTCCTACTTTTCTATTACTAATGATGCTTAAGTACTGTGCAATAGGGTAAATTTTGCTAGGGCAGCGACAGCCTGTTCTTTATCGAGGATCTTTAATGCACACAGCCTGTGGCACAAGGGAACTCGGTTCATAGTCCCGAACAACTAGACGGTTTTCCATATCAGCTCCTTCCAGAACACTTTTGGGGGTAATTTTACTAAAAGTCGTCTCTTTCACCGGAAGCACAATGGCTAACTGGTTGGAAAAACGGAACTGGACGTCTTAAGGGTCTGTGCCTTCAACTACAGAAGAGTCGAAACCATCCATGAGTACAGCACACACCCTTTAAAAGATGTATCCATAACGAATTCCAAAGTCAAAACAGAATGATGAAAGAGAGAGTGTGGTTTGAGAATTTTTTGAAATGCTGGAACAGGCCATCAATTATAAATATTAATCGAAAGTAAACCTCGACTTGATTGATTCACATTTCAATCCTTTCTTAAGTATGGATAGAAAAAACTTTAATTTTTTTTTACAGTTGATGGATTCAAAGCTAAGAATAGTTAAATATAAAATAACTAATTATTGAGAAAGACGTATCAAATCTGAATAAAGGAGGGGGATGAATACGTTAAAGACGTGGTTGAATCAGTCACGGACGTATCTGAATAAGTCAAAGACGTGTCAAAGACGTTTCAGAGTATATCAAAGACGTGGATGAATCAGCCAAAAACTTGGATGAACAAGTCAAAGACGTACCAGAGTATATCAAAGATATGGATGAACAAGTCAGAGACGTATCTCAATAAGTCAAAGACGTATCAGAGTATATCAAAAACAAGGATGAACAAGTCTCAGATGTATCTGAATAAGTCAGAGAATATCAAAGACGCGGATGAATAATTCACACACTTAAATGAATAATTCAAAGACGTATCTGAGTAAGTCAAAGAGGTGCATGAACAAGTCTCAGATGTATCTGAATAAGTCAAAGACGTGGATTAACCAGCCAAAAACTTGGATGAATAAGTCAAAGACGTATCTGAGTAAGCCATCATTCTGGCTTCTTGGTTGTAAACATAAAGTGCACATAAACTCGATCTTCTTACACGTCATGGACAAAAAATGCACAAAAACGCACATGCACGTGTAATAAAGCAACAAACAACCGAGTTCAGAACAAACATATAAATAATAGAATGTTTATTTGGAGGCAGAGAATGGCACTAAAAGTTCTTGTTTTCCTTTTCATGCCGTCATTATTCCTGATTCTCATGGCATTTAAAGAAGCATTTACCCTAAATATTTCAGACAAGACATGTCCAACGACTGGTCATGCGATTTAAAGGAGTATTACCCTCTTTAATTCAGAAAAAATACATGGTCGTGGTGTTTAAAGGAACATTTGTTCGTAATATTCAGAAATAAAAAACGCCTTCAAACATTGGTTGTCTAAGAGTATCATTTGGTCGCATCACATCATTACATTGCATCGCACAATATCAATCATCGCGTCGCATCATATATCCTATCGCACAATATCATTACTTCGCATCGCATAATATCATATCATACATAGATCACAAATCGCATCGTATGATATCATATACCACATCGCATATCATATCATATCACAAATCGAATCATATTGTATGACATCTAACATCGCATCGCATCATCATATCGTACCATCATATCGTATCATCGTATCATATTGTATGACATCTAACATCGTATCGCATCATCATATCGTACCATCATATCGTATCATCGTATCATATTGTATGACATCTAACATCGTATCGCATCATCATATCGTACCATCATATCGTATCGCATCGCATCATATTGTATGATATCTAACATTGCATCGCATCATCTTGTATGACATCTAACATCGCATCGCATCGCATCACATATCGTATCATCATATCGTATTATCCTATCGTATCGTATCACATCACATCATCATATCGTATCGTATGATTTAATAGTCATTATAAAGTTCTGAATTACATAGAAATAAACAAAAAGTGTTTTATAAATATTGAAATTCTTGTCTGCACCTGAAACAATATGGTGGTAAAAAGTCAAACTTCTCGAGAAGATGATCGTCTTTCAATTGGCATTTCTTTAAATAGTTTTCAATTTAATGCAATGAAAGCCACATTAATGAAGAATGAAATTGAAATAAATTGAAGAATGGAAATTGAAGAATGGAAATGAAATGACTTTAGAAGAATGGACATTAAATTAATAGGAAATTGAATGGAAACGGAGAATGAAAATCAAAGAATGGAAATGAAAAGACCAATAAATAGGCAATTTAATGAAACAAGAAAGTAAATTGAAGAATGGAAATGAAATGAAACAAAAAAAAAATTAATTGAAGAATGGAAATGAAAAACTGGAAACGGAAGAATGGACATCAAATAAATCAATAAATTATTGAAGAATGGAATGGATATTCCGAGAAATTGAAGAATGGAAATCGAAGAATGGAAATGAAATGACTTAAGAATTGAAGAATGGACATTAAATTAATAGGGAAATCGAAGAATGGAAATGAAATGACTGAAGAAATGAAGAATGGACATAAAATTAATCGGGAAATCGAAGAATGGAAATGAAACAATAGGGACAATGAAGAATGGAAATGAAACAATAGGGAAATTGAAGAATGGAAATGAAACAATAGGGAAATTGAAGAATGGAAATGAAACAATAGGGAAATTGAAGAATGGAAATGAAACAATAGGGAAATTGAAGAATGGAAATAAAACAATAGGGAAATTGAAGAATGGAAATGAAACAATAGGGAAATTGAAGAATGGAAATGAACAATAGGGAAATTGAAGAATGGAAATGAAACAATAGGGAAATTGAAGAATGGAAATGAAACAATAGGGAAATTGAAGAATGGAAATAAAACAATAGGGAAATTGAAGAATGGAAATGAAACAATAGGGACAATGAAGAATGGAAATGAAACAATAGGGAAATTGAAGAATGGAAATGAACAATAGGGAAATTGAAGAATGGAAGAATGAAAGAATAGAATACTGAAGAATGGAAATAAAACCTGAAGTTGTAGAATGGTACCAATTGCCAGGAACCAGAGCCACTGTAATGTTACACTGACCTACTAATGAAGCACATTAGTCATTAGGATACCATCAATATGGTACCATCGTGCGGACTAGCTGCCAAAACAAATAATGGTTTTTAGTTCCAGTGCAGCCAGAGCATTTCAGTTGTGGGCTACAGTCGGCCAAGTACTGGTTTGGACGGAAGCTTGGGGTAAAACAATAATAAGTGATCAGGGTTATAATCTGACACCATGTATGAATACAATAAAATAAAAAAAACAGATATCAAAGTTATCTTAAAAATTTCAATAATGCGTTACAGTCGGCAAAGTACTGGTTATTGTGCCTGACTGTGGCTAATGAAGACTGGCAGTGCCATGCAGTGTGCAATGAGGAAAATTTTGTCTGGCATTAGCCTACTCTTTTTAGATTTCCAACTGTCAAGGGATCTTTAACGTGCACAGCCTGTAGCACACGGGACCTTGGTTTATTGTCCCATCCAAACGACAAGATGCTTTTTCCATTTCAGTATCTCCGACCTGCATGGGGAAGGGGAAACCAGGTTGTACAATCCGAAGGTATCTCAACCTATGCCGGGATCGAAACCTGTCGAGATCGGACTTTGATTCTGGAGCAAGCATCCAACTCACTGAGCCCATAGGCCATCGCGAAGGAATAAGAAAAACACTACCTTTTGGCCATCATTTAAACTCTTTCCTGCACCTTCAATCAATATGATCATGTATCGAGCGCACCATAACATTGACATAAATGCACGTGTAAATGAGTTCGATTGATCGCTTCCTAGGACAGTGAATCTGTAGAGTAACTTACCAAGTAAAGGGAAATAACCGGTATTTAAAATTTAACTTTTCAGACCACAATCATTCACTATCTTATCTTGTGGTTTTTACTATATCGCAAGTTTCAAAAACAGTTGTGTGGGGTATGCAAATATGATAAATTGCCCTTAAAAATCCCCCCTGCCCTTATTAGGGTCTGAAAGGCCTGGTGCTGTGCCCCTTCACAATACTGTGGCCCGTCTACCTAATAATTCCAACGATCGCAACATCATCATTTTTTTTGCTGCAAGTGTTTTTATTTGTAAAGAAAAAAAAACAATACAAACATCTTGCGATACAGGAGGCAGATGGCGCCACCATGTTACCATGGCAACACGGCCATCTTGATATAAGAGGCATTATAATATTTGATATAATATATTACATAGATTAAAAACAAACAACACCCTGCCACGAACTTACAAGTTTCCGAACTTATAAGCAATTGAACTTTAAGTTCGAGATGGAAAAAAAATTATGCATGAAAATATTTAAGCAAACTTGATGAACCTGTTGTCCTGGAATTTTTTGGCTTTTTACTTTGTCTTTCTTTGCTTTTTACTTTGGAATTATCTTTGGATTAAATTTGTTTTAAATTTCATCCCATAGCGACCAAATTATCAACTCAAAAATAAAAAGTTAATTGAAATTTTTCTTTTTTTGAACAACCAATTATAAGAATTTGGATCCTTAAAGGGACAGATGTGCCATTTTAAGGGGGTTGATTTGAGTCTTGAATATATGTAAATAGTCTTCAGACGAGTCGTCATTTTAACTTTCAAACGTGGATAATTCTGGACACACATAGATTTGAAGGCTAAAATTTCGACGTTGAGCTGTGAACACTATTACTGATTAACTAAAAAATTCCTGTATAATTAGTCAAAAAAATGGCGCACCTGTCCCTTTAACACTAGCGGCTGCTACCAAGTGACTCACATATTGACCAAGGGTTAAAAATATCTGAATGCCAAGAAAGACATCCAATAATAAGCAAAAAACAGGGCCAGGACATCAAGTTAAGATCTAAGCATATAACTTCAACAATGGATGTCATTCTAATATAAAAGCATTATTTAACAATCTAATTTACAAAGATATTACATTTTAATTACATTATAAATTAAGCTCGAGCTCAAAAGCTTAAACTATTTAGAAATGTTTATATCATAGTCGTTGTTTGACTCAAAAGCTAAAAGTGGTAGTATATACCAACTATTTTAAGATTTTTATATCATGGTCATTATTTGAGCTCAAAAGCTTAAAGTGGTAGTATGTGCCAACTATTTTTAAATATTTATATTATAGTCATTCCTTGAGCTCAAAAGCTTAAAGTGGCTGTATGTGCCAATTTTCTACGGGTAAGCCTATATTTTGAAATTTCTCAAAAATAAAAAAAATAAAAAACTAAAACGTTTTCTCTATTTCAAAACTACGGCCATTTTTGAAACATTATAAAAGTATTAGTAAGTTTTGGTGCAAAATGTACAAATTATAAATTTAGACTCTCTTTCCCAAAAAACTTATTAAATTAAATATTTAACTTATTAAATTAAATATCTAACTTATTAAATCAAATATCTAACTTATCAAAGTAAATATCTAACTTATCAAATTAAATATTTAACTTATCAAATTAAATATTTAACTTTTCAAATTAAATATTTTCAAATTAAATATTTAACTTACAAAATTAAATATTTAACTTATTAAATTAAATATCTAACTTATCAAAGTAAATATCTAACTTATCAAATTAAATATTTAACTTATCAAATTAAATATTTAACTTTTCTAAGTAAATATTTAACTTACAAAATTAAATATTTAACTTATTAAATTAAATATCTAACTTATCAAAGTAAATATCTAACTTATTAAATTAAATATCTAACTTGTCAAATTAAATATCTAAGTTATTAAATTAAATATTCAACTTATTGATTTAAATATTTAACTTATTAATTTATCAAATTAAATATCTAAGTTATTAAATTAAATATTTCACTTATCAAATTAAATATTCAACTTAATAAATTAAATATTTCACTTATTAAATTAAATATTTCACTTATCAAGTTAAATATCTAACTTGTCAAATTAAATATCTAAGTTATTAAATTAAATATTCAACTTATTAAATTAAATATTCAACTTATTGATTTAAATATTTAACTTATTAATTTATCAAATTAAATATCTAAGTAATTAAATTAAATATTTCACTTATCAAATTAAATATTCAACTTATTAAATTAAATATTTCACTTATTAAATTAAATATTTCACTTATCAAATTAAATATTTAACTTATCAAATTAAATATTTAACTTACAAAATTAAATATTTAACTTATCAAACTAAATATCTAACTTGTTAAATTAAATATCTAACTTATTAAATTAAATATTTGACTCATCAAATTAAATATCTTACTTATTGAATTAAATATCTAGCTTATCACATTAAATATTCAACTAATTAAATGAAATATCTAACTTATTAAATTAAATATTTGACTTATTAAATGAAATATCTTACTTATTAAATATCTAACTTATTAAATTAAATATCTAACTTATTAAATTAAATATTTAACTTATTAATTTATCAAATTAATTATTTGTTATTTAAGTGTAAAATATAACTTATCAAATTAAATATCTAACTTATTCAATTAAATATCTAATTTATTAAATTAAATATCTAACTTATCAAATTAAATATTTAAGTTATTTAAGTGTAAAATATATTGGTATATTTAATATAAATTTATATATATATCTATATAGATTTCAGAGGAATTATAGAGTATATTATCTGAAGACATTTTTCAAATTTTGACATTTTCTGAAATATTTTCTTGGGAAAAATTCAAAAAATAATTTTCAATTCATGGTAACAGCATATTTTATGCTGCTAACGAATGTTTTGAATATATAATCCTCATCAGGACATCTATTTTTAAATGGATATTAATTTTCGACCATGGGCTTAAGCCTTTAAAAGCAATTTACGCAAAGTGCTTAGCAATAATGCTTAGTCCATCCTAAACATTTTCATAAAACTTTTTATGATTAAGCAATAAACTCTGTATCTCTTTCAGAGAGTCCACATGGCCAGTAAATTTTTTCCAAAGAAAATATTTCAAAATGTGTCAAAAAGAATGAATGAATGAAATGATTTTTGAGACGAATTGAAGAAATGAGACAATTAAATGAATGAATGAAGGAAATGAAGAAAAGGCATTTAGCAAAAATTAATTCAAATATTTTAGAAAATAATTTTTAGCATCTTAAGGCTCTAGAAGGGTTTATTTTTGGGTCAAAAAGTGCAAAAATAATTCTTAGCTATTCTCTACCTTGCTTAAAAAGAAAATTGTCTAGTTTTCCATCCTTTTTAAGATAGATAAATTCCCAGCTTTCAGCTTCTTTGAAACGTGTGAAGTTTTCTAGTTTTTTTTCTTTTTTTGTTTGAGAAGACAATTTTCATGCTAAAGATCAGTTTTCTTGCTGAATTTTCTAAATTTTGAAGTTTTTCAAGATTAAATACTAGTTTTCTAGGAGAATTTTCTAGTTTTCTAGGAGAAATTTCTAGTTTTCTAGAAGAAATTTCTAGTTTTCTAGAAAAAATTTCTAGTTTTCCAAGAGAAAATTCTGGTTTTTCTCGGAGAAATTTCCATTTTTCTAGGAGAAATTTCTAGTTTTCTAAAACAAACGTCTGTTTTTTTTTACAGCAAATTTTTAGTTTTCTACCGAAAATTTCCAGATTAGAAGAAGATTTCCAATTTTCTAAAATAAATTTCCAGTTTTCTAGGAAATTTGCAGGATAATTTCAGTGTAAAAATATATGGCACTTGAGGCTAAGATAGAGTACAAATTATAGCATGCTATATACAGAGTCTGTCTACTGGTGGAAGCAGGGTGATTCAACTACAAATGGAAAATATCTTTTTTATATGAGGGGGGCTTGTTCACCTTTGTGAAAAATGTGGGTGGAAATTTAAAGGGATTGTAAAAAGGTTTTCTAAATCTTTTATGTGTATCAGGGACACTGATACATCATTCCAATTTTCAATCAGACGTCTGTGGTTCCTGCAATTCCAAACATTAAATACTATAAGCAGCTTTGGTGATAGTGTCATAGGCTCAGTTTTAGTGGAATTGCAGGAACCACAGACATCTGATTGAAAATTGGTATGGTGTAAATTAATGCTATCAGTGTCAACTACACATAAAAAATTCAAAAAACGATGATAACCAAAGCAGAAAATTGGTACAGCAGTCCTTGTATTCATTATGCCTTTTCGTTTCATGTATCCCCAAATTCATTTTAGGATTTTTTTTATTTCTTTGGGGACTCCACTTATAACCCATGATCTGACAAGATTGTTATGCATCTCTTTTTGTAGGTCATTTAATATCTAACCTATCAAATGCTATGTTCAATGTAGGCTAAGGTTTCAAAGCATGTACATGAAAGACACATGAAACCAAAAGATACACAATGATACATTGAGATCAAAATATAACATAAATAGATACATAGAAAAGATACATGTTTATATTTCTGATTAAAGGAGCTATGTCACAAATTAAAGAGGTTAAAATTACAAAAAATTATTAAAAATTTGCTTAAATAAATCAATAATTAAGCACAACCTAAGAAAAATCACAAAAAAATTTGTTCGGCTTACTCTTTTTGAAACACCTGATGGTACTTCTCTTTGGAGGAGTCCACTACTATACAATTTTTACTACCAATTTTGCCATACTTTGGACGAGATTTTTGATTGACAGAATTCTCTTGCTTGTATGAACTTTATTTCTTGTGTATATCTTTTTTATTGCTTTGAAAAATTGTTGTCCTATTTGGATTATGAATTTGGGATTTAGAATTGAACTCGATTTTAACTTTATACAAATGATATGGGTACATAATAAATTAAAAAATCCTACAATTTCTACTTTTAAATAAACAAATAAAAATAAATAAAGGAAAGTAAATGCACAACTTTACATTTGGTTGACTTGACTTGGCAATTGCTTCTGGGGCCATTTTTTAAGCTTTGTCCACAAAACGTTCACAGCAGTTAGGAGGTTATTGAAAGCTTCAGCATTTTAAAGAAAAATATTCTATACATGCTATGATTTGAGATTACAGAAAGATTCACTACAAAAACGCGAGGAGTCCATTTTTATTTTGAGGTAGAGCAGATAGTAAATGAAATAATATTAGCCAACTTTTATTGTGTTCATAACTACTTAAAGGGACAGGTGTGTCATTTTTGGGGTGTTGATTTGAGACTTAAATATATGTAAATAGTCTTCAGAAGTACTAGAAATGTACGAAAATCACATAATTCCTTTAAAAATATCTCAAACTAGGAATTTTACTCACTATTTCTATAGATGTCTTTTTAACTTTCAAACATTCTAAACACACATGGATTTGAAGGCTAAAATTTTGACGGTGAGCTGTGAATACTATAACTGATTGGCTGAGCTAAAAAATTCCCGTTTCTGAGACTAAGTTATGATTGGTCAAAAAAATGGTGCACTCCCTTTAAATAAAGTGGACTGCTTGCGTTTATATTTTGGAAAGTGTCTGGATGATAGTGTGTTTCGTTTTTTCTTCACATTATATGAATATATATTCTGAATATGATAATTTTGACATGATAAATGCGATACATGTGATATCATATTTACAATAACAATAACAATGCAGAATTTAAAAAGGGATCAGGGTTAACTAATTCTTTTCTTAACATTTAATACAACTTTATTTTGCTCTCTGATTAAAAGCACAAGTTACAAGAGCCATATTTAACATTGATAAAATTTTTAAGCTCTTCAACAACGTATCAATATTTTAAGCTTCTGTATACTGATTTTCAGCTCTAGCAGGCTTATATGAAAGCTTAAGAATGTACCAATTTTAAGCTTCAGTACACTTGTTTTCAGCTCTAGCAGATTTATATAAAAGCTTAAGAATGTACCAATTTTATCCACTCATTTTAAGCTCTTATAGAAGCTTAACGAGTCTATTTTAAGTCTCATTGTACCCATTTCCAATTTAAGCATAGACATATCTATATTCAAGCTCAATAAAGAGGTGCTTTATCAAAAAGAATTGCAACAAAAACACCCCTAATCTTACAAATGAACCCTTCTAATCATGCAAAACCAGTTTCATATTGATAGAAGGTATGCATGTGAAGAAGAGTTCAATAGAAAGTTGAGGGGTGTCAAATAGATGACTGGCACAGAATTAAGCCACAAGCAATTGGTTCTAAAAACAAAATTTTCATGGAATTAGAGTTCCTGTAAATTTCCCAAGAATTAAGCGTAATGAAATGAGAATGTACAATGAACTAAGCGATTAAGCGCTGAAGATGACTCTATCTTCTCATAGCTGTTGGTTTTGAAGACTTCCAGACTGTACTAACAGGAACTATGGCGTCAATGGACACAGACAGATGCTTGGTGGAGGTGATTTCACTAAAACTCTTGCTTCCAGAATTGTATCTGCAAAAAACAGAATTTATAAAGTTAAATGGAATAATTTTCAGCTATGATGCCACCATTTTTTGTCTGCCTTTTTTCAGTAAATCAAATTTTTCAGACAGATGTAGAAGACACCCAGGACAGATGTAGAAGCCACCCAGACAGATGAAGATCCCCCAGGCAGATGTAGAAGACCTCCAGACAGATGTAGAAGACCCCCCCATTCCCAAGCCATTCCCCCACCAAAATTGTTGGAAGACCCTATACTTACTTATAATATTTTTCAAGTGATCTATTATTTAAATATCTAGGACCAGTGCCAATTAATTTAAAAACTTCTTCCGTCTCTGGTTCGTACGTGTAAACACCACGGTACTGCAGCCCAGCGTCACGGAATAAAATGATAAAATGTTTCGCTGAGGATCGAGCAAGCTCCTGAAAAAAACAATCAAAAGGAATTAAATAAATTACCAAGTAAAGAAAGAAAAAGGAAGAAACAACTATATTTTACAAGGATAACAACTTAGGTTCACAGTTAAAGATCCTTTCTACCAGCTGGTCTTTGACCAAACCTCTTGGTATTGATTTAACAAGGATAACAACTTAGTTTCACAGTTAAGGATTCTTTCTACCAGCTGGTCCTTGGTCAGATCTCTTGGCATTGATCTTTCCTGGATTATCTGTACCCATGTACAGCTGGGTTGACTGGAATAATGAGGATCCTTTCTACCAGCTGGTCCTTGATCAAACCTCTTGGCATTGATCTTTCCTGGATTATCTGTACCCATTTACAGCTGGGTTGACTGGAATAATGAGGATCCTTTCTACCAGCTGGTCCTTGACCAAACCTCTTGGTATTGATTTAACAAGGATAACAACTTAGTTTCACAGTTAAGGATTCTTTCTACCAGCTGGTCCTTGGTCAGATCTCTTGGCATTGATCTTTCGTGGATTATCTGTACCCATGTACAGCTGGGTTGACTGGAATAATGAGGATCCTTTCTACCAGCTGGTCCTTGATCAAACCTCTTGGCATTGATCTTTCCTGGATTATCTGTACCCATTTACAGCTGGGTTGACTGGAATAATGAGGATCCTTTCTACCAGCTGGTTCTTGACTAAACCTCTTGGCATTGATCTTTCCCAGATTATCTGTACCCATTTACAGCTGGGTCGACTGGAATTATGAGTGAAGATGACTTATTCGAGGTCATCTGACTTTCACACCCCGATCGAGAATTGAACCCGCAGCCACCATTCGCTCGACTGTTCTTAAGAAACTCATAAACTGTAAATTGTGTTGTTGTTCGTATCGTGTATTGTATCAACCCTAATATTAAACACTGCAACACCAGTAGGGTCATAATGAAACACATAAGATTAAACTATAAAAATCTGTTCAAGCAAAACAATTTTTCGTTGACCAAAAATCTCGTCAAAAGCATGAAGGTATCAGAAATAATAATTGTATAATAGTGGACTCCTCAAATGAGAAGTACCATCAGGTGTTTCCAAAAGAGCAAGCATGGTCTACTTCGTGCTTGACACTACAATGTAAGTGAAAATCAAGAGATACTTACCTCTAAAACTTTATTTTTCACGTCATTATTAACAATACCAGCTAGACAACAATGACTGATGGCGTTTGTAATCAAATTTCTATTAGACTTGGAACTGGGTTTCACAAATAACTTAGGACCTAAAATATAGACGGAAACCTTCTAATGTAGGATCCAGACCACAGAAAATTTAACAGAAAGAATTGTCAATCAAAAGGTTACCTCTGATGCAAAAGACATGTGAAAAAGGCGTTCTTTGTGAATTTTCGAAAGATGGTACCCCAAAAAATGGTACTCAAAGATACTAATTTGAACATCAACCCCAAACCGGTACCAAAGTTAAACGATATATTAGTAAAGGAATATTACCAGCGTATTCACCACCTGTTGCTTGGTAACCATCACCCTCTTCGTGTCTGCTTGATTTACGACTAGTTTTAAACAGATCTAGAAATAATGTTAATAAAAAATCCGTTACCAAATTTTGTTAGTTTTTGTTTAGTTAACCCTTTGAACACTGAGTGTAAATAATAAAAAAAAAATTTGAAATTCTGAACTCTGAAGTAATTTAAAGCGTTTAATTGCTTCACTGGCTGCTCGCTGGTACTCTGACAAATTAAGTGGTACAATCACCCAAGGGCCCAAGAAAATGAACGACCAAAAAATTGTTAATGGGGTTTACTTTCTTGTAAAAAATTTATTTGAATAACCAAAATAGTCTTTGGACTCAGTTGAAAAGAAAAAAGTTAACCCAAAACATTTGTTAATTTTTCCACCAATCTTAAAAAAAACAAAAATAAGGGGAAGAACTCTAATGGAGTTATGTAAAACCAAGGGGAAGAATTCTAATGGAGTTACATAAATCCAAGGGGAAGAACTCTGAAGAAGTTGTATAATACAGCGTGGAAGAACTCTAATGGAGTTAAATAAAACTAAGGGCAATAACTCGAATCGAGTTGTCTAAAACCAAGGGGGAAGAACTCTAATGGAGCTACATAAAACCAGGGGCAATAACTCTAATAGTTACAAATAATCATGGGAAATATCTTGGAGTTACATAAAAGCAAGGGCAATAACTTTGAACAAGTTAAATAAACCAAGGGCAATAACTCTGAAGAATTTACATTAAAACAAAGCAAAGAACTCTAATGGAGTTACATAAAACCAAGGGCAATAACTCTGAAGAATTTACATAAAACCAAGGGCAATAACTCTGAAGAGTTACCTACCTGGAGATTGAGGACGTCTGTAGGTGGCGCTACCTGTCGGGGTGTTTTGATTTAATGTATTGCAAGAAACTAAAAATAGGAAAAAAAGAAGAGAAAAGTAAGATCACGTCTACAAAAAAATTGCAGTAAGAGTTCTAGTGCGCTTCAGCAGTGCACAAAAATTTGAATCCATAAAAAAATTTGCAGACGCAAGAGATTTTTTACCTGAAAAAAAAAAGTTTCCACAATGCTCAAGATGCAAGTCAGAGTATTACAATTCATAAAAAAATTTAAGTCTTTGATTCACTTTGCTATTGTGACAAGAAAGGTGCTTTTGATTTTTTCTAAATCACTAATTTGAGCTCTTATCAGCTAAGTGTATCCCTTTTCAGAATGACATTTTGACAATTACTTCATCTACAAATGCATCGTTCATCTAGTTAATTTTTCTACAAGCTCCATTTGAGCTACCTGTATGATTTTCAGAGTGAATACATGACACAGGATTTGTCTACAATTGAATCATTCATACAGGAAATCGAATGCAAGTTAGTTATGATTCATTTGTATTATATGATAGACAAACTAAAGGCAGGATTGTCAATCTGAAAAGAGATACGGGTGGCTGAAATTAAGTTTTATTAATTTTTTTCCCTCATTAGTTAAGTTAGAAGCTCTTAGTTATCCTGCTGAAGCCCTTTTCAATTTAATCCCTCAATATTTGTGTTAAAAACCAAAACCAGTAAAAATTTGGTGAAAACCACAAAAGCTATCACAAAATCCAATGAAAAAAGGCCACTAATGCCTTTGTTGTTTCAAGTACTTTTCCAAAATAGGCAAATGCCTGCGTTTTCAAAGTCCCATTCCAATGAATGCCTGTGTACTTAGCATATTTTTTCAAAGTACCATTCCAATGAATGCCTGTGTACTTAGCATATGTTTTCAAAGTACCATTCCAATGAATGCCTGTGTACTTAGCATATGTTTTCAAAGTACCATTCCGATGAATGCCTGTGTACTTAGCATATGTTTTCAAAGTACCATTCCAATGGGGCAAATGCCTGTGTTTCCAAAGACCCATTCCCATTGGACAAATGCCTGTGTTTTGGAAGTATCTTATCAAAGCACCTTTCTGTCAACAAGTTTTTAGTACAAACCTGCTTTGCGCATTTTGTTATTAGATAACCCAAACCCAAATCGGGACGAAGGCAGCCGTAGAGAACGAGGTGTAGAACGTGGGGCTGAAATGAGTCAAAAAACAAGATGCAACCAAAAATGAACAGAACAAAAAATAAGGACAGAAGATAGAGAGAAGCAAAAATTAAAAACAGATTCCCTCTAAATTGTGATATTTTTGAGGAGAATCATTCAAGTTGAGAGGACCTTATTTCCCAAATTTGACATTAGACAATCTAAAATGTCAACCAATGTCAACTTTTTCAAAGACCAAAGCTTCTTGGTAGATCAAGGGTTCAATTCTGATCCCTTTTCATCAATATTGCTGCCAAAATTTGTGCTTTGAGAAAAGGGGGCCCCAACCTTGAATGATTCTCCACAAAAGATGAAAGAATTAGTGAATTAGTGATATATGATAATTATGAATGTTATAGGGAGAACACATCTTTAATTCCAAGGGTTTATACTAAATTTAAAGGAGTCTACATCTTGAAAACACATACTGTATATTTTCGAGTATAATGCACAGTTTTTCACCCTCAAACGCCCTTACCTTAATAAGTAAGGGTTTTGGAATACGCGATACCACTCAATATTATGGTGTCTGCGTTATGCCAACTTCTTGATTTTTACCTCTGGATGGCAGGCATATTATTTACAGTGACAGATTTTTTAAGGTTTTACTCAAAATGAAATGAAATGAATGGAGTTTTACGTCCTACTTTTCTGCACCATATGGGTTAATGAACATGGGCAATGCAATGCAGGGTGCAATAAGGGAAATTTTACCAGGACAGTGGCATTAGACAGCTCTTTTTCGATTTCCAACTGTTGAGGGATCTTTAACGTGCCTCAGTTTATTGTCCCATCTGAACGACTAGACGCTTTTTCCATGTCAGTCCCTCTTACCTGCATCACTAACAAAGGGAAACTGGGTTGAAAAATCTGAAGGTATTATCTCGACCTATGCCGGAATTGAACCTTGAACCTTCAGGTTAGTGAGCAAGCGACGAACTCACTGAGCCACCGTGGCTCCCTAAGATTTACTCGAGGGTAAAAAGTGAGCATTATGTTCACAAATATACAGTATATCTTATTCAAATGGGGAGCTACAGAGTATATTAGTCTTTGATGCATCTAGATATCCCTATTCTTTCAAAATCAACTAATTGATCATGATGCAGGGATAAAAGCAAATCATCCAAAAATGTGGTCCAAGATGCTCTGCAGGTACAAATTTACGGACCTCTTGTGTCCGTAAAAAGGAAAGTGGTACCGAAGTGGTCTTTTTTTTGCCATTTCAGTTAGGGTCTTAAGATGATAAGTGTTCAAGGAAGAGAAGAATTGTGCTAAAGAGCTACACCTAAGTCTTTAGAATCTGCCCAAAGTTTGCAGATCAAAGTAAAAGAACTCAAGATGCAAATCAAGAAGCAAAATAAATCAAAAAGGTTCCCAAAAAATTTGGGTGACGGTCTTTGCTTTAAAGATTTGAATTAATCCCAAATCTTGCATGGATCTTTGACCAATTTTTTTTCATTATTTCTGCTGACAGAATTAAGAGCCCAGTAAGTGATCATTTTTACAATGGCTTCTTGGGACACAATCAAAATTGGGATCAATTCAAAATTAAATGCAAAGAACTTTAAAATCCCAAACAAAATTTAAAACAAAATAAAATTGGCAACCAAACAAAATGCTTTGAATCTGTCCAATTAATGGAAGCTTTCCCTTTAAAGAAATTGTGGCCTTTTTTTTTTATTGAAATGGTAGAGTCAACCCCTTTAATAATGTGATCAATTATTTTATTGAACCACTTTGTAAAATTCAAACTGAACTCTCTAAAAAGGAGGCCGAAACAACCTAGTAAGAAATGACTAAATTTAGAATGAAAGGAACTCTCCCAATTAAAGTCCAAAAAGGTTGGATTTCAAATTGGCCAATTTTGACTTTCCAAACAAAAATTCAGCAACAATTTCTTTGAAAAAACCAACCCAATAATTCAAGACTTAAAAACCTAAAAAGAAGCTGACAATACGGCGGCCATTATTATTTTGACGTCTGCTAATAAAAACCAACCTGACGAATCACCAGAAGTGGACAAATCATCCATCGAGCTATTTTTAGAATCAGGTGTGTTGTCTGCCTTGACAAACATGGACTTTGGACGAGGTCGTGACCCCCGTCCTTGACTACCACCGCTGTTATCAGCCTTGGGCCTGGTTTTGATTGGACGTTTCACGACTCCATTTTCCTCATCTTCCTGTTCTTTCTTGCGTTGTAGATATTGTTGGAAGATTTGGTCCCGTCGGATTTTTTCTTCTGCTTTTTTACGCTCTGCTTCTTCTTGCTTGACTCTGAAAACACGAAATTCGAATTAAAAATAAAATTCCTATATTTGACGGCCATTTACGATACGATAAAAAACATGAGCATATATTTCTTTTGCAATTTAACCCTTGAAAATCTTTGAAATCAAAAATTCTGCAGCTTTCAAATACCGATTTTGAAATTTACAAATTTCGAGTCAATAAACTTGAAAAAAATCCACTTTCAATTGAATTATGGGAAATTACATGACAAGTTTTCGACAGAACTCGCGCATCACAAGGAATAAAAATTTTACTAAATATATATTCAAACAACATTCAAGCTTAGCATAGCTATAGCATATCATAAAAAAACTATGCTTTTTAAAGTTCATGATAGCTTTAAGAATTTAGTCTTTTTTGGGAAAAAATAAAAAAATTTCATGCCAGCTTTAAGTTCTCATCTGAACAAGAATTGGGATTAGTAAAAATTCAAGCAAATTCAAATTATTACTGATTAAAATGTATAACTGAATGTTTCGTTTCATGTTTTTTCTGTGGGTGACTCCACATGCCATCCATGATCTGACAAAATTGTTTTATATCTCGTGTTCATGGTTCAACCAATAAAATACTCTGTTCTATAAGTATTTCTAGTATATCCATTACTTTAACAATGTTTTTGATTGGTTAGCATAATTTCAAAATTTCACAGAACACACATTGACAAAGAATGTTGTTAGATCATGAATCGCATGAGTAGCAGAAAAAAAACATGAAACAAAACATCCATAGCAGCATTTTAATCAGATGTCTTAAAACAAAAACAATGTTCAAAACTCCACAAACACAAAACAAAAGTGATTATTAAATATTTTGTCAAATCTCAAAAAAATTTGAAAAACATTTACCCTGGTTTCCTAAAAAGAAACACAACACAAAAAAATTACAACATTGAGCCACATTGGTAAGGGTTAAGGGTCAGCAGCTGTTGATTTTGGTAGATAAAATTCTGTACT
Source organism: Lottia gigantea (assembly GCF_000327385.1). Taxonomy (NCBI): domain Eukaryota; kingdom Metazoa; phylum Mollusca; class Gastropoda; family Lottiidae; genus Lottia; species Lottia gigantea. The sequence continues at coordinate 331,238 of NW_008708187.1, read as the reverse complement.
TGAAAAGGGTTAAGGGAAATTTGGGACACAACATTGAGCTTGCATTTTAAGCAGTGCATTTGGAATTTTTGACATGAAAATATCTTGATGGTCTGGCAAAGGTATCTGAGTTGTCAAGATCTGGCCCTTGCTACATTAACAAACATAATTGGCCCATTATGTTTTCTGAAATATTTTGTGCTGAGCGTAAAGCAACACTGCAAAAAGCTCAAAAGCAATAAAATTTTAAGTTAAGTGTAAACCACACCTCAATTCACCCCTCAATTTTCAAATGAGCTCATCCAAAATAGTCAATATCAATGCACATCTTAGGAGGTTCCCAAACATATTTTAGAGCAGTCTATTTCAATAGGGTAGAAAGCATAGCAATTGAACCTATACCATTATTCTGTTCATAACTTCTTAAATTACCTCAAATCAAAATAGACTATCCTTGGATGTGCATTGCTCTAAATACAAAAAGCATGTGTGGAAGAGTTCAATTAAAGATTCAGGGGTGACAAGTAGGTGAAAGGTACATTATTCCTACCAAGAAAACCCCAAAAGTCACATGGACTCTCACCTTTCTTTTTCCCTTTTCTTGGCATTCTCTGCTTCCTTCTCCATCCTTTTACGTTCAGCATCCTCCAGCCTCTTGGCCTGCAACTGTTGCAGCTTCTCTCTTTTATGCTGCATCTCCATATCTGAATGCTGTAATAACATGAGATTGGAGTTTTACTTTCTTATATTCTTGACAATTTTGGGAAATAAAAACGATAGAAGCTATCCTAGACCTACCAGTAAAGAAGGTGTGCACATTGTACACACCTGTGCATTATATTTGCAAATATACAGTATCTGAAATATGGACCAAGGTAGTGTTTAATTTTCTTTGCACCACTTCCTTTAAGCTTTTCACTGAATTCGAGATGAAACCTTGATCTCCACTAAGCACGCTTGCATCATAACTGCAGGGAATCCTTCGATACTAACCGATTTGGGCTCATCCAAGACAAAGCCTTTAGGAGCATCTTTGGGCACTTCTACAGCAGCTGGTGGGGGAGGAGGTGTTTCTTCCACTGGTTCAGGAGGAGTTGGTTCAGCTTTCTTTCTGGAACTAGGTGCTGGAGATTCTTCCCTTCCTTTCTTCCCTCTTTTTTCTTTATTTAGTAATTTGGGTTTGGCTCGTTTAGGTGTGTCTTCACCAAAGGACACAAAGAAGCCCTCTATGGGTGGTTCACCTACAAAAGATAGACTAATCAATGAGCATTTAGATAAAGGTGCTGTCCTAAAAGTGAGCCCTGTCTTCGATTACCGCCACTACCAGAGCTGTTGGAACTCTTTGCCAGCAAGGCAGACAAATGTAGATATTAAGCTAATGATCACAACCCGTTTTTGGGGAAAGATGGCATATTTTTGGAAAAATTTCCTACCTGTGGCACTACTACTATCATCTTCTCCATCTGTAGAGCGAGGTGGTGTGTGGCTGTTTGGGGAGTCCACATAATCATCTCTAGAGGGTTCGCGAGGTAATGAGGCACTACGTGATGATCTACGATCAGTGAAACTAGTTGACATGGGAGGTGTGGACTCTCCGGTTGGCTGGCTGTAACAATCTGGTAAACCTAAAAATAAAACCAAGAAAATGTGGACCAGGCTGCCTAATAAGGGTACAAGCAATATATATATATATATATATTTAGTAAATCCTGTGGCTTACACCACTCTGTATTTGTGAAGTCAGGTCCATATGTATCAAAAAGAAATTCGTAAAGGCTCACCTTCTTGGGCAGCTTCCAATTTACTTGATGAATAGCCTTGAGCTTTAACTTTAGCAGCTGGCATCTGCCACTGTCCTCTTCCTCCCTGCTGATTGGAAGCAGCTTCATCTGAATCGTACTGCCTAGAATCATCTAGATGCTGATGGTGGCGACTAGGTCTGGGCAAGGTCTGGGCGTGTTCTGGAACTGACCGAGATTCACCTGTGGGGGTTCTTCCTGATCGCATCTGCTGTTCGTGTTGTAAGGACAAGTGAGCGATTTCTCCTTGAAGCTGGGTTAAACTTTGGTTCAGGCGGTCCAGTGATCCACCGTACTCTTCAACCGAGGGGTTACTTCCCCTGCTGTGTGAGGAATGTTCTGAACCTTCTGAAGGAGCTCGACGAGAAGCAGCTGGGACAGGGGATTGAGTTAAGGACCGAGACTTCTCTTCGTAACTATCGCGACGTAGGTCTGAACCACTGTCTCTTCTTTCTGGTAAACTTTGAGCCGAGGTGGACATCTCGTCCTCCGTTAACCATTTTTTCTTCACAGTGTCAATCTGATTTTGGATTCCATCCCTGGAGAACTTGGCAGCTGGTGCATCATGCGCCAATGAAGTTGGTCTTTGGGGTTCTGCAGATTGACTAGATTCCCCAAAGGATCTCTGACCCGGCAGTGACATCTGACCCAGACGTTCTCGAACATCAGCAGCCAAACGTTGACTATGAGAGGATTCTGGTTCTTCTGCGATGCTATCAGGACCATCTTTGTCCGGCAAATGCTTGGACACAACTTGTAAGAAAGCTGCTTTTCCCATCCTTTGCCGCATCTTCTGTTGCTGGAGCTCCGATCGATGCTTCTTCCTCTCAATTTCCTTCCGTTTTTCATCAAGCTTCATGCGAAGGGACATGAGCTCTGTTGCCAAGGGTTGTCCAGGTGATGACCCTTCGTCATCACTCACATCGTTATTCTGATTGGCCGATCTTTGAGCACTTTGTTGCCATGTTGTTTCATTGGGCAGCTGAGCAAAGGAGGTCTTCTTTGCTGCCTCCTGCTGTTTGTTGAGGAAGGAAGATTTTAAGGCTGATCTTGATGGATTTTCATCTTGGCCATGTTGCATGTACACATACCCCGAATTCTCCATTCCACCATGAGCTTCCTTCAACCGCTTGATCTCAGCAAAGTTGGTGGTGTGGGGTATCTTGGATCGATCGATGATGCTTGTGGAGGGTGGCGGCAGCTTATCAGTAATCACCAGCATCGGTTTGGATGTACCGTTCATTGATCCTGAAGGAGATGAGTTCTTCAGTTCCTCCATTTCCCTAGCTTTATGGTCATAATGAATCTTGTGGGACTCGTGATCTGAGAAGTCTCCTGAGCTTCTACTGCTAGCTACACTGCCTTCTCTGGAATGGAATCGACGATGATCATCCAGACCATCCACGACTGGGATTCCAGCGGCGCGAGCGCTATGCTGGGTATGGACCTGCTCTGGAACAGAGTAACTTGAAGTCACAGGTTCCTGAAGAGAAGCATCAGTATTGATGTAAAAGGAGTCAACTGATTTTCCAGGAGACTCCATAGCTGAAAGATTGTCCTCACTTAATGGATTGCCCGACATTTCATCAGGAGCAGGTGAAAGCGAGCTGAAAGGAGACTTCTTCTTTGGTTTGGTGGGTGAAGTCACCTTCTTCCTCCCATGACCTCTTTCTTCAGCTTTGGTGTGGTTGCTTACTCTTTCTTTGGATGTTTTTAGACGTGCCGGTGTCAAGCGCTCTGGTTCGTTTGTGGGGTTGGTAGGCAATGCGGACACTCGTGACCTTGAGCTGTTTGAGGTGACGCTTTCCACTTCCATGTAATCTGGATGGTTGGGATCGTGGATATTCGAATGACGCCCGGGTCTGGGACTGCGTGGTGTGAAATCTAGATCCACGTGGTCTGAGAAGCTCTCATGCACTTCAGAATCGATGCTGACATTGGCTAACAGTCGGCTGTCTCTACCTTCTGTTTGATTCAACCTGGAAAAAAGAAAGCATCCCTCGTTAAAGGACTTTTCCCATCTTGAGCGTTGATTATCTGAATCAATTTAATTTTCATGTCATCCATCAAATGCAAAATATTAGTTTTGGCATAAATTCCAAATCGTCTTCCAAAATGCTGCATGAGATTTCTTGGGGAAATTTTGTGCAGAATCCATCCCAAACCAAATTTTCTAGAATATACTAATCATAAGATATCAAAAGCTAAAAAACAAATCTGAGAAAACCACTGAAAAATGGACATAAACTGAAAAAGAATCAAAATAAACCTAACCATATAGTTTCAAGGCAAACATTCAAAAATAAACATGCAGGCAAAGAGAGAGAAGAATACAGAAATCGTAAAAACCAAACAAGACAAACCAAATACATCTACCACGAAAATTCAAAAGGGGACACAAGAAAACACGGAAAACCAAATATAAATGAAATTTCAAAAATTCTCAAACAAGGGAGACAACCTTTGTAAGTAACGTGACGTGTTATTGTTGTGGCGATCATCCCAGGCCAGCACGGACACGGACTCTTCCACGACCATGCCACGATCTCTTGGTGTACTAACAGACTGCGACCGTCTGGCTCCTTTCGACGAACCAGGACGACGCAGACTTGTCGCATCGTCTTTACTTCGGCGTAACTGTGGTTGCTGTTCATGCTGACGCTTTTTTAGCAAAGGGAGGCGACTCCCTCTCGATGATCTAAATAAAAAGTTCGAAGATGGGTGAGTGATGGAAGATGAAAGGAGAGAAACACTTTTTACAAGGATAGCATCTTGGGTTCACCAGGATCTTTTCTACTGACTGGTCCTTGATCTTTCCCCGGATTATCCGTAAGAAAGAAACAAGAAACAACTTAGGTTAAGGATCCTTTCTACCTGCTTGTCCCTAAACCTTTTGACATTGATCTTTCCTGGATTATCTGTACCCATTTACAGCTGGGTTGACTGGAATAATAAGGATCCTTTCTACCAGCTGGTCCTTGACCAAACTTCTTGGTATTGATCTTTCCCAGATTATCTGTACCCATTTACAGCTGGGAAGAATTCATAATGAGGAAAGATGACTGGTTGTGCTCAGAATCCAAAATAAACTAGAGCTGTGAACAGCTCTGGGTGTGGCTTTTGGATCTTTTCAACTCCTATCCTTGTGGCTTTCAACTCCAATTTCTTCAAGATATGATTGCTGCATAAGGTTAAGCTAAGTCAAATCAAGGAAACAAAATGAAACTCTGCAAATGGTCATTCCAAAAACAACATGGGGAAAAATTCACGATAAGTGGGATGAACAGAACAGGGAAACATTCAAGATGCATTCATTGGATAAACAACACAAAAATTGAAACAGAAGGAACTTATATCTTGTGGGGATCATGGATATTTCACTTGGTCCTGTTTTGCTTTTACTGCACATGGTTGCTTTGCCCCAAACTGCACAAGTATGACCATAGGATCATTAAAAGCAATGTTCACCTTCTCAATTGAGCATTTATATATATCAAAATTCCAGAATTAAAGGGGCTAGTCCACTTTGAAAATGTCAAGTAATTGAAAATTGGACAATCTAAAAAAATCTAAGCCACTTTTCCATCCAATTGAATATAATGATTTAAAGGTGTGTAACTATTTAGATTATAAATCTAAATGGGCATGCACCTTTAATGATCAATCTTAAGCATTTTTAGTAAAAAATACTACTAAGACAACATGCTTTTTACAATATTAGAACAAGCAAGCAACAGGACATGCGTTCGTATGTTAATCGTAAATTACCCAAAAAATATACATGACTTACGTTGTTGAAGATACATTGCGGTTATCTGCTGAGATTTCCGCGACGTTTTTCGAAAAACTCTTTTTAGTAGCACTAGAGATTGCTGGTAGGCCATTATGAGCTGAAATAATAAGATCGTCAAGTGCATTATGGGAATAATTTTCGAAAATTACTACATATTCACAAAAGGATCCTGTCTACCAGCTGGTCCTTGACCAAACCTCTTGGTATTGATCTTTCCCAGATTATCTGTACCCATTTACAGCTGGGTTGACTGGAATAATGAGGATCCTGTCTACCAGCTGGTCCTTGATCAAACCTATCGGTCTGGATTTTTTGTGCTGATTTACAGTTGGTTTCAGGAAAGATGACTTATTTACAATCTGTCCAAGATAAGAACCCACGACCACTATTCTTTGTACCTAAACAACTAAATGATGTCAGTGATCCCAACGCTTTAATAATCTATGTTACAGCAAGTCCTCGAGTTCAATTACTTGGGGTTTTTGCTACCACAAAACGTAACACTGCAGAACACCACCTACCTTCTGTGTCTGCATCCTTGTTGCCTGAACGCTGAACGCACGACGCCGGATTAAGTTCGAACCAGTAGAAAAGTTCGGCCAATAGCACTATGATATTTTCCCGCATTTTGTTGGTACTGTACAGCAGGTCCTCGTAAGTGAAGTGAAAGCACTTTGAGGGTAGATGTTTCTCACAAAATGTCCTCACAAGTCTTAAATTATACAGGGAGTCCGCAATTCCAACGTTTTCCTTCATGCAGATATCTGGAATGGAGAAAGGTGCAAGAATGTTTCATGTTTTTTGCCCCAGATCCAGGGCAGAAGACCCAAAGAATATGACCAAATGTAGGTTTGTGGAAGGTTAAACAATAAATAAACCAAGTACTAACGATCCCAAAGAACATATTGGTGAAACATTGGTAGCAGCTAATGATTTTTTCATATGAGGAAGTATATCAATTATAAGTGAGTCAGTATTTCAGAATGAAAAGTGGTATCAGGTGTCTAGAAGGTGCATTGAGGGTAATTTTGCCAGGACAGCAGCATTTGCCTGCTCTTTTTCGATTTCCGACTGTCCAGGGATCTTTAACGTGCACAGCCTGTAGCACACAGGGCCTCGGTTTATTGTCCCATCTGATCGACCAGACGCTTTTTCCATGTCAGCCCCTCCAACCTGTATCACTGACAGGGGGAAACCGGGTTGAACAATCCGAAGGTATTATCTCGACCTATGCCAAGATTGAACCCTGGACCTTCAGCCACTGCTGCTCCTACCATGAAGATGCTGTCCAATCCCAAAAAAGGATTAGCGATAGCTGCAAATGAACCTTATTCTTATTGAGTGCCGTCTTTACCTGTAAACTTAAGATATTTGGGACAGTAGAAAGTAATAAGACAGGCAAGAGAACAACCATCACCAATATCTTCTGAGAGATTCTCTATCACAGGGTAAGGTTCCCGTCCTGGAGTCCGACTTTTTATTCTGACCTGAAAAATATACCACCCTCATTATTAATTCTGACTTTTGGCGCAGACTTGGGTGCTCGATGCCTTATAAGGAAGATCAATCTAATTTTTGGTTCTTTGTTTTTGTCTCTATTGTAATCTAACATGTTTTCTACAACAGTCTTGTTCTAATGACATTATTCTTAACCAATCAAATTGTAGAATCCGATAGAGGATGTCATACACTTTGTTATGCTATTTAGAATCTGGTTCTACCAGACAACTTCTTTGATTGGTTTGGAAAACAGAGTAAGAAGGGGCACACCCCACCTTGAAGATCAGTCCTTACCTTCTGACTGGTCTCTCCTTGAATGACCTGATTGCCCACAGCAAATTGAGAAGCACTACAAATCTTATTGATCCAGAACACAATAGAGTCTTCAACAGTGGAGGGCAGCTCACTGGAAGCATTGAATGTGGTCACTCTTCGTACTGCCTGGACCACATTCTCTACGCTGGCTGTCTCTGCTGCATACGCCATCATCAAGCCATTGATTAAAGCTAGATGCCCCTTCTGAAAAAAAAGGAGAGAAATACGCCATCAGTACATTGATTAAAGATAGATGTCCCTTCTGAAAAAAAGCAAAATATACCATCATCAAACCATTTATTACAGCTAAATGTACCTATTTTAGAGTGTCCACAACATGATTGGTACATAAATGGCAGAGGCAGCCATTCTGAATGTCACATGATATCAACATCAAGTCCGATTGGTTAAACAAATATCTATCACCCAATAAAAATACCCTTGACAGGAGCAGACAAGCGAATTTAATCACCAGCATAAATATTCGGCTGAAAATATCTAACTTTTTTTAAATGCCAGCGATTCGTACGGGCGTAAAAAAATCGCTGTCCATACAATGAAATTTTTGACTGACTTTAAAATTTGCCACGAACAGGCCATAAAATACGCTTCTTTTCCCCAAACAGTTGATCAAAAGTAATGTAAAAGTTCTGTTAAATCCTTACCACATGAAAGGGAGCTGTTTTCTGTAAAACTGTTTCTGTAACAGCCACATCATCAGAGTCTGTTACATAAATAGACTTTCTGGATAGAATATGTAAAATGGCTGAATGACCTACAAACAGAAGAACCAGAATTTCAAATCTCTGTAAAATTCATCATTCAGATTAATCATTCTATTAAAAAGATTGTAAGGAAGTTTTCTAAATTTTATATGTGTATCAGGGACACTGATAGCATCAATTTACATCATTCCAATTTTCAATCAGACGTCTGTGGTTCCTGTAATTCCACTAAAACTAAATGTTTGATGATGTCACTAATCACAAAGTCCTTATGTGATAAAGCATATTTTACGATTAGTGATGTCAGCAAAGAATTTCAGGAACCACAGACGTCTGATTGAAAATTGGAATGGTGTAAATTGATGCTATCAGTGTCCCTGATACACATACACATTTTTTTTTAACAATTTGTTACCTACCATGCCTTTGCAGAACAGTTTCTGGAAAAATATTTGAGCAGGCATTACAATAGACCTCACTGGATGATAGAGCATTGACTAATATAGGCTTGATTAACCAGCTCCCTGTATCGGTCTCGTAGAAGGGATCTGTGAAGTCTGAAGGAATGTTGTTGCCATAGGCTTTCTGAAGAACCCACGATATAGACGCTCTTATCCTGGCCTGGAAAGACAAAGAACATTTTTTGAAAATCATGAAAGCTGAAATTCTAATCTACCGATGGTCAAATTTGGATTAAAAACTCCTAAAAAACCAAGAACTAATGATCCAAACCGCAAAATGAAACCAGCAATCCAAAATAACATGTTATTCAGTCAAAATTTGAATGAGTAACGTTGAAAAAAATCTGATGAGATATTGTGCCATCTTATTTTAATTTGTCAGCCACCTGGATCACTTTCCAGAATGAGAATTCAGCACCCAGTTCATCTACAATTTAATATGCATGAATTGTCAGAGTAGTGATGTAAATTTTCAGAAATTTATCTTAATTTTTACATGTATAAAATCCAGATTAAAACAATCTGTTTTTGATTTAATTGCGGATGAACTCATCTCCAATTTTGATTATGAATAGAGCTATTGGTAGCTGAAATTGAGCTCTATCAACTGATACCAACCATGAAAAGTAATTCTGTCTGATTGTCCACGGACGGACAGGATTTTTCTGAATCACATTGACACTTCCTTCCATTGATAACACTTATCATACACATAATATCACTTAATCCTAGCAAGATTTGGACTTTCAACTTTTCACAAAATTCAGAGCACTAGATTTATGTAGTCCAATATTTTGAATACTAAAAATATTTTGATTAATTCGTCAATTTTAATATTTGTATTTAAAAAAATTCGAATCTAATCCAAAATCCACAAAAAATCATTTACAAAACCACAACAAAATACACAAATACAAAATGATGACTTAGGTGTATCAAAAATTGTATTTGTATCCAACATACAACAAATTCAAAAAGTATTTGTATAAAAAATTGTATTTGTATCCAAAATACAAGAAATTCAAAAAGTATTTGTATAAAAATTTGTATTTGCATCCAACATACAACAAATTCAAAAAGTATTTGTATAAAAATTTGTATTTGCATCCAAAATACAACAAATTCAAAAAGTATTTGTATAAAAATTTGTATTTGCATCCAAAATACAACAAATTCAAAAAGTATTTGTATAAAAATTTGTATTTGCATCCAAAATACAACAAATTCAAAAAGTATTTGTATAAAAATTTGTATTTGCATCCAAAATACAACAAATTCAAAAAGTATTTGTATAAAAAATTTGTATTTGTATCAAAAATCTACGAAAAATCATTTACAAAACCTCAACAAAATACACAAATACAAAATGATGTCTTGGGTATATACAAAAATAGCAATTGTATCCAAAATACAAATATAATTTAAGCCAAACTTAATCCAACGAAAAACACAGCTAAAATGATGAGTTAGTCAACGTATTTGAAAATGTCACCTATAATGATGACAGTGTGTCAACAAATGATTACTAATATAAAGATATATAAATCATTTAATACGTATTGATGAATCAATGTGTATCAGTTATTTGAAACAGACTATAGATAAATATTTACCTATATTGTACAGTAATCAATTTTCCAACACTCCAAAGGGACAATGAGTTATTTTTTTTTTATTGCGGTTATATTTTTAGGCTTGTGATTATACAGCTGTACCCATCCTGTGTGTGTCCCTTATCACTTTTAAAGGCCACGTTCCTTAGCCCTTATTAAAACAAACCCTCAACATGACAATGTGTTATTCTTTTTTATTGCAGTTAAATATTTACTCCATTGAACTTAAGGCTAGACATTTTAAAGCTATACCTGTGTGTGTCCCTTATCATTTTACAGGCCAAGTTCCTTAACCCTTTTAATAATAGCAATCAAAACTAGTAATGGCTTAAATATGATTCTAATGTGTGTTGAAATATTTTAGCCTTTTTAAATTCGACTCATTAAGTCAAGGAAAAGAGTCAAAATGGTTGTGAACTACGTTTGTATGTGTTATATTCATGAAATAACCATACATAGTTTTATATGAAGAGTTCTTCAATGAAGGAGGTTAGTTTTTTACCTATGACCTAATAAGGTAATAGTATGAAATAGACTATAGGTCATGAGTAATACTAATAAAATGTAGTAAGTTCAAAAATCAATAAGTTATACTGGTTATTAGAGTTTATATAGCATATACCTGGTTAGTTATTCAGGTAGTCCAACGAGGGGGAAAAGGGAGGGAGAAGGGGGAGAAAGAGAGGTAAGGGGGGAAGGGGGAAGGAGAAGTTAGATTGGTTATTAGAGTTTATATAGCATAGACCTGGTTTGTTATTCAGGTAGTCCAACGAGAGGGAAAAGGGAGGGAAAAGGGGCAGAAAGAGAGGTAAAGGGGGAAGGGGGAAGGAGAAGTTAGATTGGTTATTAGAGTCTATATAGCATATACCTGGTTTGTTATTCAGGTAGTCCAACGAGAGGGAAAAGGGAGAGAAAGGGGGGAAAGGGGGAAAGAGGGAGAAAGGGGGAGAAAGGGGGAAAGGGGGATGATTAGTTAGATTGGTATTTAAGTCTATAAACCATATACCTGGTTTCTCATTCAGGTATCAAGGGGCAAAGGGGAGAAGGGGAGATAAAAGGGGGAAAAGGAAGATAAAAGGGGGATAAGAGGGGGAATGAAGGGGAATGAGAAGTTAGATTGGTACTAGAGTCTACATAACATATACCTGGTAGGTCAACTCAGCGAACAACTGGATAAAGAGGGGGAGAAAGGGGAAAGAGTTGGGGGAAAGGGGAATAGGGGAAGGGGTATTGTCATTTAAGTATCAAAGGGTAAAGGGGGAGGGGATCAAAGGGGAAGTGAGAATTGAAAGGAAGATCAAAGGGGAAATGGAAGAAAGAAAGGGAAAAGGAATAAAGGGGGAAAAAGGGGAAAAGCTGCTAGGGAAGTCAGGGGGAAGGTGCTTCTAATGGTATTTGTAAGATGAACATGGGGATCCTTGGACACAGCACTGAACAGAATACACTGAAGCACTGAATAATGGGCAAGCTCTGAAGATCACTAGCATAAGCAGAAGAAAGCAGTGCAGCACATCGCTTAATATCGCTTAAAAAAGATCTTTTCACCTTAAAAAATTTGGCTTCCTTTTTGGAGAGTAAAGACAGTGCTTCCTTCATTTCAAAGAAATTCGCTTCTTACTTCTTCACTATGGGTAACCTCATATACTTGTCCTGATGATGCTTTCATATCCAAAACATGTGATAACTGGAACATCTAATCACCTAGACATCAGAGCTTGGAATTGTCTGGTATTCATGGAAAATTTTCACAGCTATCTTTAAGCCATTACGCATTACAATTTCAAACCTTATTCATTTGCCAATAATTTGTCCTGATGAAGGTTGCATATCCGAAACATATGATAACTGGAACATCTAATCACCTAGACATGAGAGCTTGGAATTGTCTGGTATCCATGGCAAAATGTCACAGCCATCTCAAAATTATTACACACTAGAAAACTTCAGGCTTCAGATCTTATTGATTTGCGGTGTATTCGAGTGCAGTCTACATAAAATCTTACTCCGTTGTTCAAGCATTACATAAAATCTTTCAAAAAATTGAATCTCAATCCACATTTTGCAGACGTTGCCAGGATGAGAAAGCAGAACTGTCAATGACCTTCACCTTCTTATGTCATATGTCATTTGTAGATAGTGTTGTCAAGTCCCTCGCCATTTATGAGAATTAAGTTAAATTGTAGACTCGATTGTTGAGTAAGGACGTTGGATAAGCTTCACCTTCTGATGTCATTTGTAGATAGTGTTGCCAAGTCCCTCGACATTTATGAAAATTAAGTTAAATAGTAGACTCGATTGTTGAGTATATTGCTATTTCAAAGAAGTTAGATAGTCTCCTTTTTCCAGTAATAATATAGATACAGAAACGTAGACGTTTTTCATTATATATTGATACAGACTGAAATTGGTAGATATTATTTTCCAGTAAAAATATGTTAGTAAAATATAACGTAAGTTAATCTAGTCTACAACACCGATATTAGTAATATAATCATATTAAGCACCTGGTTAATCAAGACTCGAAATATAATTATCCAGTCTTCCAAAAACCATTGTTAGTAGTTAATCCGACACCATGTTAATCAAGACTATTATGAAGTCAGAATTATCAAGTACACTCACGCTATAGTCCTCTTCAAGGAGAACTCCGTCATAAAAATCTTCGATATCATTTTTCTCTGAGATTAAATCTTCTTGTTCAAATTCAGCGTCAAGGGTTCTAATCTCCTTTCCTCCGAGAATAAAAACTGAGTCACTTTCGTCAAGACTGTCGTTTTCAAAACTAGCGTCACTTATAAGCGAGTCACATTCCATCTTTGGCGTTTCGGGCTTTTTTTGGGCTCTAAGTCATTCCGTCATACACTCTTTGATTAATCCACAATTCAACACATGCAAATTATTTTGTGTTCATCACTAAATGAAAAATGAAATTGTCGTCTGCTATATTCCTTATAAGGTATTACATCTCCACGATCTTTAAGACTGATTCCTCATGTAATTTAGAAAGTTAGTATGACCCAATAAATCAGAATCGATAACTTCTTTTCTTGTCGTCTGCTAACAAAAAAAATATTTCCCATAAATAACTTTCAAGTCTGCTTTTCATATGACAACTACATTGTGACAATAAAAATCAAATTCAACCCAGATTTTCTAAAGGTGGGGACACACGAACGGTCTTGGTCGACGATTTTTGTCGCTGACTAGAGACTTGTCAAGGGTCTGAGACAAAAATCTGCAGTCGGTCGTTTTCCACTATGTCGATAATCACATGCGGATCATGCAATTGAAATGAAATAAATCTGATTGGATGATCAAAAAAGCAATCCAAAAAAGCCTAGAATGCCAAAAAGCATAAACATTACTATACCATCAAAATTACATTTTTTGTCCCAAAAATGCACGACACACAACGAAAAATTTAACATCCAAAACTAAAACAACACAGATGAAAGCAAAAGTCCACTAGAAAAGTATGTCAACAATAAACCTTAATAGAATGTAATATATAGTATACCAGGGGTAATATTATCAATAACAGACAATAATCCCAGCTAATCCTTTAATCCCCCTTAATCCACTTCCCTGGTTAACTGACTGAACAATATCACACTCAATTGATAAATATTTAGTTTTCATGTTATCTTTCCAAATTTGTTAAACGATTTTAAAAAATATTACAAAGCAAATATTGATTAGAAGAAAAGTGCCAAATGATGTCAAGGTGTTAGATACTCTCCTATAGAAGCACTGGCCAAGGTCACAAGAAGAGAACATACTCAAGGTATTAGACAGAGTTGTGGTTATAATTTCGTTTAAAATCAGTCTAAATTAAAATTAGAACAAACTTTCGTTCAGTTTTTTTTATTAGCTTTTATTTTTAATATAGCCACTTTAGTTAGGGTCTAACGACAGCCCTCTTTAACGTTCGTCCAATTAACCTGATAACCACTGCATCACAAAATTTGATTGGTTAAAGCAGATGTTCAAGAGGGCTGTCGTTAGACCCTAACTGAAGGGGCTATATCAAACAAAATTTTGGTCTAAATTGAGCCATTGCAGTGTTGATTAAAACTAGCCCCTTTTTTTCATCTGGATATAAAAATATCCATGCCTCAGACATTGCTTTCGAGACTCTCCTGTTTTAAAAGAAATAGCAAATTAAACTAGAAATTCAGATAATTCAAGTTTTTATAAATAATGTGACATTTTCTGGCATTATAAGTTTGTTTATTTCTATTGTTTACTTTTCCCCAACCTTAAACTTGTCAACAAATAATTTGCATATTTTCACCTCAACTCGACCACGAGTTTACAAAATAATTTAAATCTTCTTCTTTTTAGTTTCATCAAATTGTGAACAAACTATACTCCACAAAATTCCAAAATTAAAAAGTGACACAATATATTTTTTGAATCACCACAAAATGGGATCAAACTATACTCCACAAAATTCCAAAATTAAAAAGTGACACAAAATATTTTTTGAATCACCACAAAATGGGACACAAACTATACTCCACAAAATTCCAAAATTAAAAAGTGACACACTAAGCTAACTATATGTCCTTGGTAAACAAAATGTGCTTGCATTAGACTCGTAAAAAATTTTGTTAAGAATAATATTTGGTGATGGCATTTCAACTAGTTTGTATAATAAATATAAACCTCATTGTATATCTCGTGTACCTGACAAATTCAATACAAATTTCACCACAGGTCTATGTTCACTTTGTTCCAAACAGCACAAAAGTTAAAGGATAACACCCCAGGAACTAATTTTTTGTGAAAACTTTCGAGTTTTTCTAATAATTTTTTTATGTATCAGGGACACTGATAGCATCAATTTATACCATTCCAATTTTCAATCAGACGTCTGTGGCTCCTGCAATTCCTTTATGTGTATCAGGGACTAGGCCAGAGCTTCTATAATCAAATGTCAATCAAAAAAGTGCCAAATTATGTCAAGGTATTAGACAGAGATTTTAATAGCAAATCTTTTTTTTCTTTCAAAAATCCCTTTTCCAACTTTATAATGAGTTTGTAGTCAGAATTGTTTTTTTTTTTCGAGCAACTCCTTTCAAATAGAACTCGTTTTACAGGAGTTTTTAAAAAGAAAATTTACAAATGATTTTGACAATGGACGTTTAATAGGATGGTTAACACGATAACAAAGATGTCATTTAGCAGAATGATTTACTTGACTTGCTTTTCAAGTTTTATTAGAATGAATTTGTTTGTTTAAATTGCTGATTCTTCTAATTTAAACTGACAATATCTCAGAAGATTTCTTAGAACTTGCTTAACAGGAGTTGGGAATCTGTAAATGTCTTTGCAGCCTGCACATACCACAAGTAGAATAACAAAAGATAGCAATTTTTTTACAAGGATAACAACTTAGGTTCACAAGGATCTTTTCTTCCAGCTGGTCCTTGACCAAACCTCTTGGTATTGATCTTTCCTGGATTATCTGTACCCATTTACAGCTGGATCAACTGGAATAATGACTTATTCAAGATCACCAGACCCACTGACTGAGATTAGAACACAAGACCACCGTCTTTCACCATTCCAACACTTTAACTGACTGTGCTACAGCCTACTGCAAAAATTTAAAAACTCAGCAAAAAATTGCACAAAGTCTACACTTGATTCTTTTTAAAACTTATTCAAAATATTTTTTTACCTGAATAACTTTTCCAAATGACTGATTTTAAAAACAAACTATGAAGACGTTGTGTGTTTGGGTCGTAAAAAAATCAGATTTCAATAGGCCATAATTTGTTTCTGTGTTTGACTTCAACTTGCAGATCTATCAACCATAACTGTTTTAAATACTTTGATTCAAATATAACCACAGAGTTGTCAAATCCCTAAGAGAATACTAACAGAGTTGTCAAATCCCTAAGAGAATACTAACAGAGTTGTCAAATCCCTAAGAGAATACTAACAGAGTTGTCAAATCCCTAAGAGAATACTAACAGAGTTGTCAAAGCCCTAAGAGAAAACTAACAGAGTTGTCAAATCCCTAACAAAGTTGCCACAATTTCACGAATAAATCCTAAAAATATTTCACTCTCTAAATCAGCCACAAAAATAACCACTTTCCAACATTAATCCAATGGCAAAACGTGGGTCCTCTAGATC